>NC_048231.1:43929002-44030217 GCF_002007445.2 Ailuropoda melanoleuca
GTCCCGCCGGCGGCCAACGGTCCGTCGCAGCGCCTCGCTCGCGCCGTACGCATTGCGCGCCTGGACCCACGGGCGCCCAGGTTCCGCCGCCATCCGCGCCGCCGCCACCGCCACCGCCCCCGGAGCCGGGCCTGGTCGGGAGCCCCAGCCCGCAGCCTAGCGACCGCTGGGGCCCCGGCGACGCTCCGTGGAGAGGGCCCCCGGGACGGCTGTGGGAACAACCAAGGCCTCGGTGGATCTGGCCTGGGGCCCGGGGAACTCCGGTACGGCGGGGGTGGGGGGACCGGGTGGATGGAGCCCCAGGGGACCCCGGCGGGTCGATGCAGGCAGGCTTGAGTGTGCTGGATCTGCTCACGGGGACGGCGCTATCGTTGGTGGGTTGAGCAGCTTGGACTGGCTTCGGGGCAGGGGGTGACAGGACATGGAATGAAGGCTGCAGAAGCCTAGGCGCCCAGACTCGAGTCAGGAATCAGGCTTGCACCCTCTACTACAAACTACTGTCCCCATCACCGGCAGGGGCTGGTTATGGACCCGCCGGCCCCAGTCCTCCTCACTGGCTAGGGCCCCCACTTCCATACCATAGTCCAGGCCGCTATTATCCCCGTGCCCTGCCCCCCAGCTGCAGAAATCCGTCCTCTGCGTGGGCACCCCCATTCAGGCTCTGCAGGGGTCTGGGTGGCTCTCTGCTGTGCCCCAGTCCTCAGGGAGCCGCTGGATGTCCCAGCCCACCCCACACTGTGTTCTGGCCGTGTCTTCTTTTACCCAACAATTTCCACCCCTTGGGCCTTTTAGTCAGGCCAATTCTCCTGCTGGGAATGCCCCCACACACCATTTGCCTGGCTGCTCCCACTCATTCCACCTCTGCAGGACAGCTTCCTTGGCCGCCCTGGTCCCCAGCAGGTGACTCAGGCCCCTGGCCCACAGCATGTTTAAGCGATGCTCTGTTTTCTGTCCACCTGGATCCACAGTAGGGGCCCTGAGCCCAGGGCGACTGGGTCACTCAGTTCTCAGAGATACTAAACATACGAATGTTGGATGCAGGAGTAGATGAGTGAATGAGTCTGGGGCTGAGGGTCCTGGTAGGGCAGGACCTCCACCACCCACCCTGGTCAGCCCGTGCACCTCCTCAGCCTGGCACTGAAGACCCTCGTAGTCATGCCTGCTGGCTTTCCTGTCCCTGCCACCCCTTCCACTTGTGTGCGTGCGCCTCACCACTGTACTCCGTCCTTTTTCACCCGGTGCCTTCACCCATGCAACCTGCCTGTGCCCATCACAGGGTCATGGGCAATGCACTGTGGGCAATAGCCCTCTGCCCCCAGCATGATGTTCTCACTGCACCCTTGGGGCTAGTTAGGACTCTGGGTGCCCAGGGGGCCTCCCCAGCAAATTGTGGGGAGGGAGGGCCTGGCGTGAATCCAGGCTGGGCTGGGACTTGTGTCCCCAGAGCCCACAGGGGCCTAGCCACTACGTAGCTCTGTGCCCGTGTGTGTGTGTGTGTGTGTGTGTGTGTGTGTGTGTGTGTGTCACTGAGGGTGCTGCCAACGCTGTTCTTTGGCAGCCCTGACCCCAGGCCACCATGAAGACTTCTGGATCGCATTCATTCATTCATTCATTGCAGCCTCTCTGGAAGGTGCAAAGGGAGGCGAGAATTTGACACTCTGTCAAACCCCACAGAACCCCCCCATTCCTGCTGAGTCACCTGATCCCCTGGGACCTCCAGCATCTGGTTCTGCAGGTCCCTAGAGCCTCGTTAACCATACTCCTGCCTCCCTCCCCTCAGTAATTAAAATGCTGCAGACAAAAATGCCCTGGACTCCTTCCCCAGGTCTGCTGGAGTCAGGTTGTGTGACCCAGGGGCTCTGCCTCCTCTGAGCCTCACCTATGAAATGAAGGAGGCTCCCAAGATGCGTGGTGAGGGCACAGCAGGGAGGCTGGGAAAGGCTGGGGCGGAGGAGGGGGTGATGGTGGACAGACTCCAGATTTGCCATGTGGTATGAGAACCAGGAAGGGTGGGGCCGGGCTGCCAGGGAGACAGGGGCTGCACAGTTTTCTGACTGTTGAGGCTGATGGAGGGATGTGATAGGAGCAGTGTTTGCAGTGAGGAGCTCACGATCCTGCAGGTGCTGCAGATCTGAGATCATGGCTGGTGGCAGAGCGTCCCAAAGTCATGGGCAGACAGATCGCACAGGAGCGAGTGCAGAGTGGGAAGGGAGGCCCCAGGGACGCGGACCAGCCCTGAGGAGGGCTGCAGAGGTGTTGGTGAGGGGTGAACAGGCAGCTGTGGTCCACATGACCCTGAGCCCCTGAGGTCAAGTGCAGCAATAGTCAAGAAACAGGTTGTGGTGACCCTGGCCTGAGCTTCACAGGTGGAGGGGCCAGCAGAAGCTGAGGACAGGAAGTGAGGGGATAGGTTGGGGAGCCCTTGCCTAGGCTCACTGGTCAAAACAGAGGTAGCTTCAGAAGGAATGGGGGAAGAAGCAGGAACAGAGCTACTCACTGGGCCGGGGGACCGGCACACAGGCCTGTTCTCTGGCTCTTACGCTTTCTAGAATATCCTCACAGTCCAGCCTGCCCGGCCCCCCCACACAGAGGAACTGACTGGGGCCCAGTGCGGGGCCCAGCTCCTTCCCCATTCCGGCGCCCTCTATGTGCCCAGGGCCAGAGCCAGGTCTGCTGGGGGTAGGGGGCTGGCTGTGATTGGGGGAAGCCACCAGCTCTGGGAGCTGTCCCCATCTGGGCTCTGTGCATTCAGGTGGACCCCTCTGCAAGGCTGGGTTGGGCGATTAGCGGGCCTGGCCATTGATTAACTCAGGGTCTGGGAGGAGGGAAAAGCCTGGGGCTCTGCCTCTGCCTGGAGAAGGGGGGCAGCCTCTGCGTCACTGAACTGCCTCACCTTTGCACTCTGTTGCCATTAAACCCGGGCAGTCGCCCAGAGATAAGGTCTTATGTTCCAAAGCCCGAGGACGGTGGGAGCCAGGAAGGAGTTCAGTGGGCAGGGCCAGGCAGGCTTTGTGTGTTGGAGGGGCCCAGGCGGCCTCGGAGGGGCAGGGGGGCCTCACCGTCCTCACAGGAGTGTCTGGAAATGCAGATGCCCAGGTCACTCCCTCCGCCAACCCTACAAGGTAGAACTGAGTATGAGCGTTCGGGGCCCGGCGGTCTTTGTCTCCTTCGGCGACTGCCTGCACACCAAGTTCTGGCCCAGCCTGGTTCTCCGTGAAGGGTGGCACATGGAGATGCAGGTGGGGAGTCCCTCCGCGTTGGCTCTGAGGGTCTGTGTGGGGAGCGGGACCCCCAGGGGGAGCGGGAAGTATGGTCTGCCCTGAGCCTCAGCCACCCTGGGCGGTGAGGGGACTAGCCTCGGAGCCGGGCCTGGAGTGGGCGCTGCAGGCCGAGGGTCTAGGGTGTGGGCTGCCTACTTCCCGGTCTGGTCACGGACCCTGGCCCTCGGCACGGCCTCGAGAGCATAGGTGCCCACCCATTCTCTACGCCAGCTGTGCCACTTGCTGTGGGAGCCAGACTGACTAGGGCCCCGCGTGGCTGGGGCCTGGGCCATGGCCCCAGGGCTCTTAGGAAGGGAAGGCGGTGGTACCTTTTGGGCCCCAAAGTGCAGGTGGAGCTTTAGACTAAGCCAGCAGCTCTGGCTTGGGCCATTGCTCAAGGCGCCATTCTGGCCTCTAGTTCGTTCGGCCCCACAGAGGTCTGGCGGCCCGTGTTGCCTTGCTTCATGCCCGCAGCTGTCGGAGCCCAGGAGCAGTCTTTGCTGGCCAAGAGATGGTGAGGGTGGCAGTGACAGAGGCTGGGAGGCGAGCAGGGGCGAGCAGGGAGGCCTGCGGCGTGACGAGCAGGTCTGAATGCAGCTAGCTCCTCATTTAAGGAACAGGCCGGAGGGTCCGGAGCTTCCTGTGGGCACTGGACGTGGGCACGCTTTGCCCCCGGAACACCGCTTGGCTACGAGGCACAGGAACTGTTCCCTGGCCTCCTGGTGGCTCTGACGACCCAGGCATTCCCTAGGAGCTGTCCTGGGGCAAGGCGCTCTGCAGGGGACAACTCACTACCTAGTAATGACCTTGCCTGACCTCAGTAATGAGCTCATTACCTGATAATGACCTTGTTTGCCTCATCCTGGCGTCAGCAGCCCTAGAATACCTGGCCTGGGGTGGCTCTGACCGGTCCAGACCATGGCCTCCAGCCTCCCAACCCACCCCAGATGGGGCATCAGGCCCGCCAGCATCTGTGTGCCCTGCGCACCCAGCCTGGGCTCCCAGTGGGACCCTTCTGGGTTCCCAACCACCCCCCAGGTGTACAGCCTGGGCAAGTGAACCCTTTAACCGCTTATGCCTCCCTCCCTCACCCACAGGTGGGGCGAGAGGGTCTGCATGGAACACAGTGAGGAGGGCTGCCTCTGAGGGACACTCTCTGGCCACACAGGGCTCCTCAGAGGCTCCCCTTCTGCCAGCTGGCTGGGGTCTGCACGTCAGGACCATCCGCACAACCACTGGTCCCTGGGATGGCCCCTCATCTCGTCATTCCTGGTATAGGGGAGTGTGAGGAGGGCTGAGGGCTGGGCCAGCCTGCCCCATCAGGGTCCCCTCACCTCCCTGTGGCCAGATGGCATTTTTTTTTTCTCTTAGCAGCACTGACACAGCTGGCTGTGCTCTCCTACTCACGCCCTCCTGGTAACCCCAGACCCTGGCAGACACCTCTCACTCCCATGCCATCCCCCTGGAGCCTCATACCCCACCTGCCTCACTTCTCCAGGCCTCGGGCTTCACCCTTGTCTTCTCAGGGGGAGTCTGATCAACCTAGCTCTTTTTTTTTTAAATATTTTATTTATTTATTGGACAGAGAGAGACACAGCGAGAGAGAGAACACCAGCATGGGGAGTGGGAGAGGAAGAAGCCGGCTTCCCGCTGAGCAGGGAGCCTGATGCGGGGCTCTATCCCAGGATCCTGGGATCATGACCTGAGCTGAAGGCTCAGCCACCCAGGCACCCCAGATCAACCTAATTCTGATTAAGACCCACCTTTGCCCAACATCCTCCACGAGCTCCTGCCTCACCCCTGCAAGAGCCTGGGGTCTTGCGTGCCTCAGGGTCCTACCTGCCCCCTCGGTGACCTGCTTCCTCTTGCTCCCCATGCCAGCACCTCACCCCTGGGCCTGCACGTCCTGCTCCCTCTGTCTCAGGTCACATTCACTTGGCCTCCTAGAAAGGTCTGCCCTGACCCGGGGGCCCTTCTCCATGCTGCCACTGCATCTGCCTACCTGGCAATCACCAAGCTTTGCATTTCCTCCTGGAATGTGGCGTCTCTGGTCTCTGTCCTTCTTTGGACTTGACTTCCAATAGGACAGGGACACCCCTGCATCTTCAAGGTCCTGAAAAGTGCCTGGCACACAGCAGGCACGGCATAAATCCACTCTCAGTGAATGAAGGTGTCTGCACTGGGCTTGGCATTGAGTGTTGGCTTTGCTCTTTCCAGGCCTGCAGGGCTGGGGGTGCTCATGGCAGGGTTGGCTGTGTCTCTAGTGTCCCCTGCCTGGGATGGCCTGAGGAAGGGCAGGGTCCTCGCTCAGCCCAGTCCTAGGGTTTCCCCGCCCCTCCTGGAGTTGGCCCTGGCCAGGCTCTCTGCCCTCACCCTCGACGTTCCCCAATGGGATGGGGTGGGCAGGGGAGGGGATGGAGAGTATACAAGTGGGGGGGTTGGTGTCAGGCTTGGGCTGCATAGGGGGAAGAAGTTGGGGGTGGTATTCATGCAGGGAGGTGGTGTCAGGACTGGGGGGATGGACTGGGGGCAGTACAAGAGGGCACATGTCACAGGAGAGGAGCCCTTACCACTCCCCACCCACCCCACTGAGCCCCCTCTGAGTCCTTTCGTGAGTCTGGCATGAGGGAGAGTAGGTAGTGTGAGTGTAGACTGCTTTCCCGGATTTGAACTAGCTTATGTCAGATATCTGTCCACCCTCGTAACTAACACCCACATCAAAGCTTTTCCTCTACACCTTCCTGTCTCAAAATTCAGTTTGAAGGAGATAAATTTTCTCTTTATTATATGTTTAATGTCATGTATGATAACACACAAGATACCACGTGACATGCGTGTCTGCTAAAAGCATCAAGTACCCAACCCAGGAATTGCTCCAGTACCAATGACTCCTCTTCTTCTCTCCAAAGGCACCTGCTGTGCTGAATTGTGTGTTTCCCTGGCTTTTATATGTATCTTGTATGTAGGTATCTCTGCACAGTGTGTCGTTTGGTTTTGCTGGTCTTTGAGTGACATAACAATGGCATTATACCACGTGTGCTCGTGTGGGTCTTGTCTTCTACAGCTAACATTACTTCTGAGATTCATCAGGTTGCTGGGGTGGAGTTGGTGGTCATTCTTTTCACTGCTGTATAATATTCCAGTTGGTTTGTGCACTCTCCTGTCAATGGGTGTTTGTTTTTATTATTATTATTATTATTATTATTTATTTATTTGACACAGAGAGAGAGACAGCCGGCAAGAGAGGGAACAGAAGCAGGGGAATGGGAGAGGAAGAAGCAGGCTCCCAGCAGAGGAGCCTGATGCAGGTCTCAATCCCAGAATGCTGGGATCATGCCCTGAGCCTAAGGCAGCCGCTTAATGACTGAGCCACCCAGGCGCCCCTGTCGATGGGTATTTGAATCAGTCATGTTTTTTGCTATTACTTGCTGTGCTTCTATGCACATTTTTTTACCTGTCCCCTGGGACCCATAAGCAAGAATTGCTCACAGGAATATATTGAGGTGTGGACCTGGTGCAAGACCACATAAGTATGGGAGAAAATGCCAAATTTTTCATGAATTCCTACCCTCACCAGCAATATGTGAGGATCTCTGTTGAGTCACTAGTATCTAACACTTGGCCCTGACAAGATTCTTATATTTCACTAATCAAGTGAGTGTTCATTGATATTTCACTGTGCTTTTACTCTGTGTTTCCTTCAGTACTGGTGAAGTTGTGCATCTTTTCACCATTTATCATCCTGACTCTCTGAAATGCTTGTTCATGACTTTTGCCCATTTTCCTATTGAGTTGTTTTGGTTTTCTTTTTTCTTATTGAATTATAAGTGTCTTATTTAATTCCTTTATTTTATCAAAATATTATTTGCATTTAGTATAGTGCACGTATTTTGGATATACAGTTGGACTTTTATATTCATGTTCACTCATTGTCTTGGTCTGTTCGGGCTACTGTAACAAAATGCCATAGACTGGGTGGTTTATAAACAACAGGAAAAAATTTTAAAGCTTTTATTTATTTGAGAGAAAGAGGGAGAGAGAGAACGGGGAGGGGGAAGAGGCAGAGGGAGAAGCAGACTCCCCGCTGAGCAAGGAGCCTGATACTGGACTCGATCCCAGGACCCGGAGATCATGACCTGAGCCAGAGGCAGACACTCAACCAACTGAGCCACCCTGGTGCCCTTAAACAACAAAAATTTATTTCTTACAGTTCTGAGACTGGAAAATTTATGATCAGGGTGCCAGCATGGTCACTTTCCATTGAGGACCCCCTTCTTGGTTCATAGCTTGTGTTTTCTGGCTGTGTTGTCACTTGGTGGAAGGGGCTAGAGATCTCTCTGGAGCCTCTTTTATAAGGCACTAGTCCCATTCATGAGGACTCCTCCTTCATGAAGTAAGCACCTCCCACATACCCCACCTCCTATTACCATCACATTGGGCGTATGAATTTGGAGGAATACAAGCATTTAGATCATAGAACTAACTCAGATCAAGATGTACAATATTTATAGCACCCGGAAAGCTCCCTCCCATTCAATACACACAAAAAGCAACTTCTATTTAAGTCAATAAACTTTAAACATTTGGGATGATCTTTTCAAAAAAAAGATTTGTTTATCCATTTGAGAGAGAGAGAGCACACAGTGGGGAGGGGCAGAGGGAGAGGGAGAGAAAGTTCTAAGCAGACTCCATGCTGAGCACAGAGTCCAACCTGGGGCTTGATCTCACAACATTGACACCACAACCTGAGCCGAAACCAAGAGTTGGTCACTCAACCAATTGTGCCACCCAGGTGTCCCGTTAGAATGTTCTTTTGTCTATTATGTGTATATGTGCAAATATCTTTTCTCATTTTTTTATAGCAAATGATTTTGGAACTTCCTTTATGGTGGTGTTTGATGAACAGAATTTTTAACTTTAATGTAATTGAGTTTATCAACCATGTCTTTTATTGTTAGTGCATTTTGTGTCTTGCTTAATAAAATTTTTCCTACCCAATAGCAAAAAGGTAGCATTCTATATTTTCATTTGAAAAGTGAAAGTGTTGCTTTTAACATGTAGTTTCATATCTGTATAGAATTGATTTTTGTGCTTGGTGCGAGGTTGGGATTCAATCCTGTATTTTCCATTTAGATAATGGATTATCCCAGTAGTGTTTATTTGATGTTCTACTTCTGTTGTATGTGCTTGGGTCGATTTTCAGGCTCTCTGGTTTGTTCCATTGGTCATTTTGTCTATCCATGCATCACTATCAGAGTGTCTTAATTATTATAATTCTATAAAATGTTTTGCTATCTGGTAAGACAAATCTTCCCATCCTATTTTTCTTCTTGAGTGTCTTGGTTATTCTTGTCTCTTTGCTTTTTAATATAAATTTTTGAGTCAGCTTATCAAGTTATACACACGTACACACACACGCACACTTGAAATTTTTGTTGGAATTTTTGAAGTTTTTCTTGGAATTATATTAAATCTGTAGACCAATTTGGGAAGAATTGGCAACTTTATAATACCGAATCCTCCAATCCACAAACATGGTATATTATCTCTCTTATTTAGGTCTTTTTAAACATCTTTTTTTTTAAAAGTAAGCTCCACACCCAGCATGGAGCCCACTGTGGGGCTTGAACTCACAACCCTGAGATCAAGACCTGAGCTGAGATCAAGAGTCAGCCACTTAACCAACTAAGCCACCCAGGTGCCCCTAAATATCTTTAAATCAAATTTTATAATTTTTCCATAGAGGTTTTGCATAATTTTTGTTCAGTGTTTTAGTTACCTTTAGTTTCTGTTGTTATTGTAAGTGGTGTGTTTTTAAATAGTTTTTTTTTACCTGCTTTATAATTCATATATAAACACTTAGCATATTCTTATATCATGATCTTATAGCCTGCTGCCTTATTAAGCTCTCCTGTTACTTCTGGAAATATGTAAATTATTTTAGGTTTTGTAATAACAGTATAAAGGAGAGAAAATGGAGCTATGTAAAAGCAAAGTTTTTATATACCACTGAGATTAAATTGGTGCTATATGAACTAGATTGCTATAAATTAAGATGTGAATTATAATCCCCAAGGCAATCACTAAGAAAATAACTAAAATATATGTAGTAAAAGAAACAACAGGACATTAGAAAATACCTATTTAACGTAAAAGAAGGCAATAATAGAGGAACTGAGGAGCAAATGGAGACATAAGGCATATAGAAAACAAATGGCAAAACAGCAGATGTAAATTCTTATCAGTAATTTCATTAAATGTAAATGGATCAAACACTTCCATTAGAAGGCAAAGATTGGTAGAATGGAATTTTTTAAAAAAGATTTTATTTATTTATTTATTTATTTATTTATTTATTTATTTATTTGACAGAGATAGAGACAGCCAGCAAGAGAGGGAAAACAAGCAGGGGGAGTGGGAGAGGAAGAAGCAGGCTCATAGCGGAGGAGCCCATGTGGGGCTCGATCCCAGAATGCTGGGATCACGCCCTGAGCCGAAGGCAGATGCTTAACCGCTGTGCCACCCAGGCGCCCCTGGAATTATTTTTTAAAAGATTTTATTTATTTATTTGAGAGAGAGAGAGAGAGCACACAAGCAGTGAAGGGGGAGGGTGGAGGGAGAAGCAGACTCCGCCCCTGAGCAGGGAGCCTGATGCAAGGCTTGATCCCAGGACCCTGAGATCAGGACCTGAGCTGAAGGCAGAGGTTTTACCAACTGAGCCACCCAGCTACCCCAGGTAGAATGGATTTGAAAACATGATCCAACTATGAGTTGTCTATGAGAGACTCAGTTTGGATTCAAAGACAAAAATAGGTTACAAGAAAAAGTAGGGGAAAAAGATATTTCCTGCAAGCATATAACCTAAAGAGAGCTAGGTGGCTATACTAACATCAGACAAAATAGAACCGAAAACAAAAACTGTTACTAGAGACAGGACATTATATAATGTCAATCCATCAAAATGATATAACAATTATAAACATATAGGCAATAGATGTACCTAACAACAGGGCCTCAAAACACATGAAGCAAAAACTGACACAGTTGAAGGGAGAAATAGACAATTCAACAATAGACTTGAAGGCTTCAACACCCCACTTTCAATAATGGGCAGAACAACTGGACAAAAGATCAGCAATGAAATGGGAGACTTGAAGAAGCCTAGAAAGCAACTAAACCTCACAGAAAACTATAGAATGCCCCACCCAGCAACAGGAAATACATATTTTCTCATGTGGACATAGAGGCGTTCCCAGGATAGACCATAAAACAAGGAAAACAAGATTCCATACATATAAAAGAAATGAAGTAATAGATGTTCTCTGAGCACAAAGGGATGGAATTAGAAATAACAGAAAATTTGGAAAATTCACAAATATGTGGAAACTAAGTAACAAACTTCTAAATACCCAGTTGCTCAGAGAAGAAATCACAAGGGAAATTAGAAAATATTTTGAGGTTAAAATGAAGGTTTAGGACACCCTGGTGGGTCAGTCAGTTAAGTGTCTGCCTTTGGCTTAGGTCATGATCTCAAGGTCCTGGGATCGAGTCCCGCATTGGGTTCCTTGCTCAGCTGGGAGCCTGCTTCTCCCTCTGCCTGCCACTCCCCCTGCTTGTGCTCACTCTCTATGACAAACAAATACAATCTTCCAAAAAATGTAAGTTCAACATATCAAGATTTAATCAATGCAGCAAAAGCACTGCCTAGAGAGAAATTTATAGCTATAAGCACCTACATTAAAACAGAAGAAAGCTTTATTTTTTTTTTAAAGAAGTCTCCACAGCATGGAGCCCAGTGCAGGGCCGAACTCATGACCCTAAGATCGAGACCTGAGCTGAGATTAAGAGTCAGACACTTGGGGCGCCTGGGTGGCACAGCGGTTAAGCGTCTGCCTTCGGCTCAGGGCATGATCCCGGCGTTATGGGATCGAGCCCCACATCAGGCTCCTCTGCTATGAGCCTGCTTCTTCCTCTCCCACTCCCCCTGCTTGTGTTCCCTCTCTCGCTGGCTGTCTCTATCTCTGTCAAATAAAAAAAATAAAATCTTTAAAAAAAAAAAAAGAGTCAGACGCTTAACTGACTGAGCCCCCCAGGTGCTCCAAAAACTCTTATTTTTTAAGATTTTATTTGTAAGTAATCTCTACACCCAGCATGGGGCTTGAACTTACAACTCTAAGATCAAGAGTCACATGCATTACTGACTGAGCCAACCAGGCAACCCCTAGAGGAAGGCTCTTAAATCAACAACATAAACTTCTACCTTATGAAACTAGAAAAATAAATGCCAACCCAAAGCAAGCAAAAACAAGAAAATAATACATATTAGGGTGAAAATAAATGAAATGGAAAATAGGGAAACAATAGAGAAAATAATGAACCCAAAACTGAGGTCTTTGAAATGATCAACAGAATTAGCTAGGAAAATAGAAGACTCAGTGACTAAAATCCACAAAATGAAAAAGGGTACATTAATACTGACAAATAATTAAATAAATGAAATAGACTAATTTCTAGAAAGACACAAACTACCAAAACTGACTCAAGAAGAAATAATCTGATAGACCCAAAATAAGAGATTAAGTTAGTGATCAAAAAACTTCCTACAAAGAGTACATTTATTGCAATGAGCACTGAGTAATGTGTAGAAATCTTGAATCATTTTATTGTACACTGAAGCTAATATAACACTATATGTTAATTATACTGCAATAATAATAATAATAATAAAAGCCGGAGAAGAAGAAAGAAAAAAAAAACTTCCTGCAAACATAAGCCCAGGACAAGATGGCTTCACTGGTGAATTCTACCAAATGTTTAAAGAATTAATACCTTCACAGAATCTTCCAAGAAATACAGGGGAGAGAAACAATTATCAACTCATTGTATGAGACCAATATCATCCTGATACCAAAGTCATCACAAAAAAGAAAACTATAGATCGATATCTCTTATGAGTATGACAAGGGGTGAGGGGAACAGGGTACTATCTTTCCAGAATGTCTCTTAGTTGATGGAGGGAGGGAGAGATGTTAAATAGTTTAACTGGTAAGTGATTGTATTTATATTAAATAAGTATGGATGTGTTATAGATTACAAGGAAATGCGTGTGATTTTAAAAGAGGCAACAACACTGGAAAGAGGTTTTGAACTTGCAGAGACACATTACCTATATATCCTTAGAGGCCTGTGTGCAGTTTTCTTTGCCAATAGGGATAAATAAATGAGGAATCAACTTTCTCTTCTCTATCCAAAACTTGAATACTGAAAGCTTGAGGTCTCTGACTCATGGCACCATATTTGGATGTTCAGAGGTCAGAGTGTCCTGCACCTTGGGACATAGCCACCTTCATTCATGTTGTAAAGGACCCAAGGCAGAAGGATGGAGGCAGGGTCCTGGGCTCACACACGCCACCAGCCCCAACACCGAAGCCGCTTATCTTTCCTGAGCAAGGTGTCAGGATTCCAGGCCTGATGCAATCTCTCAGTCGGAGCAAAGCTGATTGTCATGGATGGTATGAGGAACATCCCTAGAGGGCCCTCTCTGGGTGGGAAGGAGTCCTGGGTGCTCATGCACAAGGCTGTCCAGCAAGCCAGTGGTTTCTAGACATGTGGCCACAGAGCCTTCTCCCAGGAGAAGTCAGGGCTGCTTCAGGAACACCGAATTGCCTATGTCTTGCCTCTGGGTGCCACTTTTTAAGCACAAAGCTTCTCGTGCTCCTATTTGCTCTTGTTCTACAATGCACATCCTTCCATCTAAGCTCTAGAAATGGTGCCTCTTCTAGACTGCACTTTGCTGCTCTTCCATTTCTCTCAGGTGCCTGTTGTCATACATTTGCTGACTTGCTTAACTATGCTTCACCTCTTGGTTTTTGTGTTGAGTTGGGCTGTGCCCTTCTCTGCCTTCTCTGCACTTAGGTTTTCCTCCTGCAGTTTCCCTTTCCACAATCTCTTCTGTCTGTTTCCACGGCCCCAGTCGTTGCCCTTCAATCCTCCACAACAGACTGTTTTTATTCTCTGCCCCCATCTAATATGCTTGGTGGACCTCTGTGACCACTTTTTATCCCTGTCTCACTCCTTGCTCATATATCGCAATAGCTTTCATTCTCTGTGCTCAAAATTCCATAAGTAACTCATATAGATTATTATTTGAAAGCTGACAAAGCCCATTAAACTTATACACATTACAATTACTTTATGCTTCAGTTTCTCCATAGAAGTCTCTTCCAGTACAGAGATTCTGCATTTGTAATTTCATTCAGGCCAAGAAATAAGAACTCGAACCAAAGATTCAAATCTGAAGCAAATTATTTCTGAAGACTTGTCCCCCATGGGATAGCAGAAAAACTCAAGTCAGCTGACATTTTGTATTCCCCAAGTGAAGTCTCAGATTTTGTTGACTACTTAGGGTGTCACTGGAGATTTCACCTGGTAAGTGATTGTCATTCATAAGAAAAAGCCTCATTCAGGAGAATGTACTTAAATGTAATTATTTTGGGGGAGACTTTAGTCTGAACTCAAACCTTACTTCATGGGGGCATATTCCTGAAGGTTACACAGTGCGTAACTGTAACAATGATAGCAATAACTTCGCACAACCCAGAACGTAATTAATCAAAAGAGAAGATATACAAGTGAAAGACCTTACAAATACAGCAAATGTGGAAAATACCTCAGCCACATTGCATATCTTAATCGAATTCAGAGACATACTGGAACTTCAGAGACACCATCTCATAGTGGAGACAAAGCCTACAATTGCAATGGATGTAGGTACACATTCAGTGATAGTGCATATCTTATCCTATTGAACATCAAAGACCAAATGTATATATGCATACTTATGTATGTATGTGTTTTGTTATTGAAGCATAATTAACATACAGTGTTATATTGGTTTCAATGTATGACCTATTGATTCCACAATTCTATACATTACTCAGTGCTCACCCCAATAAATGTAGTCACCATCTATCTTAACCATATCTTATTACAATATTATTGACTATATTCTCTATGTTGTATTTTCATCTCCGTGACTTATGTATTTTACAACTGTGTTATTATATTATTGGCTATATTCTATATGCTGTGCTTTTCATCTCCATGACTTATTTATTTTTTAACTGGAAATTTATAACTCTTAATCCCCTTTACCTATTTTGCCCATCTTCCTACCTCCCATCTCTCTAGCAGCGACCAGTTTATTTTCTGTATTTTGAGTCTGTTTCTGTTTTTTGTTTGTTTGTTTCTTTCTTCATTTGGTTTGTTTTTGGATTCTACATATAGGTGAAATAATATGGTATTTCTCTCTTTGCCTGACTTATTTCGCTTAGTGTAATACTCTCTAGGTCCATCCATGTTATCTCAAATGGCAAGATCTCATTCTTTTTAATGGCTGAGTAATATTGCATTATATATGTCTATTTCCTTCATCCATTCACCTGTCAATGGACAATTAGGTTGCTATCATGTCTTGGCTATTGTAAACAATGCCACAGTAAACATAGGGGTGTGTACATCTTTCTGAAATACTGTTTTGTTTTTTTGTTTATTTTAACTTTTTATTTGAGTCTAGTCAACATACAATGTTACATTAGTTTCAGGTGTAGGTGTGAAATATTATTAGTGTAATGAATGTGAGAGAGCCTTTAGTCATATCTTTACTCCTAATTAACATTAGACAGTTTGCATTGGAAAAAAGTTCTACAAATGCAGAAATTGTGGGAGTTCTTTCATAGGGATCACACCTATACAACACACACATTCAGAGAGACACCATATGAGTATAATGTAAATGAAAATCATTCAGCTGGGACTTATCTCTTGTCCTACTCCAGAGAGTCATACTGGGGAGAAACCCTATGAATGTAATGAGTATGAAAAAGCTTATAGTCAAAGTACTTGCATCATGTGACATTAGAATATTCACACAGAAGTGAAAGCCTATTATTATTATTATTATTATTATTATTATTATTAGAGAGAGCACACACTTGGGTACTAGCGGGGGGAAGGGCAAGGGGAGAGGGAGAGAGAGAATCTTAAGTAGGCTCCATGCCCAGCATGGAGCCTGACGTGGGGCTTGATCTCACAACCCTGAGATCATGACCTGAGCTGAAATCAAGAGTCAGATGCTTTGCCAACTAAGCCACCCAGGCACCCCAAAAGCTTATTAATATAATCAGTGTGGGAAGGCTTTTAACTAAAGTACATATCTTACTCTGCATCACAGAGCTCATACTGGGGCAAAACTCTATCAATGTCCTGAATGTGGCAAAGTCTATAATCATGGGTCATCCTTTATTCAGCACAAGAGGATTCATACTGGAGAAAAACTATTCAAATATAAAAAATAAAGGAAAGCCTTTATTCAGCATTCAGCTTACTTTATATCTGAGGATAAATATGGGGGAGAGATCCTATGAATGTACTGAATGCAACTAAGCCTATAATCATAGGTCGTAGGTCATAGGATCCTCAACTTAAAGGATCCATACTGGAGAAAAACCTTTTGAATGTAATGAATGTGGGAAAATTTTCTGATGGAATACACATCTTACTCAACACCAAGAATTCATACCAAGGGGCGCCTGGGTGGCACAGCGGTTAAGCGTCTGCCTTCGGCTTAGGGCGTGATCCCAGCGTTCTGGGATCGAGCCCCACATCAGGCTCCTCTGCTATGAGCCTGCTTCTTCCTCTCCCACTCCCCCTGCTTGTGTTCCCTCTCTCGCTGGCTGTCTCTATCTCTGTCGAATAAATAAATAAAATCTTTAAAAAAAAAAAAAAAGAATTCATACCAAGAAAAACCTTGTAAATGCAATATGTGGTGAATCTTTCAGTAGAAGTATACACCTTCATCAACATGGGAGAACTCATACTGAAGAGAAACCCTACAAGTATAGTGACTGTTGTAAATCCTTTGGTCAGAGCCCATATGGGACTCAACACCAGAGGATGCATACTGGGAGAAAACCCTATGAATGTATGAAATGTGGGAAAGACTTCCTCATAAGTGCTGCCTTATTCAACATCAAGGATTCGTAAGAGAGGGAGGTGGGTGGGGTTGGGGTAACTGGCATTAAGGAGGGCACCTGATGTGATGAGCACTGGGTGTTATATGCAACTAATGGATCATTGAACACTACATCAAAATCTAATGATGTATTATATGTCGGCTAATTGAATTTATATTGAAAAAAGGAAAAAAAGGATTCATAAGAGAAAAGTGCATAAGACTTAAACATAAAGAACACAAATTCAGACAAGAGAAAATCAACAAATACATTTGACATGAGAAATATTTCAGCTACAATGCAAACTTCTCAACGTCAGTGAAAGATCAGTTCAAGAGAGATATTCTATGAATAACAATCATGAGAAATACTTCAGCTATAGTATGTTATTTATATGACATTACCTCTTTCTAATGAAGGATTCCTATAAACACATAAATACAAATTTATAAAATATTGTGGTGATTTTTATTTCTTACTAAATATAAGGTAATAAACACTGGGAGAAAGTACAAATACACATTTTCACCACAAAATTAGTCAAAGTGAGCTCTTTCTCCCAATACTTGTAATTAACTTTCTAGAAAAATGTAGAAATAATGTATTTGTATCTTGATAGCAACTAGAAACAACTTTACAAATGAGGAGGGAGTTTAATGTTACAAATCTGATGCCCAAATTTTTATAGAAGTAACTTTGAATTTGGTAAATATGAAACTGGCATGTCAGAGGCCTATTCAGGACACGTCTCTAAAATTAATCTAAAATTAATTAATTTAGGCACTACAGTGATCAATCCTATTATCTTGAATTTACCTCAAAATTACAGTGTACTACATAGGGTTCTTTCCTATTTGGTAATTCCCAAATTACATTGCAAAAATTAGAGAAGGGATTTTTTTTTGAGACAATGTAATCCAAATATTTTTCTTTGAAAATTGTAGGTGTCCCTTTGATACCATCTGGAATTGCCTCTTCTGCTTTTCTATGTTTGCCATTATGTTTAATAAACACAGGAATTAAAAATCAAACATCCAACGTGCCTGGGTGTCTCAGTCGGTTACACGTCTGCCTTTGGATCAGGTCACAATCCTGGAGTCCCAGGATCGAGCCCCACATCGAGGCCCACACTGGGCTCCCAGCTTGACAGGGAGTCTGCTTCTCCCTCTCCTTCTCCCTGCTCCTTCTCTCTCTCTCAAATAAATAAATAAATCTTAAAAATTAAAAAAAATTAAAACTTCCTCTTTTCCAGCTGTTTGAAGAGAGGGATGAGTTTCTGTCCTTTTTAGCTAATCAGGTTAGCATTAGCAGCTGCAGTTCAAAGAGATCAGTATGCAAATTTAATGAGAATTAATAGCTAAGATTCCTTCACTGCCCTTATTGGTTCTCTTATTACTTATTATATAATAAAATCAAAACTCTTACATCGCCCACATTCAGCAAAAACAATTCTCTTTCTCATCATAGGACTTTTGTCTTAAAAGTAACATATTTCAACTATTTCTAGAACGTGGTTGTTTTTCCTTCATCAGCTTTTAAAAATTAGTGTCTATGAGTTACATTATAAGGTAAGAGAAATTGGTGAGACCAGTTTTCTTAACTCATACACTGGATTTTATGCATCCACAATGGACCGTATCCTTCCAAACAGCCAACATTAAAGGGTTTGTGCTAAATCCTGGGTTATTTCCATTGTTTAAAATGCCTGAAATTCTCTTTGTTTTGAGATTGCCCTGGAGTAGATTTCTGGCCATGCAAGAAAACCAGAATCACTTAACGCCATGGATGCTTTCCAATGGTGCTTTCTGGTTTTGCTCTGCCTGAATCTCTTGACACTTTAGCTGCTTAGCTGAGGACACTTGAAGTTTCATTTTGTTGGTACGAGGAATGGATGAATTCCCCCAGAGTTAAGCATGACCCCCGGAGAAGGCCCGGTGGAGTTGTATCAATCATCTCGGGCTGCCCTAACAAAACGACACAGAGTGTGTGGCTTAAACAACAGAAATTGCTTTTTCTTACAGATCTGGAGGCTGAGAGTCCAGGATCAGGGTGTCAGCACAGTCAAATTCTTCCTGGCCTGCAGACAGCTGCCTTTTTGCTTTGTCCTCACATGTTGGAGAAAGAGAAAGCTTTGATATTCCTTCCTCTTCTAATAAGGGCACTAATCCCATCATAGAAACCCACCCCATGACCTCATCGAAACCTAATTATCTCCCAAAAACCCCACTGCCAAATGCCATCACATTGGGGGCTGGGCCTTCAACAGATGACTTTTGGAGGGGACACAAGCATTCAATCCATAGCTGGGCTGCTTCATTTTGTCCATGTCAGAGCTGATTATCCCAGGCACATAGATTTTTAGTGATTTGTTGACATTGCAGGCACAGGTGGCTGGGCCCTGAGGGTGTGCATCACCATAAATCAGATTGGCGTGTGTCTTGAATAAATGAATAACTAATGGACAAGATTTCACTAAGCCCATGTCTTCCAGGCACTGGGTGCACATTGTCACTTCCTTTTGGCCTAAATTAAAAGGCGAATATAGTCTTTCCAGACGGTATGACATAGGGCTTTTCATTTTATTATGAAAGTGCTTCTAAAATTTGATAAGAAAGTAGTGAGGGAAGGGGCGCCTGGGTGGCACAGCGGTTGAGTGTCTGCCTTCGGCTCAGGGCGTGATCCCAGCGTTCTGGGATCGAGCCCCACATCAGGCTCCTCTGCTATGAGCCTGCTTCTTCCTCTCCCACTCGCCCTGCTTGTGTTCCCTCTCTCGCTGGCTGTCTCTCTCTCTGTCGAATAAATAAATAAAATCTTAAAAAAAAAAAAAAGGAAGTAGTGAGGGAAGATGGTGGTGGAGTAGGAGGACTCTAGGCTCACCTCATCCCACAAATATGACTGGATAACTACCAAATCATCCTAAATACCCCAGAGATCAACCTGCAGAACAAACTCCACAACTAAAGAGAGAGAAGAGGCCACACTGAAGAAGGTAGGAGGTGCAGAGATGTGGTTTGGGAGAGAAACAGATCATGACTCAATGGTGGGGAGGGAGCTGTGGTCATGGAGAGGGGTGAGAAAAAGACCAGCACATGAGAACACAGGGGGAAAATGAATCCCCATAACAATTGGCTTGGAAAGCAAGAGGGGCTGAGTTTCATGACTTTTGGCAAGGAGTGGGACTTAAAGCTTGGAGTTGTAAAGGTCAATGGGCTTGGCTGGGATAGACCCCTGAAGGCATTTCGTTGCTCTGGGAGAGAAGGCAGGCAGACAACCCACCGATATACAGCGTGGAATCAGTGATCTGAAGAGCACCTGAGGCACACACTGGGGAGGGTAGTTGCTCATCTCAGAGTGTGTTCCAGAGAGGCAGTGTTCATGGAGAGACCTCTCTGGGAACAAAGGAATGGTCCAGCACCATTTCCCTCCCCCTCCTCTCAGCGTAAACACAAGGCCACCTGCAGGACCAGCGCATCACCAACACTTGCCACCTAACTTGCTTACACCAAGCACTGCTCCCCCCACTCCAGTGGAATCACGCTTCCCAGTCATGCTTGCCTCAGTCCCAGTTTGGTGGGCCCCCTCTCCCAGAAGACTGGAGATTTTATTTATTTATTTGACAGAGATAGAGCAAGCACAGGCAGGGGGTGCAGCAGGCAGAGGGAGAGAGAGAAGCAGGCTCCCTGAGGAGCAGGGAGCCCGACTTGGGGCTTGATCCCAGGACCCTGAGATCAAGACCTGAGCCAAAGGCAGATGCTTAACTGACTGAACCACCCACGTGCCCTAAATAAAATCTTTTTAAAAATTGATTAAAGACCTAAATGTGAGGGGCACCTGGCTGGCTCAGTTGGTCGAGCAGCTGACTCTTGGTTTTGGCTCAGGTGATGATCTCAAGGTCCTGGGATTGAGCCCTGCATCGGGCTCCACACTCAGCCAGGGAGTCTGCTCGTGGATTGTCTCTCTCTCCCTCTCCCTCTGTCCCTCCCCCTGCACTCTCTCTCTCTAATCAATCAACCAATCAATCTTTAAAAAAAAAAAGACCTAAATGTGAGACCTGAAACCATGTAAATCCTAGAAGAGAGCACAGGCAGTAACTTCTCTGACATTGGCCAAAGCAACTTTATTTCCAGATAGTTCCCCTGAGACAAGGGAAACAAAGCAAAAATAAACTATTAAGACTACATCAAAACAAACAAACAACAAACAACTCTGCACAGCGAAGGAAACAACAAAACTAAAAGGCAGCCTACGGAACGGGAGAAGATATTTGCAAATGACATATCTGATAAGGGGGTTAGTATCCAAAATATATAAAGAACTTACAAAACAATACCCAGGGGCGCCTGGGTGGCGCAGTCATTAAGCATCTGCCTTTGGCTCAGGGCGTGATCCCGGCGTTATGGGATCGAGCCCCACATCAGGCTCCTCCGCTGTGAGCCTGCTTCTTCCTCTCCCACTCCCCTGCTTGTGTTCTCTCTCTCATTGGCTGCCTCTCTCTCTGTCAAATGAATAAATAAAATCTTTAAAAAAAAAACCTCAACACCCAAAAAACAAACAATCCAATTAAAAAATGGGCAGAAGCCATGAACAGACATTTCTCCAAAAAAGACATACAGACGGCCAACAGACACATGAAAAGATGCTCATCATTATTTATCATCAGGGAAATGCAATTCAAAACTACAATGAGGGGCGCCTGGGTGGCACAGTCATTAGCGTCTGCCTTCGGCTCAGGGCGTGATCCCGGCGTTATGGGATCGAGCCCCACATCAGGCTCCTCCGCTGTGAGCCTGCTTCTTCCTCTCCCACTCCCCCTGCTTGTGTTCCCTCTCTCGCTGGCTGTCTCTATCTCTGTCGAATAAATAAAATCTTTAAAAAAAAAAAACTACAATGAGATATCACCTCATACCTGTCAGAATGGCTAATATCAAAAACTCAAGGAAAAAACAGGTGTTGGTGAGGATGTGGAGAATGCAAATTGGTGCAGCCACTGTGGAGAACGGTATGGAGGTTCCTCAAAAAATTTAAAAATAGAACTACCCTATGACCCAGCAATCCCACTACTGGATATTTACTCAAAGAATACAAAAACATTAATTCAAAGGGATTTGCACACCCCTATGTTTATAGCAGCATTATTTACAATAGCCAAGATATGGAAGCAGCCCAAGTGCCCACTGATAGATGAATGGATAAAGTAGATGTAGTATATATACACAATGGGATATTATTCAGCCATAAAAATGAATGAAATCTTACCAGTTGCAATGGCATGGATGTAGCTGGAGAGTATAATGCTAAGCGAAATAAGTCAGTCAGAGAAAGACAAATACCATATGATTTCATTCGTATGTGGAATTTAAGAAACAAAACAAATGAGCAAAGGGAGAAAAAGAGAGAGAGACAAACAAAGAAACAGACTGTTAGTTATAGTGAACAAAGTGATGGTTACCATAGGGGATGTGTGGGGGGAATGGGTTAAATAGGTGATGGGGGTTAAGGAGGGCATTTGCTATGATGAGTGCCGGGTGATGTACAGAATTGTTGAATCACTATATTTGAAGCTAATATAACCCTGTATGTTAACTAACTGGAATTAAAATAAAAACTTAAGACAAATAAAATTTAAAAAGACAAATCACCAGTAGATAAATGGGAAAATCACAATGTGAACACAAAAGGGACAGCTTGAGTGACTATCAAACATGATTATGGGTCATTAGTGAGGGTGTTGTAAAAGGGTCAAGTAAACCGATATTCTCTATCCAAAAAGTGTTTCTCTTAAATGCAAAAATGATTTATGCACAACGCTATTCATCAGAACCCTATTTACAGTAGTTCAAAATTGGATCTAACATCACATCTAACTGTAAAAGAGTGGTAAATATATTTATTAAACCTTAGGACATTCACATACTAGAATGCCCTAAGGCTGTCAATAGAAATTACATTTATGAAGAGTATGAAATCACAGAAATGGGTTATAGGACAAATTAAAAGATTATATAATTGGACTCTGTGTGCCTGTTAGGTCTTGTGTCTGCCTTGCCAGACTGGCCGTTTCTTTTCCTGGAACATGCCACCCTCATCCTCTGCAAATCTGCATCACTATCCTGCATTGTCTTCAGGCTCTGCTCAAATGCTACCTGCACTCTGCCCACCCTAACACCTCCTCCCTCCATCAACTATTTATTTAGTTCCTCTCTTAAGTTTCCCTTACCTTGCTTTACTTTCCTTGATAACACTTATTATGACCTGATGTTAAATTGTTATATTTGTTTCTGTTTATTTGTTGTCTCTCCTAGACTAGAAGTTAAGCCCATGAAGACAGACACTTGACCAACTCGTGTCTGCAGTGCACATCACAGGAGTTTGGTGGGTATTCGTTCTGTGCCCTTTTCTTGCTGAGTTAGTAGTTCTTCATAGGTTCGGGATATTAATCTTTTCTCTATGCTGCGATATCCCCCAGTTTATCGCTTGCCTTTTAACTTTCTGTATGGTTATTTTAGATTGGTGTACATTTTAAGTTCAAGAGAGTCTTTTATTCAAGAAATCCCTGTTTCATCTAAAGATAACAAATATTTGCTTATACTTTTACTGTTTTGATTTGTCTATTTAACTTTTTCATCCATGTGGGCTTATGATGTCAGATATGGAGTTTACCCCTGCAAATTTAACACTTTTCATTGTGTTCTGTTGAGGAATTCTTCCTGTCTGTTCACTCACCTATCCACCCATCCAATGTGGGCTTATTACCACTATCTTTTATGAATTAAAATACCACCATACTCTTTTCATTTATTCTTCTCAAAAATTTTAGGATCGAATTACCCATCATCACAAAAACATTCCTATGAATTTTATTGGAATTGCTTTATATAAATTTTAAATTAGGAAGATTGATGACCTTTTCTACATGAGTCTTCTCATCTACTCCTCTTTATTTCGGTCCTCTTTTAGGTTTGTTACTAAGGTTTTATAGTTTTCTTCCTATAGGTCTTGTTCATTTTTTTGGTTAAGATTTCTATTTCTTTGTGTGATAAAGATGTCTGAAGATGTTTCACTCCTCCTGTTATCACTGTTTTTCTTGCTGTCTTTTTTTTTTTTTAAGATTTTATTTATTTATTTGACAGAGAGNAGATAGAGACAGCCAGCGAGAGAGGGAACACAAGCAGGGGGAGTGGGAGAGGAAGAAGCAGGCTCATAGCAGAGGAGCCTGATGTGGGGCCTCAATCCCATAACGCCGGGATCACGCCCTGAGCCGAAGGCAGACGCTTAACCGCTGTGCCACCCAGGCGCCCCTCATGCTGTCTTCTGACTCAACCAATAGAATGCAGTGGAAGTGATGCTTTTGGACTTCAGAGATTAGGTTGAGGACTTGGGGATGAGTCTTTTGGAATGCTTACTCTTTGGCGCCCCCTATCGGAAACCAGTCGTCATGTGAGGGTCCAAGCCTGCTGGAGAAGCTAGGAGATGATAAGCTGCCTGTCAACAGTCTCCACTAACATGCTAGCGGACCAGTAGCATCACCAGTTACATGAATGTGCCATCTTGGAAGTTCCAGCCCAGGAGAAGCCCCAGAATATGGCAGCTGATGTATGTAGAGCAGAGAACTGCACGGTCCACTGCAATTTTGTCAGGAGTAATCATCATCTTGAGCTGCTAAACTTTGGCATGATTTTTTACACATGAATAGAGTTGGGTGTTTGGTTTTTGTTTTGGGGGTTTTTTTTATATTTTTGGTGCTATTGCAAATGAATATACTTTTCTGCAATATTTTACAAGAGGTATTGCTGGAATATAAAAAAAACTGTTGTTTTCTGTATTTCTTTACTAATTGGCAAACTCAAGAGTTATCTAACTAGGGGCGCCTGGGTGGCTCAGTCGGTTAAGCATCTGCTTTCAGCTCAGGTCATGATCCCAGGGTCCTGGGACTGAGCAAATAAATAAATAAATAAATTTTTGATAAATAAATAATCTTTAAAAAATAAAATAAATTTTAAAAGAGTTATCTATATTTAATCAATTTAAGGTCATCATCTTGGATTTTCTAGTTACATAGTCACATATATGAAAGTATAATTTTGTTTTCTACTTTCCAGTATTAAACCTCATTGTTGTGTTTGAGTTTTATTGCGGGCACTTGAAACTTTCAAATAATGGAAAATGATAATGATTTTATCCAGATTTTCTGTCTAATTTACAGCTTTCATGGAAATTTGTCTAGTGTTTTACCATTAGGTATAATACTAGCTGTTGGTTTAAAATAGATATTCTTGGGGTGCCTAGGTGGCTCAGTTGGTTAAGTGTCTGACTCTTTTTTTTTTAAAGATGTTTGTTTATTTATTTGAGAGAGAGAGAAAGTGCATGGGCAGGGGGAGGGGCAGAGGGAGAAGCAGACTCCCCACTGAAAACAGAGCCTGATGTGGGGCTTGATCCCAAGACCCTGGGATCATGACCTGAGTCTAAGGCAGACGCTTAACCAGCTGAGCTACCCAGGTGCCCCATAAGCATCTGACTCTTGATTTGGGCTCAGGTCATGATCTCAGGGTTGTGAGATTGAGCCCCAACTTGTGCTCACATGCTAGGCATGGAGCCTGCTTAAGATTCTCTCTCCCTCTCCAACTCCCTCTGCCCCTCCCCACCCCTCTAAAAAAAATAGATATTATTTCTCAAGTTAATGAAGCATCCTTCAATGCCTGGCTTACTAAGAGGTGGTCTTCCCCCCCCCCTTTTTTTAGAGAGAGAGTGCAAGCAGGGAGTGAGGGCAGAGGGAGAGTGAGAGAATCCCAAGCAGACTCTGTGCTAAGCACAGAGCCCAACCCGGGCTGATCCTAGGACACTGAGATCATGACCTGAGCCAAAATCAAGAGCCAGAACTCAACCAAATAAGCCACCCAGGCACCCCTAAAAACCAGTCTTTTAAAATCAGGAATGGATGTTTAATTTTATCAAATTCTTTTCTAGAATTTATTGAGATGATTTTGAAATCAAAATAGAAAAAAACAGAATACCAAATGATGCTTTACTATTTGAATTATCCAAACATTAGTGGCTGAAAACAGATGCCATTTTTTTCACCTATGATTGTGTGGGTCAGAAATTTGAGCAGGACTCAACAGGAATGGTTTGGCTGCATTCAGCCAGTGGCTAGGTAGAAATGGAAGGTCTAAGTCATCTCGTTCATATGTTGGAGCCTTGGGCTAGCTATTGGCTGGGACCCTTAGTTCTCCTCCATGTGGCCTCTCTTTCCATGTACTCTCTCTTTTAATATGTGGTCTTTCTCGAGCAATATACCCTGCACTCATTTAGAGCTGAACATTCTGTTGATCAAAGCAAGTCACAAAGCCAGCACAGGTTCAATAGAGGGGGACATAGCCTTCACCTGTGTGGAAGTTTAAACATGGCTACAAATTCCTTGAGACCATTCCCCTTGAGAGATGGAGTCTCTGTGCCCTCCTTTTGCATCTGGAGGGCTTCAGTGCATAGATATGGTGGAAGGGAGGCTATGTGATTTTGGAGGATAGACCATGTATGCCATGCACCTTCTGGCTTGTTCTCTTAGAATGCTCTCTGTTCTGATGCTTCCTGTGGTGTTACTCCCTCTCATGCTGTGAGAACAAGCCCATGAGGAGGCCATGCATAAATGCTCAATTGGCAATTCCAGCTGAACCCAGCTGTTGAGTCATCTCAGCCCAGGCTTCAGATACATGAGTGAGGAAGTCTCCAGCTCTTCCTGCCTTCCCCGCTTGATTCACTGCAGCCATCTGAGTTATCCTTATTGAAACTCCAGGACTTGTGGGTGGAGACAAGCCAGCCCTGCTATGCCCTGTCCAAATTCTTGACCCAGAGAATGTGTAAGTCTCCTTCAGTGGAGATTTTATACCAAGAAGTTGAGGGTGGAGTGTTACATAGCATGAATAAGCAGAACAGGACTTGGTATCTGCAAGCAGAGTGCTTCCTTAACTCATGAGCCAGAAGACTTGTGACACTGAGTTGGGGATTGAGCAGTAGGCAGAAGCATGATGGACCTTGAAGAGGCTACGTACGGCTCAGGACTTGAAGGAAAGCAAAGAATGTGTAATTGGAACCTGGAGGAATGGAACCTTTATTAAGTAGTGGCAGAACATGTAGCAAAACTGTCACCTTGGCGAAGTGGAAAACAGTAAATGTACTGGATGAACTCATGGATCTGGCTGAGGCAATTTTCAGGAAGTGTTGGCGGTGCTGCCTGGATTCTAGCTGTGCACAAGAAAAGGAGAGAGGAGAGACATGAAATGATCAAGGAGCTGCTTCGTTTTCAAGTAGCGTTGGGAGGAGATGTAAAGGGCCCCGGCCAGTTTTTCCAGCCAGCAAAGGAGTCTCAAGGCAAGAAAGAGCCTCAGATCAAATCCAGGGTACTGTCAGGAAAACACAGTCTCATGGTAAAGATGAAGCCGAGATGGGCTGCAAAACCTTTTGTTAAGAATTCAGTTGGGGGGTGCCTGGGTGGCACCGTGGTTGGGCGTCTGCCTTCAGCTCAGGGCGTGATCCCTGCGTTGTGGGATCGAGCCCCACATCAGGCTCTTCTGCTGTGAGCCTGCTTCTTCCTCCCACTCCCCCTGCTTGTGTTCCCTCTCTCACTGGCTGTCTCTATCTCTGTTGAATAAATAAAATCTTTAAAAAAAAAAAAGAATTAAGTTGGGATCCCGCAAAAGGCCTTCCTAAAGACGTGCTTTGCATACCCTCCCTGTTAAACAATAGAATCTCTAAGATTTATGAGGCGTGTCCCACAGTAGCTTTACATGCTGCCCAGGTAGAAACGGGGTTATGTCGAGATTTTTAGGCACTTGGCTTTTGTCTAAAAAATGGACTTATTACTTGATACGTAAGAGACCACAAAGTTTTTCAAAAGAATGATATAATTCTGATATAAATTTGGACTTAAAGGGACATAGAAAGAACAAAATGAAAAGATGTTTTTGGATCCCCAAACTTCTATGGGCAGAAAGCGGGCTGAGAGAACCACTCAGCTGTGACCAGGGAGCAGGACCGGACCCTAATCAAGAAATGACATGTGTTCAGCTGGATGTTAGAATCCCTATGGTCATCTGGTCGCTATGGTGAATGTTGTGTCCCATTCTTTATCAGAATGGTAGTGTTGACTGCATTTATCCCAGGCCTATCCCTCCATCAAATGCTGGGGGGTAGAGTGCAGCTAATGTATCTCTTTCATTTGCAGGTCATCATTCTTTTTTTTTTTTTTTTTAGTGTAAAGTGGTTAAGGACTTTTTTTTAAATTATTTTTTAGTTTTTGACATAGAGTTCCATGATTCATTATTTGCGTATAACACCCAGTGCTCGTTACAACACATGCCCTCCTTAATACCCATCACTGGGCTGCCCAATCCCCCTACCCCCATTTGCAGGTCTTCAGATCAAGGGAAGTCACACTCAAAGTCAAACCAAGAACTGCGCCTGAGGAGCCTTACCTGCACCTGTACCTGATTTAGATACTGGATTTAGATTCTGGACCTTGAACCTGAGCCCAGTGCCATAATAGGATAAGACTTGAGGGTGGGATTTGCAAGGGGTGAGTGTATTTTGCATGTGGGAAGAATGAATGTAAATACCTTTTGATCAGAGAGTAAACTGTGGTGGTTTTGAGAAATGGCCACAGACTTTCTGACAAACCTCGCACTGAGAGGTGGACTCTATGCCCCCTTTGAATCTGGGATGCTTCATGACTGCTTTGACCAACAGAATATGGTGGGAGAGATGCTGTGTGGCTCCCAAGACCGAGTCATAAGAGTCTATGTGGCTTCTCGGGACACTTGCTCTCTTGCAGGACACTCCCCAGAACCTGGCCACCATGCTGGCAGGAGCCCACACCACAGGAAGGGACCATGACTAGGTTCTCAGGTTGAGAGTCCAGGCTGAGCCCCATCTTTGAGTCTTCCCACCCAGGTGCCAGTCATGCCAGTGATAAAGCCTCCAAATAATTCCAACCCTCAACCATGAAGCCACCTCCAACTATGACAGTCTACATGGCTGAGAACTCAGTCTGCTCATTGTGGAGCAGAGATGAGCCCCCATGCCACATCTTAATTCCTAACCCACAGAATCCATGAACACAATAAAATGGTAGTTGTTTTACATCACTGAATTTGGGGTGGTTTTCTTATAGCAACAGAACAGCCTCCTGCAGGGAGATGTAGCCGTACACATGGAGATAGGAGGAATTGTTAGTAGCTGTCTTACTGATAATCACCCACAGAGCTCTTTGGGTCTCAGGCTAGTTTAAGACAGACACAGTTTACTTTGGGGGTTCAAGAGAGGCTCACAGAATTCAGAGGCAGGAAGTAGAGCCAAGGTGCCTGTGGGCTGAGCTGAGAATGGGGCCTGCAGGAATTAGGGCTGTGCTGACCTGCTCTCTCTAGGACTGCACAGGTCCTCCTCCTCCATGTGCCCTCCTGTGGGAGCCTCTAATGTCTCCTGGCCCTGCTGTCCTCTAGGACCCTCAGTCCAACTGGGCACACTGGCTGCTCCCATCAGAATTCTGCCAGGCAAGGGAGTCCTCTGGCAGGGCAGGCACTCTGACCTACGTCAGCCATCCGGATGGGTGGGCATGTTTTTGATCAGGAAGAAATAAAAATAGGCATTGTTGGCTGGTAATCACTATTTTTGGGTCTTTCCTGTATGTATGAGGTAATTAAACTTTATTCTCCGGTCCCTCCCTCCCTCCCCCTTTCCTTCCTTCCTTCCTTCCTTCCTTCCTTCCTTCCTTCCTTCCTTCCTTCTTCTCTCTCTCTCTCTCTCTCTCTCTTTTTCTCAAGTTGCTCCCAGGGAGAAGGGGAATAGAGTTTCTGCCCAGTGAGGAACTTTCTCATCTGGGGCCTACCCCAAAGTGTTCAGGTCCATAGGACTTGTGGAAAGACAGATGAAAGCAGGAACTGCCTGGAGACCTGCCTGCCCCTCACCATCATGTCCTGGCCCTGGTGCTTAAGGGACTCCAGCGAGAAAAGCAAAAATGTGCTTCTGACTTTCTCACTGAACTTTACTTGTCCTTGGTGAGCAAAGCAAGGGCCTTAGTCCCAGGTCTCTTGATTATATGGCCCCTCCTGTCCCAGGATGGCACAAGCATTTAGCTTCCTCCTTCTAGCTGGACAGCCTCTAGTGTCTGGCACACTGGCCTTGAGTCCCCACCAAGTGAGCCGTAGCCAGTACTGGCCCCCTGGCGCCCCCCACCTATGTCCTTATTTCTGTGCCCAGAGTCCCCACATCTTGCCACGGCGGTTCCCAGAAAAAAACCAGCAGATGTCTTACCCTTTCATGTGTGTGGCAGGCTCTCAGGGTGGCCACATTTCTACCCAGGATAGGGAGGCTGGGGCAGTTATGCACCTCTGCAGACTGCTCCCCTCAGAACTCACCCCCACTGCCATCAGAAGAAAAGCCCAGGGGTCAAGGGCAGCAGCTGGGGCTTCCTGAATGAACCTTACTTCCTGTTTTGGGTCATCCCAAGCAAAGGACCTGATTTTCTGGGCAAAGAGAAATGGACCCACTCCTATCCTTGAGGATGGGAACAAAGAGTAGGTCAACAGCCAGGGTCCTTCAGGACCTGGCAGGTGTCTCTGGAGTCTTATCCTGCTCGCTCAGAGGTCACATGATCTGCATTCTCCACACTCACCAGCAAGCACACACATGTACACACACACACACACACACACACACTTGCACACAGGGAGACACTAGCCATAACTGTGAGACAAGAGCCATCTGATAACACTCAGGTGCATGTATGTACAGACCATGAGAAAGAAGTCACAAGTTGAAGCACACAGAGTCACACATGGCCCAGATGTGCAGATATGATGTCACCTGTATGCAGATGCATGCTCACGCAGCCACACGTACCCCCAGACAGATCAGACTGTAAGATATCAGCCAGATCACAGGCCCGCATTCTGTCCTGTAAATAGGGACATGCTTACAGTGTCATATGGAAGCACGTGCCCCCAGAGAGAGCACAGATGAGAATTCTGAGGCAACAGTGCGCATGCACAATCATTCCAGTAGGTCTGTAAGAGCTGCAGTGGTGCACAAACTCACACAGAACACAAACATATGAAGACATACAGACTAGACCCGCCACCCAGCATCCACAAACACAGAGTCCTACTGGGAAACCCATGGTCAGTCATGCGTGCACACACATGAACACACACACACAGATGCACACACGGCATTCACTGGCATAGCCTGGTACTCTCACAAACACAGAACTATAGATCAGCAGTTACACCAAAGACACACAACATTCACAGGTGCACACAGATTGTCACACCCAGAGGCACATTCCATACTTAGACACACACACACACACACACCCCTGCCATCCAGGCAATCACTTCTGATTAACATCGGTCCTGCACTTGGCAGCAGTATTAATCATCTATAGCTGTATAACAAATTAACTCCAAACTTAGTGACTTAAAACAATAGCAGGCAGCTATTATTTCACACAGTTTCTGTGAATCAGAAATTTGAGAGTGACTTAGGTGCGTGGTTCTAGCCTGGGGTCTCAGTCAAGATGTCAACCATGGCTGCACTCACCTGAAGGCTTGACTGGGGCCGGAGAATCCACTTCCAAGACGGTTCGCTAATGGTTGGCAAGTCCACGCTGGCCGTTGGCAGGAGCCTCAGTTCTTCACTGTGTGGACTTCTCAATAGGGCTTCTTGAAGGTTTTCGTGACATAGCAGCTGGCTTTTCTCGGAGCGGGTAATATAAGAGAGCAATGCTGAGCTGTAATGCCTTTAATGACCTAGCTTTAAAATTTACACATTGTCATCTCTGCTACGTCCTATTGCTTACACAAGTCAGCTCTAATCAATGTGGGAGGGGACTACACAAGGGCATGACCACCAGGAGGTAAGGATCATAGGCGTCTATCTTATAAGCTAGTTACCACAGTCCACCTCTAGTCCCTAATGATTCACATCTCTCCCACATGCAAAACACACTCAAGCTTTCTTGAGTCTGCCAAAGTGTCATGCAATTACTGCATCTGCTCAAACTCTATAATCTTGTCAACTACAACAGGTCCATGTGTGAATCTACATTAGTATTTTCTCAAGTTCAGCTCCTTGAAGGCTGTTGCTCTTGCTCCAAAGAACTGTGAACTCACAAATGCCCCCCTCCACTACTCACCCAATATACATGGTGAGACAGGCATAAGATAACTGGATGCTCTTGTTCAAAAGCGGGGCAGATATGGGAGGTACACAGGAATCACTGGTCCATAGTAATTATGAACTCTGGAAAGGTATAGGTTGGAAGTTCTTTGATTAGGCCTCAAGGTCTAGGAATAATTCCTCATGGCATTTTGCTCAGCCCTCTGAGTTGCTGTTCCATGAAAGTTTCTTGTGTTTATAACTGCATAGTCTTACGTGTTATCAGTCCAATTCTCATCCTATAGAAAATTTGGATCATCAGAAGGCCTCTTTTCTTTTTGTACTATCTCTGTCCAAGCTGGTAGCACTTTTGCCACTATATTTCTCCTAAAAATACTGCAGGCCTCCTGTGAATCTTATTGGAGCTTACTCAATTAGACAAAATCCATACCCACAAGTCTCTTTGACATAAGCCTTTTTTTACTGTGGCCTTACACCGAGTTGTCCAAAGGGCAACATACTTAAGCTTCTAAAAAGCTCTTTGGTTTGAATAGCTTTCTGAGGCACCACACTTAGATTTTTCTAAGTTCTTAACAAATAATTTTATAATTTCATTTCATTATAAATTTCATTTATAATTTAAAAGCTTTATTAAGATATAACTCACATTCCATAAAATTCACTGATTTAAAATGAACAATTTGATGGGTTTTAGTATATTCGCAGTGTTGTGTAACGATCACCACAGTCAATTTCGAATATTTTCATCACCTCTCAAATACTACCCCCGAATCATTAGCAATCACTGTCTATTTCCCCAGACCCTCAGCCCTAGGTAACCACTAATCTACTTTCACCTATAGATTTGCCTACTCTGTACATTTTATATAAATGAAGCCATACAACGTGTGGTCTTTTATGACTGGCTTCTTTCATTTACTATAATATTTGCAAGATCCATCCATATTGTAGCACATATCAATATTTTATCCCTTTTTAACGATGACTAGTATTCCATTGTATGGCTATTCCTCATTTTATTTACTCATTCATTATTTGGTGGACATTTGGGTTGTTGCCACCTTTTGGCTACTATGAATAGTAGAGCTATGAAATTCATGTACAAGTTTCTGTGTGAACATATGTCTTCATTTGTTTTAGGTATATGCCTAAGAGTGGAATTGCTGCATTACATGGTAACTCTATTTTTAGCCTTTTGAGGTACTGCCAGACTGTTTTCCAAAGCATTTTTGTATCATTTTACTTTCCCAACAGCTATGTATGAGGATACCAATTTCTCCACATCCTTACCACCACTTGTTACTACATCTTTTTTATCATAGCCGTTCTGGAGGGGGTGTGAAGTGGTATCTCAGGCTAGTTTTGTGATTTCCCTGTTGGCTAATGCTGTTGAGCATCTTTTCATACAACTTCATCTTCCTAGCATTTTTCTTGACTGTGTGCTAGATTTAATCTTTGCCTGGAAACCATTTCTTGATTTCAGCATCATTTGCCATCTGGAGAGGCTAGGATTTTCAGACCCAGCAATACACACTCCTTATTGTTTAATAGTGGATTTGTCTCCTCTCCTATGTTCCTATGAGCAGCAAGAAGCCAAGAAGCACCTTCAATACTCTGTCTGGAAATTTCCTTAGCTAGATCACCCAGTTTATTAGGTACCGTTTCTACTTTCCATGGTACTACAGGTGACTGTATTGCTGAACTTTCTGCCACTATGCAGCAAGGATGACCATCTCTCCAATTTCCAAAACATTTCCCCCCATTTCCTTTAAGCTCTCATCCAAAGTACCCTTTTTAAAAAAATTTTTTTATTTAAGTAATCTCTACCCCCAACATGGGGCTCGAACTCACAACCCCAAGATCAAGAGTCACATGGTCTTCTGACTGAGCCAGCCATCATCTGAAGTATCCTTCAAGGCCATCAGACTTCTTCTAAATAGATCCTTCAAAGGCAATTATGCTTTCATTACCACTCTTCTTGAAGTCCTTTCAGCTTCTGTTCTTTGCTTATTCCAAAACTTCTCCCACATTCCAGTTTTTGTTGCCACAGCATCCTATTTCTAAATACTGGATTTAGTTATCTGCATTAATTATATATACTACTTTTATCTGTACTTGTTATCTATTGTTGTACAACAGATTACCCCTGAATTAGGGACTTAAAACAATGAACTTATATTATTGTACCTCACGTCTGGCTATTCTTGTATTGCTCTGGCTCGAGATCTTTTATAAGTTTGCAGTTAAAATGTCAATGAGGACTGGGGGGTCCACTTTCAAGATCAATCCTTCTGTGGGTGGCAAGTTGGTGCTGGCTGTAGGCAGATGGCCGAAGTTTCTTGCCATGAAGAACTCTCCAGATTGCTCAAGTACACGTAAGATGTGGTGTTGGCTTCCCCCAGAGTGAGTGGTCCAAGACATCGAGGCTGAAGCTTCAATGTCTTTCATGACCTAGCTTCAAAATTCATACACCAGTATATCCACAGTATTATTTTTGTTACACAAGTCATCCCTACTCAGTTTGGGAGGTACTACACAAAGATGTGACTACCAGGAGACAAGATCTTTAGGGGCCATTCTGGAGGCCAGCAACCACAGCGGGGGTGGGGGCCTGGGCACAGCTATGATGCGCTGATGCTGGCTGGGGAGAGCTTGTGGCCAAAGCTGAACCTGGGGTTCAAGTCAAGGAGGGTGAAATTGTTAGAGCACTGTGTCAAGGCTGGACCAGACCCTCCTTCCCCTGCTCGTGAGGAGGGACCAGCATCAAGATCACTGGGCCTGAGAGCAGGGCTGAGGATTTCCCAATCTCTTCCCCTGTCCCTCCTTGGGACCTCAGGTTAAGGGCAGCAGGGGCAGGAAGTCTGGTAAAACCCACCACCACTAGTATACTTAGGGCATGAGGTACATGAGCCTTTTCTGCAAAGACTGGTATGGACTCGAACCCACCCGAATCCACCTGGAGACGTGGACGAACTGACAGAATAATTCCACGCTCCTGTGCACCATCCTCTGGACACATACACGCCGCTGTCCAGCATGACACCGGAACTACACTTCCCAGAAGGCTGTGCTACAAGCTCGTCTGAATCGGAGTGTCAGAGCTTCTGGGAAATGGGAGTCCGCAGTCTGCGCCGCGCAAAGGCTCCCGGGAATTGTAGTTCGCGCCCTGTCCGCGCAGGCGCACTTTCCCACAGCGGTCTTCAGGTTGCTCCTTTGTGGGGGAGTCCCTGGGCTTTTGCGCGAGGGCTGTCAATCCCAGGACCTGTCTGCGGGGCCACGCTCCGCGCTCTCTAGTTCAGAGCAGCTGAGCTCGAAGCAGGCCTGAGTGTGTGGGGCGCGGGTGATGGGGCGTGGGCGCAGCCTGGGGTGCGGGGCTCTTGGAGAGCTTGCCTGACCCCGACTTTAAGGGGGGGCGCAGGGGACTGCGCGTGCCTGATTGTGCAGCCGGGAGTGCGGGTGCGACTCCCCGGGGCTCCCCTGCAGGCTGTCCCTGAGCCCCAGGAGCGGGACCCGCGCCTCTGGGCCTGGCCTGGAGCCCAGGAGGCTGCAGAGCTGCCCACGCCTCCGGGGAACGCTGCCGAGGGGCGCCATGGAGACCCCTGCCCCGAAACCCCAGGAGACAGGTACAGCGTCACTCTGTCTGTGGATTTGTATTGGAAGAGACTGAGGGTGAATTTTCATGCTGTGAAATTCTATACGGAAAACCCAGAAATGAGAGCTGCATGAACGGTGATGAATCTTACCTACCCAAAGTTAAGCACAGTAACACACAAAACGATTACGTTTATACCAAGGTCAAACACCGGCAAAGTAGAAACTGTTTATGGGTGCAAAGTTGTGATAAAACTGTAAAGTTAAGCAAGGAAAGTGTTACTGTAAAAGCCAGCAGCGTGTTGAGCCGGGGAGTGTAGGGAGGTGAGGGAGAGAGATGATAAGAGAAATAGGGCAGGAGCTGTTTCCGGGACACCGTTAGTATTTATTTCATGACCTGTGTCAAGAGTTCCGTGGATGTTCTCTATACAACTCTCTGGTCCAGTGTAAGGGTCTTGCACGCTCTGTATGTGTGTTTCACAATCAAAATCTTTTGAAGATAACCACGTACCCATTAGAATGGCTATTATAAAAAACGAAAAACAAAAACAAAACAAAAATAACACATTAGTGTGCATGTGGAGACATTGGAACCTTTGCACTGTTGAGAATGTAAAATGGTGCAGCCACTGTGGAAAACAGTATAGAAGTTCTTTAACTTTAATTTAAAAAATTAAAACTAGAACCACCATATAATCCCTGGGTATGTAGCCAAAAGAATTGAAAGCAGGATCTGAAAGAGATACTTGCACACCACTTATAGCAGCACCAGCCACAATTGTAAGAGGTGGAAACAACCCATGCGTCCAGCCACAAACCAATGGATAAACAAACTGGTATATCCATACAATGCAATAAGGTATTCAGCCTTAAAAAAGGAAGTTTTGGGGGCGCCTGGGTGGCACAGCGGTTAAGCATCTGTCTTCAGCTCAGGGCGTGATCCTGGCGTTATGGGATCGAGCCCCACGTCAGGCTCCTCCACTATGAGCCTGCTTCTTCCTCTCCCACTCCCCCTGCTTGTGTTCCCTCTCTCGCTGGCTATCTCTATCTCTGTTGAATAAATAAATAAAATCTTTAAAAAAAAAAAAAAGGAAGTTTTGACACATGGTACAACGTGGATGAAGCTCGAAGACGTTATGCTAACTGACATAAGCCCCATCTCAAAATAACAAATACTGTACGATTCCACTTATACAGGATATACCAGGGGGTATAGGAAGCTGTTGTTTAACGGGTGCAGAGTTTCAGTTTTGCAAGATGAAAAAGTTCTGGGGATTGGTTGCACAACAATGTGAATATATTTAGCGCTACTGAACTGTACACTTAGAAATGGTTAAAATGGTGAATTTTTTTGTTATGTGTATCTTTACCATAATTTTTAAAAATGTAAAAAACATTAGTAAAATAATGATTAAGGAAGGGGTTAATGCGAACAACAGTTGAAAAGACCCTGGGAGTCCACAGAACACTGCATCGCCTGGGCCTTTTCATGTCCTGATGGGTCTCCTTTCTTGTGTTGGGGTTCTGACAGGCTCCCCGAGTCCAGGAAGGGCATCTCTGAGAAACCTGCTCCTAAAACCCCTGCCTTGGGGTTTCTCTTCCTTCTACCTGGGGTGCTTGAGTCAGGAGCTCAGAGTCAGAAGTTCTTCCAGGTATTTGGAGCAATGGTCCAAAACCTGGATAATGGGACACCATCTAGCTATCCATCCATTCCATAAGCACTTGGGTGAGGCACTGTGTTGGGGGCCGTGGTCCTGAGTGACCAATGGGAGAAGCGGCTGGGGCTGGGCCTGGTATACAGTAGGCCCACAGGCAGAGGGAACAGATGTGTATATCCAAAGATAGTGACAGTGTCTGGGTAACTACATTGGCCATGAGGGGGGTCTCATGAGTCATGCTGAGACTATCTCTGCTTTATTGTAAAGAATCATCCATAAAGTCATGCAGAGGTGCTGGGAAAGTGTTGGAAAATCCAAATAAGCACAATAAATATTAGCCCCCCGAGTCCCAGAGAGTTCCTCTTACCTTTTTGGCAAACATTCTTGTGGGCTTTCCCCAGTCTTATATTATACTAATTAGCTCGGTAATTATATAATACTTTCAAATTGTAAGTCCAGTGGAATATTCATTCATGTAGGAATAATACTAAGCAAGGATCTAAAATGATCTCAGATGTAAGGTAGATAGTTAACCAACTTGAAAGTTTTATTTCTCCCTATTAATAAAACTCTCTTGTCCCACTTTCCAGCAACCACCCTATTCCTCTTTTTTGCCTTTAAACCAGAACTCCTCTGAAAAGTTGTTTAAGTCTGCTGTCCCTAACTATTCTCCTCCAGGTCTGTCTTGAACCCATTCTAAGCAGGCTTATACCCCTACAGTGGTACAACTATCCTTGTCAAGTTCACCAGCGAATTCTATGTTGCTTCATCTCTCAGCACTGTCTTCTCTTGGCGGTGAGACAGCGCCCCTCCTTGTTTTCCTGCTGCCTCTCCAGGAACTCCTCAGTGTCCACTGCTGGACCCTCATCTGCCCCTAAGATGAGAGACGTCTCTCCCGAAGACTAGAGGGCCTCAGGGCTGGATCTTCAGAAGCCTCCCCTCTCTTCTAGCTGCGCTCACTTTGGAGAAACGTCATCCAGCCTTGTTGCTTTCACTGCCGCCCATGGGCTGCTGATGCCCACATGTATATCTCCTGCTTCGATTTCTGTTCTGAACTCCAGGCTCACTACCTGACTGCCCACTTGGCGTTTCCATTTGGGTATCTAATACCCCTGGAACTTAATGTCTAAAAGGACTCCTGCTCTCTGCAGAGACCTCCTCCTCCCCCTCCACTCCTTCCCATCTTAACAAATGATCATTCTTTTCTTCCAGTTGCTCAATCCAAAAATTGTGGCGTACTTCTTGACTCTGCCTTGTTTCTCACATCCCACATTTGATTCATTCACAAACCCTGCCACAGACTCTTTCTTCACAAGGTCTCCAGACTCTGTCCCTTCTCAGCTTCTCCGCTGCCTGACACCATCTCTCCCTGGATTGTTGGAATAGCCCCTCCCTGGTCTCCCTGCTCTAGCAGCCAGATGTTCCTGTCCCAGAATGAGCCTCACCATGGCCTGTGGGGTCCTGTGCCATCTGGAGTCCAGTTCTGAGTTCCAACCTCATCTTCGGTCACTCTCTCCCTCACTCTGCTCCAGCTACACCCGCCTCTCTGCTGTATCTGGAACCCACTAGGCATGCTTTCACACTTCTCCCAGATACCCATGTGATTTGTCTCATCACTTAAAAAAAATTATTTTAGAAAGAGAGAGCATGAATGAGGGGAGAGGGAGAGAGAGAATCTCAAGCGGACTCTGCGCTGAGCACAGAGCCTGCTGTGGGGCTGGAGCCCATGACCCTGAGATCATGATCTGACCGGAAACCAAGAGTCGGACGCTTAACCGACCGAGCCACCCAGGCGCCCCATGGAGCTAGTTTCTTTTTAACCAACTTATTGCCATGTAACTTAGATACAATGATGGGATGTGGCATATAAATCTGTGTACCCACCACCCCAGTTAAGACAGGGAACATTTTTAACATCCCAGGAAGTTCCTTTATGCTGCTCTCTAGTCAATTCCTAGTGTTCCTCACCTTAGGCAACCACCTTGCTGATTTCTGTCATCATAGAACTTTGCTTGAGAGCTTTGTGGATTGTGTGTCAACTATACTTCAATTTAAAAAAAAGAAAATGGGCGCCTGGGTGGCACAGCAGTTAAGCTTCTGCCTTCGGCTCAGGGCGTGATCCCGGCGTTATGGGATCGAGCCCCACATCAGGCTCTTTCGTTATGAGCCTGCTTCTTCCTCTCCCACTCCCCCTGCTTGTGTTCCCTCTCTCGCTGGCTGTCTCTATCTCTGTCTAATAAATAAATAAAATCTTTAAAAAAAAAGTTCATGAAATTCAACCATATTATATGTACCATTTTTCATCTGGCTTTTTAAAATTTTTCTTTTTTTTTTTTTTAAAAGATTTTATTTATTTATTTGACAGAGATAGAGACAGCCAGCGAGAGAGGGAACACAAGCGGGGGAGTGGGAGAGGAAGAAACAGGCTCCCAGCGGAGGAGCCTGATGTGGGGCTCGATCCCATAACGCCAGGATCATGCCCTGAGCCGAAGGCAGACGCTCAACCGCCGTGCCACCCAGGCGCCCCTAAAATTTTTCATTCAACTAAATGTCTCTCAGATTCTTCCATATCACGTGTGTATTAGCCGTTCATTCATTTTTATTACTCTATGTTCCTCCTTGTATGAATATACCCACTGTTTGTATATTCATTCACCTGTCAGTGGGCATTTGAGTAGCTTCTAGTTTTTAGCTTTTATGAGTATAGCTGCTGTTATCATTTGCATGCAAGCCCTTTCTGTGGACATATATTTTATTTCTCTTGGGCAAACAGCTAGCAGTGGAATGGCTGCTGGCTCATATGATAGGTGTATGTTTAGCTTTGTAAAAAAACTCCGAAACTTCCAAAGTGGCTGATCCATTTTACATTCCCACTGACAATATGCAAGTTTTGTGTTTGCTCCAGATCTTTACCAACACTTGATATTGTCAGTCTTTTTAATCATAGCCCTTCTAATGGTATGGTGCTGACTCACGATGTATTTCATTTGGATTTTCCTGATGGCTATGATGGTGAGCATGTTTTCATATGCTTATTATCATTTTTGTATCTCATTTAATGAAGGCCTAAGTCCCTTGCCCGTTTTTTATTGGGTTGGTCAATCTCTTGTTTTTGAGCTATACGAACTCTTTCTATATTCTAGATATAAGACCTTATCATGTATGTGTTATATGTGTATATGTATGTGTTACCATGTGTGTGTTCTGTATGTGTTATATTTATATATCTGTATGTATTATGTCTTCATTACCATATATCTAGTGAATATCTCCTTGCTCTCTGTGGCTTGCTGTCTCAAGGATCCCCAGGGCCACCCTCAGCCTTGATGTTTCACTGGAAGGGCTCTCACAGGACTCAGAAGTTATTGTCTCATGGTTAGTGCCTATTACACCAAAGGAATGCACAGTAAAATCAGCACAAGGAAAAGATGCATGGGGCAAAGTCTAGAAGAAACCATGCGCAACCTTCCACGTGTCCCCTCCCAGTGGAGAGGCAAGGCATATACCTAATTTCCTTAGCAGTAATGTGTGACATGTGCAAAGTGTCACCAACCATGGAAACTTACCCAAGTCTAAGTGTTCAGTGTTTTTATCGGCGGTCAGCCATGTGGGCATATGGTGCTGCATGGCTGACCTCAGTTACTAAAGCTCCAGGCCCCCAGATGGGAAGTAGGTGTTCCCCATGAATCACACTGTTAGTGTAAGCTATCTGGACAATCTGGCACGGGGTGGCTCAAGGCATCAGGCTTGCAAAAACACTCTTCTTATCCAACAGAACATTCTAGGAACTCAGTGCCCAGGAGCTATCCAAGGGCCAGTTCTGAAAACATGCCTTTCTTGGGAATGTGCAGGGTGTGAGCAAACTAGGCATGTAGAGTTAACCCTTTGCTACACGCTTGCCTTTTTATTTTCATAATGATGGCTTTTATAGAGCAGACATTTTTTAAATTTTGGCAAAGTTCAATTTATCAACTTTTATACTTAATGATTTTTGTGTCCTAGTTAAGAATTCTTTGCCTACCGCAAGGTCACAATGACTTCCTCCTACATTTTCTTCTGGAGACTTTATAGTTTTAGCTTTTCTGTTTACATCTATGATATAATTCAAATTGTGTTTTGTGTGTAGTGAAGTAGAGATCAAGAGTAATTTTGTACCCTGACAGTTGCATTAAGAAGTATCCAACCAGGAGGGGCGCCTGGGTGGCTCAGTCGTTAAGCATCTACCTTCGGCTCAGGGCGTGATCCCAGGATCCTGGGATTGATCCCTGCATCGGGCTCCCTGCTCCGCTGGGAGTCTGCTTCTTCCTCTCCCACTCCCCCTGCTTGTGTTCTCTCTCTCGCTGTCTCTCTGTCAAGTAAATAAATAAAACTTACCAAAAAAAAAAAAAAGACGTATCCAACTGGGAGACAGAAACTGCACAGTAATATTTATTTACAGGGAAAGTGTAGGACAAAGAATTTCAACTATGGCTTGGGATTGGAGTGTTAAGGTTAATAAGAAATCAGGACACTCTCACATCCTATGACCTTGCTTAGTTTAGTTATTCATTTTTAAAGTTGTATTGTGGATTCCTTATGTTTTTCTATGGAGAGAATCATGTTGACTGAAAATACTGTTTTACTTCTTTCCTTTTACTATTTATGCTTTTTATTTAGTTTTTCATGTTTTATTTCACTGACTAGGACCTCAAGTACAATGTAAAATAGAAATGGTGAGAACGGACATCCTTACCTAGTTCCCAATATTGGTGTAAAAACAATGAATGTGTCATTATTTATTAGGATGTGGGCTGTATGTACTTTTTGTAGATGCCATTTATCAGCTGAATAAGTTCATTACTGGTTTGCTGAGCATTTTAATCATGAACTAGTGTAGAATCTTCTCTAATGATTTTCTGCATTTATTAAGATAAGATTTTGCCCCTTCATTCTCCTAATATTATCTTAATGTGATTAATTACATAAAATTCCTAATCTTAAACCAACATTTTTTGGGGGGATAAACTCCACTGGAAGATACACACACATGCACACTTACATATATATATATATACTTTTGATTTGCTGACATGTGGTGAGGATTTTTGTATCTATGTTCCTGATACTGGTCTTTAATTGTCTTGTAATGATTTGTCAAGTTTGAATAGCAAGGTTGTTTTGGCCTCATAAAATGAGTTAGGAAGCATTCCCTTCTTTTCGATTTTCTCATAGAGTTTGTGTATTTTGCCTTTAAATGTTTGATAGCATTCTTTCATCATTGAAAACCATCTGGGCCTGGAATTTTCTTTATGGGAGGAGCTGGTCCTGAGAGAGAGGGGGTCTACACTGTCAATGCCTCAAAGAGGTCAGAAAAGACAAGAAACCCAAGGAAAAAGCCCCACTCCTTCTTCACAGTATAGAGCCACAGTTGCACACGTGGTCGTGTCCTTTGTGCCCCTGTTGGGGTGTCAAGGGAGAGGTGAGTGGTCCTCTCTGGACAGTTCTGAGCCCCACAGGAGCAGGCACTCATGTGTCCTCCCTCTCTCTCTCTCTGCAGCTTTTCCTAAAGAAAAGGACATGGCCAAGGCACAGGTGATGCTGAGGACTTCGCTTTCTGTGCAGGTGGGAGTCAGGGAGGGTGTGCCTGTTCTTTTATGAATCAACTGTTCTGACTTTTGCATGTTTATTTATTGGGGTCATAATGTTTATTTAAAACCCACTTCTGTGAATTTTTTAAGTAATCAAATTTTGGAATAAGTGATACATGCACGTAATTGAGAATTCAAACATACGAAAGGGTGAACAGAGAAACGCCAGTGTTCTGCTTCAGCCCGCAGCCCCTCAGTCTTCCTCTCTATACTACTTCTTGCATATTCTTTTAGAGATAGTTTATACATATGCAGCCATCTGAATTTGTATCCTTCATCCATTTCTTTTTCACCCAAGTGGTAGAATGCTACAAACACAGGTTATCACTTCGCTCTTTTCTATTGTGCCAAGATACACATAACCTCAAATTTGCCATTTTAACTGTTTCTTAGCATACACTCCAGTGCGAATTAATTACCTTCACAGTATTGTACACTTGTCACCAATTATCACCACCCAATTACCATCAAGCCAAACAGAAACTATATAAACTAAACTAAGAAATAGGGGTGCCTGGGTGGCTCAGTCTATTGAGTATCCAGTTCTTGGTTTTGGCTCAGGTCATGATCTCAGAGTCATGGGATCATGTCCTGCGTTGGGCTCCACGTTTAGTGTGGAGTCCGCTTGAGATTCTCTCTTCCTCTCCCTTTGCCTCTCCCCCTGTTTGCTCTAAACAAACAAACAAACAAACAAACAAATAAAATCTTTTAAAAGATAAATAAACTAAGAAATAATTCCTCACTCTTAACATATAATATATGTTGTAGCATATGTCAGAACTGAACTCTGTTTTATGGTGGGATAATATTTCATTGGATACGTACACCTTATTTGTTTATCCGGTCATCTGTTAATGGACACTTGGACTGTTTCCACTTGTTAGCTATTGTGAATAATGGTGTTGTGAACATTGGTGTACAGGTATCTGTCTGAGTCCCTGTTTTCCATTCTTTAAGGGATATGCCTAAGAGTGGAATTGTTGGGGTGTATGGTAGTTTTATGTTTAACTTGAACTTTTTGAGGAATCACCAAACTGTTTTCCACAGCAACTGTACCATTATACATTCCCGCCAGCTGTGCATAAGTGTTTCAGTTTCTCCATGTCTCACCAACACTTGGTATTTTCCGTTGCTTTTATTATAACCATTTTGGTAGATGTGAAGTAAAATTTCATTATGGTTTTGATATGCATTTCCCTAATAACAAATGATGTTGAGCATTTTTTCATGTATTTATTGGCCATATATATACATACACATATACGTATACATACATATATTCTTTGGAGAAATGTCTATTTAAGTCTTTTGCCTATTTTGATTTAAAGATTTTATTAGAGAGAGAGAGAGAGCATGAACATGGGGAAGGGCAGAGGGAGAGATAGAATACCAGGCAGACTCCACACTGAGGACCCTGAGATCATGACCTGAGTCGAAATCAAGAGTCGGATGCTTAACCGACTGAGCCACTTAGGTACCCCTGTCCATTTTTAACTTGGGTGTTGGTTTTTCTTTTGGTGGTTGTTAATTTGTATGTGTTCTTTACATATTGTTGATATTAAGCACTTATTAGATAAGTGATTTGCAAATGTTTTCTCCCATTCTGTGAGTCGCCTTTTTGCTCTCCTGGTAGCATCCTTTGATGCACAAAACTTTTAAATTTGGGGGAAGTCCAGTTTATTTATTTTTTAATTGTATTGCCTGCACTTCTGATGTTATATGTGAGGAACTTTGCCAAATTCATAGTCATGAGGATTTGCCTTTATGGGTTTTTTTCCTGAATTTTATCATTTTAGCTCTTAAATTTATGTCTTCCATTCACTTTACGTTAATATTTGTATTTGGTGTAAGGTAAGGGTCTATCTTCATTCTTTTTGCACGTAGATATCCAGTTTTTCCTGCACTGCCTCTTGTCCCATTGAATAGTCTTGGCACCTTTGTCAAAAATCAATTGGCCATAAAGATGAGAGTTTATTTCTGGGCTCTTAGTGCCATTCCGTTGGTCTAGATGTCTGTCCTTATACCAGTACCACACTGTTTTGATCCCTGTAGTTGTGCAGTACTTTTCAAAATCAGGAAGTATGAGTCCTCCAACTTTGTTTTTCCTTCTCAAGGTTGTTTTAGCTATTCTGGTTTCCTTGACCTTGTGTATGAATTTTAGGATAGATTTTTCCATTTTTGCAAAAACACCATGGGGATTTTGATAGGGATTGCATTGAATCTTACATTGCTTTGGGTAATACAGACATCTTAGTGATATTAAATCTTCCAATCCATGAGAACAGGATGTCTTTCCATTTCTTTTGGTCTTCTTTAATTTCTTTCAGCAGTGTTTTGTAGTTTTCAGTGTACAAGTCTTATACCTCCTTGGTTAAATTTATTCCCGAGTATTTTATTCTTTGATGCTATTATAAATGGGATCATGTTCTTAGTTTCTTTTTCGTATTTTTCATTAGTGGTATGTTGAAATACAACTAATTTTTCTTTTCTAGAAAGTTAATTTATTTAGGGACACCTGGGTGGCTCAGTCAGTTAAGTGGCCAACTCTTGATTTCAGTTCAGGTCATGATCTCACAGGGTCCTGGGATTGAGCCCCGCATGGAGCTCCAGGATCAGCCAGGAGTCTGCTTGAGGATTCTCTCCCTCTCCCCCTGCCCCTCCCCACCCCCACCCCTGCTCGCATACACATACATGTGCTCTCTCTCTCATATAAATAAAAAAATTTTTTTAAAGAAAGCTAATTTATTTAAACTCAAACAAAAAACAAACAGTTCACCCATTTCTCCCACCCCTCACCCTCCCCACCTCTGGCAACTACTGACCTGTTCTCTGTATCTATGAGCTTGGTGATTTTTTAAAATTTATTTTCTACATTAAGACAGATAATTTGGTATTTTTCTCTGCCTGACTTATTTCACCTACCACAATTCCCTCAAGGTCCATCCATGTCACAAATGGCATTGCATGGGGGTTTTTTGTGGCTGAGTAATATTCCACTGTATATATACACCACATCTTTATCCATTATCTGTTGATGGACACATATTGCTTACGTATCTTGGCTATTGTAAATGATGCTGCAGTGGATACAGGGGTATAGATATCTTTCTGAGCTAGTGCTTTTGTTTCCTTTGGATAACTGCCCAGAAGTGGAATCGCCGGATCCTAGGGTAGGTCTACTTTTAACTTTTTGAGGAACTTCCACACTGTTTTCCACAGTGGCTGCACCAATTTACATTCCCACCAACAGTGCATGAGGGTTCCCTTTTCTCCACGTCCTCACCCACACTTATTATCTCTAGTCTGTTTGATAACAACCATTCTAACGGGTGTGAGGTGATATCTCCTTGTGGTTTTGATGTGCATTTCCCTGATGATCAGTGATCTTGAGCATCTATTCGTGTGCCTGTTGTTTTGCCATCTGTATGTTTTTAGAAAAATGTCTACTTAGATCTTCTACCCATGTTTTAATCTGATATTTGGGTTTTGTTTTTTTTTTTACTACTGAACTATAGGAGTTCTTTATATATTTTGGATATTAGTCCCTCATCAAATATATATTTGCAAATATTTTCTCCCATTCAGTAGATTGCCTTTTCATTTTGTTGATGGTTTCCTTTGCTGTACAGAAGCTCTTTACTTTGATGTAGTCCCACCTATTTATTTTTGCTTTTGTAGTTTTTGCTTTTGGTGTCAGATTCAGATGTTTTCTTCTGGGAGTTTTCAAGGGTTTCAAGTGTTAATTCAAGGCTTTAATCCATTTTGAGTTAACTTTTGTGTATGATGTAAGATAGTGGTCCAATTTCATTCTTTTGTGTGTGGCTGTCCAGTTTTCCCAGCACCATTTATTAAAGACTGTCCTTTCCCCCATTGTATTTTCTTGGTTCCTTTGTCATAAATAAATTGACCGTATAAGCATGGGTTTATTTCTGCTGTCTGTACTCTGTTCCACTGATCTGTTTGTCTGTTTTTATGCCAATACCATACTGTTTTAATTACTGTAGCTTTGTAATATAGTTTGAAATCAAGGTGCACAATGCGTCCAGCCTTGTTCTTTCTCAACATTGCTTTGGCTATTTGGGGTCTTTTATGGTATCATAGAAATTTTAGGATTATTCTATTTCTGTAAAAATAGAATTTTCACGTTGGAATTTTGATAGGATTGCATGGAATCTGTATATTGCTTTGGGTAGTATGGACATTTTAACAATATTAATTCTTCCAGTCTATGAGCACAAAATATCTTTCCATTTATTTGTGTTTTCTTTAATTTCTTTCCTTAATGTCTTGTAGTTTTCCATACATGCATCTTTTACCTCCTTGGTTAAATTTATTCCTAGATGTTTTATTCTTTTTAAATTTTTTTTTTATTCGACAGAGATAGAGACAGCCAGCGAGAGAGGGAACACAAGCAGGGGGAGTGGGAGAGGAAGAAGCAGGCTCATCGCAGAAGAGCCTGATGTGGGGCTCGATCCCACAACGCCGGGATCACGCCCTGAGCCGCAGGCAGACACTTAACCACTGTGCCACCCAGGCGCCCCATATTCTTTTTGATGTAATTGTACATGGGATTGTTTTCCTAATTTCTCTGATAATTCATTATTAGTGTATAGAAACACAAGAGATTTTTTGTGTTGATCATGCATCTTTACTGAATTTGTTTATTAATTCTAACAGTTTTTTGATGACATCCTTAGGGTTTTCTATATATGATACCATGTCATTTGCAAATAATGACAGTTTTATGCCTTCCTTTCCAGTTTGGATGCCTATTTCTTTTTCTTGCCCAGTTTTGGCTAGGAATTCCAGTACTGTGTTAAGTAAAGTGGCAAAAATGGGCATCCTTGTATGTTCCTGATCTTAGAGGAAAGGCTGTCAGCTTTTCACCGTTAAGTATGATATTCCTTCTATACACACTTTGTTGAGTTTTTATCACGAACAGATGTTGAATTTTGTCACATGCTTTTTCTTCTTCTGAAATATAACCAAATTTTCCGGGTTAATTTTATATCCTAAAACTCTGGTGAGTTTTTTTGTGGAATATATCAGATCATGTCATCTGCAGATGGTTTTACGTCTTCCTTTCCAATTTGGATACATTTTATTTTTTCCTTACCTTTTCTTGCCTTCTCTAGAACTTGTAGTAGTATGTTGAATAGAAATGGCAAGAGTGGCCTTCTTGTCTTATTCCTCATCTTGGGGGTTAAAACTTTCAGACTTTACCATTAAGTATGATGTCAGCTGTTGGTTTTTTACATATGGCCTATACCACGTTGAGGAAGTTCCCTTCTATTCCTAGCTGTGTTTTCATCATGAAAGGGTGATAGATTTTGTCACATCCTTTCTCTGAATCAATTAAGATCTCATGTAATTTTCTTCCTTTGTTCCATTAATGTGGTGTATTACATTAATTGGTTTTTGTATGTTGAGCCACCCTTACATTTCTGGGATTAATCCCACTTAGTCATGTTGTCCTTGTAACATGCTGCTGAATTTGATTTTCTAGTGTTTTATTAAGGGTTTTTGCATCTTTATTTGTAAGGGTTCTTGATCTATAGTTTTCTGATCTTATAGTTTCTTTGTCTGGTTCAGTATCAGGGTAAATCTAGCCTCATAGGTTGAGTTAGGAAGCATTGCCTTCTATTCAATTTTTGGAAGAACTAGTGTTAATCCTTCTTCATGTGTTTGGTAGAATTCACCAGTGAGGCCGTCTGATCCTGGGCTGAAAAGCAGAGAAATCTGTTGGGAGATTTTTCATTACTGATTCAATTTCCTTACTTATTCAGATTTTTAAATTTTTTCTTGGATCAGTTTTAGTAGTTTGGATGTTTCTAGAAATTTGTTCAGTTCATCTGGGCTATCCAGTTTGTGGCATACATGTGATTTCAGCACTATCTATTGAATAATTTGCCCTCCAGATATTTGTAATATCACCTTTATGATATTAAATTAGTAAATATACAAGTATCACGTTTGGGAGTTATCTGTTCAGCCCACTATTTGTTTTTAAATGAAAGCAGTTTTTGAACTGAAGCAAAAGTAATTTAATAATTTTAGCTTTGTAAACTTCTTTTGCCCTGATTTTTCTCCCAGGTGAATTTTTTTATCTTTTTTTTTAGCAAAGTAAAACTTTCATTTTGCAGTTTAGTTAATTTTATCATAAATTTACAAAGAATGTATGCCATTTTAGTAATCAGGCTTCTTATGTCTCAGTAAAGTTTTATATTTTTTTCCGAAAAGACATTTTATCCAGGATTTTTATTTGTTCTCAGCTGGAAGATCACTTTTGGATACTCAGTCAATTACTGGAAACTGAAATCTGGCAAACTTTTTAATCTTTGCCAATTTAACAGGTAAAGGGAAAAAGTTACTCCTTTCATTTCCATTTCAAGTTCTCATTAGTGTGGTTGAACATCTTTTCACATATTTCTTTTCTTTTTTTAAAGATTTACTTATTTATTTTAGAGAGACAGTGTGTGAGCCGAGGGAGGGGCAAAGGGAGAGAGAGCAAATAACCTCAAGTAGACTCCCCACTGAGTGAGGAGCCCAGGGCAGGGCTTGATTCCAGGACCCTGAGATCATGACCTGAGCCAAAATCAAGAGTTGGCCACTTGGGGCGCCTGGGTGGCACAGCGGTTAAGCGTCTGCCTTCGGCTCAGGGCGTGATCCCGGCGTTATGGGATCGCCCCACATCAGGCTGCTCTGCTATGAGCCTGCTTCTTCCTCTCCCACTCCCCCTGCTTGTGTTCCCTCTCTCGCTGGCTGTCTCTATCTCTGTCAAATAAATAAATTAAATCTTAAAAAAAAAAAAGAGTTGGCCACTTAACCAACTGAGCCATCTAGGCGCCCACATCTTTTCATATATTTATTAACCATTTGAATTTCTTCTGTGAATCACTCATATCTTATGTCGATTTTCTCTTATTTGTTTTATTATTATTGATTTACAAGAACTTTTTACATAGATTATCAATCCTTTGAAAATAATACATATTGCAAATTCCTTTTCTCAGTCCAGAAAATTCAAACTTTTTTAGGTTGTACAGAAAACCTGGATTTCTTTGTTTTCCAGTGTGCCTCTGGTTTTAGAATGGATCCTGGCCTTGGTGTCAGCCTTCCCCAAGGTTATTCTTTTCAAAAGGCTGTAATTCCTTATAACTCTTGTGACTACTATAGATTTAAAAACTAATGTATTTTGTCCTTAAGAATGGTGTGAAAGGGGTGCCTGGGTGGCTCAGTCATTTAAGTGTCTGACTCTTGATTTCGGCTCAGATCATGGTCTCAGGGCTGTGAGATCGAGCCCCATGTCAGGCTCCACACTCAGCATGCCCAGCTTGAGATTTTCTCTGTCCCCCTCCCTCTATCCCTCCTCCACCCCCGCTCCCACACACTCTCTCTCAAAAAAAAAAAAAAAAAAAGACAAGTGTGAGTATCTTCTTTTTATTTTCTCCAGGTGGTTAGCCAGTTGTCCAGTACCATTTTTGAATGATCCATCTCCCCTTGCTACCTAAAAAGGCCATGTATGCATCTAAATTGGCCCCTATTTCCAGGCCATCTGGGCTGTCTGGTTTCATGAATATAATGTTGTTTTAATAATCATAGTTTTGGACCAGTGCCTAATTGGGCAAGTCTCCTTCATTTGGCTTCTTTTATTTTTTTTTAAGATTTTATTTATTTATTTGTCAGAGAGACAGAGATAGAGAGCAAGCACAAGCAGGGAGAGTGGCAGGCAGAGGGAGAAGCCGGCTCCCTGCTAAGCAGGGAGCCCGATTCTAGACTCGATCCCAGGACTCTGGGATCATGACCTGAGCTGAAGGCAGACACCTAACAGACTGAGCCACTCAGGCATCCCTGGCTTCTTTTATTAAAAGCAAAAAAAAAAAATAATAATAACAAAAAAAAATCTTGGTTTGTTTGCACTTAAATCCTTCCCCCCCCCACATTTAGTAGGTTTTATTACTGGTAGCCATTATTAATATTCTCCAGATGAACCTAAAGTCAAATATTTGGAAAAATATATGTTCAACAAAATATTTTTCATTATACTACCCAATTACTGAAAGTTTCTATTCTTTCATTCCATTTTTTCTTAATGAAAAATCAACACACAAATATACAATGTCGGTCTCCCTCTGTGATCTTTCCTGAAGACTTTATTCTTCAAGTACATGGTTAAGGGTGTAACCACTATCTTTAAAAGTGCCTTTTTTTTTTTTAAGATTTTATTTATTTATTTATTGGACAGAGAGAGATACAGCGAGAGAGGGAACACCAGCAGGGGGAGTGGGAGAGGGAGAAGCAGGGTTCCCGCTTGAGCAGGGAGCCTGATGCGGGGCTCGATCCCAGAATGCTGGGATCATGACCTGAGCCGAAGGCAGATGCCCAACAACTGAGCCACCCGGGCGCCCCTAAAAGTGCCTTTCTATTTTAGGTACTTTACTTTAGATACTAGAACTTGTGAAAGGAATTATGAACATAAGACAATTTCTTATCGTATGTGTCATACATATTTAACCAGAAGCAAAGAATCAATTTACAGCCAAACCAAGTGTCTGTGTCTCCATTTAAATCTTTAAATGGATTCATCAATTTTCAAAGTCCGCTGCCCACGTGGGTATTTTGTTTGAAGAACAAGTGATTTTTTTGGTAACAATTATGTGGCGTACTCATCCTTTCCTGACTCATTCTTACTAATTAAAATCATTTAAAACTATTAATAGGCCCTTGTAGTGTTTTACTTTTGTAAAATCAGGTTGTAAAATTTTTTATTACAAATTAAAAATGTCTTTTAAAAATTCTCAAGTTGGGGCGCCTGGGTGGCTCAGTCATTAAGCGTCTGCCTTTGGCTCAGGGCGTGATCCCTGCATTCTGGGATCGAGCCCCACATCAGGCTCCTCGCTGGGAGCCTGCTTCTTCCTCTCCCACTCCCCCTGCTTGTGTTCCCTCTCTCGCTGTATCTCTCTCTGTTCAATAAATGTATCTCGCTGTATCTCTCTGTCAAATAAATAAATAAAATCTTTAAAAAAAAATCTCAAGTTGATCATCTGCAAAAATTTAAAGCCTTCGGTATTTAGTTGAATTCACTTCTCATTGCTGGGTTTACAACAAGCTTGTACTTGTTGGATGAACTAAACCAGATGAAGGAGAATGTGGTGTTTACTTAGCCATTGTCTGACTAGGCTGGGGGGTCATGTTCTCAGCTAGTGAACAGGCTGCTTTTGTCCCTTTGCCCTCTTGTATTTTGGGATTGCGTGGGTGTCTGCTCCGGTGACTGTGGCTCTGTGAGGATGCCCTACGATAATGTGACTCAGCCCTCACACTTGATCTGGCCCCCTGGCCTCTGCTCCCCTAGGCCATGGGCGAAATCAGTGGATCTTCTTTGGTAAGGAGGCTCCATTCATGGCAAGGTGGGCACCACCACTTGTAAAATCTCTGTCTCATGGAGAAGAGAGTCCCCACCACCAATGGGGTCTCCAGCTGTGGCGACGAGCCCACTATTACCTGGGGAATTTCTACCCGTGGGGTCTCCACCTCTGTAGGGGAGGGCATGTCCTCCAGTGATAGAAATGACACTGGCCCAGCTTCACCCTTGACTTCCTCTTCCCTTCTCACTCTGTTCTGACAACTCATGTATTCAGACCTGAAAGCCTATGTTGGGAGTTGGGGGCAAAAAATGGTCCTTAGGTTGCAGGAGAGGATGATCCCAGGGAGATCCCCAGGAAGGGAAGAAAGGAATCTGGTGGAAGGGGGGCGGGACAGAGGACTGTGGACGCCTGTCATTTGAGGAGGAGAAAATGGGGAGGACCCAGGGGTCTGAGCAGGAAGGGCCAGGAGAGTGTGCCGCATGCAGGTGGAAGACTAAGAAAGACACACACAGCTGAGACGCAGAGCCACAGAGAAGCTGTCCCTCAGCATCGCTCTGCACATCACAGCACATAGGTCCCTCTTGTTTGCCCTTGATGAGCCTTCCTTCCAGTAAATCTTTTGTCCTCTTCCAAATAACTTAATAGACATACTTCCTCTTTATCTGTCTCTTCATCTTAAAAACAACATCCCTCTCCCTCCTCCTTCATATACAGTCTCTACCCTGGAATTTGTAGGAATCTTCTTGCTCTTCTTTACGGTCTTACCACATACATCCCTAAACAACAGACTCTTCAAATCCACATGTTTGAACTCGTAATCTGCCAGGGCTGCCATGAAAAAATACCACCAACTGCACGGCTTAAACAACAGAAATTCATTTTCTCACAGTTCCAGGGGCTGGAGGCCCAAGATCAAGGTGCCATCAGGGTTTATGGTGAAAGCTCGCCTCCTGGCTTGTAGAGGGCCACGTTCTCTCTGTATCCTCACATGGCTTCTCCTCTGTGTGCATGCGCTCCTGGTGTCTCTTCCTCTTCTTACAAGGACCCATCAGATTAGGGCACCGCCCTTATGGCTTCATTTAACCTGAACTGTCTCTTTAAAGGCCATATCTACAAATACAGTCGCGTTTTGGGGTTGGGGCTTCAATGTATGACGTGTGAGCACAATTCAGTCTGTAACCCTGAATAAATGCATATTCCATGGATTCAACTACAGTTTGCTTCTTTGCCCTTGACATCACTTCCAGGGAGTCCCACAACTGTCTATGGCTGTCATTACCTTTCTGGAATTTCTTACTGCACAGACTAGAACTTCCAGGAGACTATCAGAGTAGCCAGTTCAGTGTTGGTGTCTTGTTCTTGCTTGAACCAGACACACTCATGGCTTGTGTTCAGCACAATATTAGCCAGTGGTTTCTTTGTATCTACCTTCCCCTGCCTGCCGGATGCTGCACGCTGTGATGTCCTGTGCATGCCATTCCCACTGCTAACGCTGCCTCTTGTAATGTCTCAGGACCCAGTGACATTCCAGGACGTGACTGTAGAGTTCACCCGCGGAGAGTGGGAGCATCTGGACACCTATCAGAGGGCACTGTACCGAGAGGTCATGCTGGAGAACTACAGGAGCCTGGCCTCCCTGGGTAAGAGTGGCCCTGGGCCTACCATGTGCACCGGCCTGGGGAGCAGCACCAGGCAGCACCCCAGGAGGCACGGGGCACACAGGTGCCATCTGCTCAGGTTGTCTGCTTAGCTGATGGGAAGAGGGGAGATGTTAAGTAAGTTAACTTGGTAAGTGATTATTTTTATATTAAATAAACACAGATGTAATAGATTGTAATGAAAATATTCATGATTTTAAAAGATGCAACAGAGACTGGAACGGGGTTTTAGACTCTGAGAGGCACAGTCCACTAACAGTCCTTGAAGGTCTGTGTGTACCTACCCTGCCAATATGGGTTGGTGAATGAGGAGTCTGCTTTCTCGTCTCTATTCGAACTGTGAGTCCCAAGGCCCTGAGGTCTCTGACCCATGGGGCCATATTTTGATGTTCAGAGGACACAGACTCAAGGCGTTTCCACTGCTTGTCCTCTGCGTGGTAGGGAGCAGGAGGCTGAGGCTGCCCCCACCCCCGCCCTGGGGTCACCCGTCATTCATGCTGCAAAGGTCCTGAAGACAGGGAAACAGGGGCAGGGCCCTGGGCACATGCTTGTCACTGTCCCAACACCTGCACCTCTTGCCTTTCCCGAGCAGGGTGCCAGGATTTCAAGCCTGATGTGATCTCCCGGTTGGAGCAAGGTGGATCGCCATGGATGGTGTGGAGGGACATCCCTAGGGACCCCTCTCCAGGTGAAGAGATGGGAAGGAGGCCCGGAGGCTCATGCAGAAGGCTGTCCAGGAAGCCAGTAGTTTCTAGAAGCATAGGAGAAATCCCAGGGGAAATCAGGGCTGCCTCAAGAATAATCCCTGCACAGAAGCTCCTGTTCTCTCCTGCATGAGTCCTGCCCCTGCAGGGAATGTACTGGCCAGCTGGGCCTCTCCCCGACACCCCCCCACACACACACTGTACTGGCTTTCTTCTTCCCTCCTCTCAGGTGTGCCCCTTCCCCCGTGCTGCCAGGCATTCTGCCCTCTCTAGAGAAGCCCCTCAGTTAGCAGTGATGCCACTTTCACCTCCCTCTTTTTCCTGTCATCTGTTTGATCACCATTCCTTCCCTCTTAATCTACCTTGAATGTCAGGTAAGTCTGTTGGAATGGCCCGGTAACCACGTCCACCACCTGCCAGCATCCACGGCGTGGTTTTCTGCTTCCTGCTGCATTCAGCCTCAGCAGGACTTTCCTTAATCACTCTCCACTTCACTCAACTTCTCTGTTTCTTGTCTTCTCACACCCCCTCAACTGTATTGGATTCTGCATGAGTCCTTTATGCTCACTTGCTAACTCTGACCCCCTGACTCAATTCAACAGTGACCATGCATTGCCTCTCATAGCACCAGGAAAATGGGTGGTAGGGGACTGTCCTTACAGACCTGGTCAATTGGCGTTTCAGGGACGTTAACTGTGGCAACTTACAAAATGGGCAAATAGGGAGAAGAGGTTGGAGACTGAGAGATTAGTGGTGACACTTCACAGTGACCCAGGCACACAGTGATGTTGGGTTATACCCTGATCTGCTTTTCTGCTGGTCCTTATTCTAGGGATTCCCCTCATTACTGCCCCCTTGTCTATTCTCAGTCCCCATTTTTACCCTTCAGTCATTCCAGAAAGGCAGTCCTCATTTGTGTCACTGAGCAGCACCCCATAACCACTCGTGTGTCCCTGTCACTTCTTCCTTGCTCCCGTGCACAGTGGCTCTTGGCTTACATGACATTTGAAATCAGTCAAAGCACCATACCTCTGTTTGGGGAGTCAAAGAATAAAAGTAAGAGTAGCATATTATATGTAGCTTTGACTAGCTCACAATTTTTATCTCTCTAAATGGTCAAATATCCTCCATCTTCAATTTCTTTCAGACCAAGAGACAAGATCTAGAATTGCAAAGTCAAACCTGAAGCAAGTAATTTCTGAAGAATTTTCCCAGACTATGATAATCAACAAAGGTAAAAGGAATGGAGTCTGTTACCCCACCAGAGAAGTCCCAGAATCTCTTAGCTGTTTAGAGAGCCATCCGGGGCAGACGGCATTTACCCATACGGAAGTCCTGACTCAGGAGAACATTCACGAAGATAATGGATTTGAGTTTAGACAGCAATCAAACTTCATTACTCAAAGCACAATTCCTTCAGGGGAAACAGTGTGTAAAGATGACAGTTATGGCAGGAGCTTTTTGCATAACCTTGATCTAAGTAATCATCAGAGAACTGACATAAGTGAAAAGCCATACAAGTGTGATCAGTGTGGGAAATACTTTAGCTGTGGCTTGGATCTCACTCAACACCAGAGTACTCACAGTGGAGTTAACCCATACCTTACTAGAGATCAGAAATTTGGTGCTAGAGAAAAGCCCTTCAAATGCAGAAACTGCGGCAAATCTTTTAGCAGGGGGACACACCTTATACAACATGAAAGATGTCACACGGGGGAGCGACCATATGAGTGTAACGTATGTGGGAAGTCGTTCAGCTGGGACTCATCCCTTATTCTACATCAGAGAACTCACACTGGAGAAAAACGTTATGAGTGTAGTGAATGTGGGAAGGCCTTCAGCCAAAGTACGTGCCTCACACAGCATCTGAGGATTCATACAGGCGAGAAACCTTATGAATGTCATCAGTGTGGGAAGGCCTTTAGCCAAAGTTCACACCTAACTCTGCATCAGAAAACTCATACTGGAGAGAAACCCTATGAATGTAATCAGTGTGGCAAAGCCTTTATTCAGAGCATTCAACTTACTCTGCATCTGAGAACTCATTCTGGAGAGAAACCTTATGAATGTACTGAATGCGGTAAAACCTACAGTCATAGCTCATCCCTAATGCAACACAAGAGGATCCATACTGGAGAAAAACCCTTTGAATGTAAAGAATGTGGAAAAGCCTTTACCCAGAGCATTCAGCTTACTTTACATCTGAGAACACATACTGGAGAGAAACCCTATGAATGCACCGAATGTGGCAAAGCCTATAGTCATAGGTCATCCCTTATTCAACATAAGAGGATCCATACTGGAGAAAAACCCTTTGAATGTAATGCATGTGGGAAAGCTTTCCGATGGAACACACACCTTACTCAACACCAGAGAATTCATACTGGAGAGAAACCTTACAAATGCAAAAAATGTGACAAATCTTTCAGCAGAAGTACACACCTTAATCAACATCAGAGAATTCATACTGAAGAGAAACCCTACAAGTGTAACGAGTGTGGGAAAACCTTTGGTCAGAGTGCATATCTGACTCAACACCAGAGGATGCATACCGGAGAAAAACCCTATCAGTGCGAGGAATGTGGAAAGGCCTTCACTGTAAATGCATACCTTGCTCAACATCAAAGGATTCATAAGAGAAAGGAACCTTTATTAGGTGCCAATCACAAAGAAATTCTGACTGGAAAGAAATTCAACAAATGTATCTAATGTGGGAAATATTGCAGCATAAACATGGGCATTCCTCAACATGAGTAAATTAATAAAAGAGAGAACTCCTATAAATAGAACTGTGGAAAACAGTTCACCTCTAGCATGCCACGAATGCTAGAATACTAATACGCTCATCAGGTCCATCATAAAACTAAAAAGGTGGAAAATGTGTTAAATGTTTTAATGTAATACGACCTCTTACTATAAGTTAAAGGAAAAATACTGAGGAGAACCGTATAAATAACATCTTTAAAACCACAGTCACACATGAAAGTTAAACCTTTTTCTCTATCATGCTGAATTTCTAGAACAGGTACAGTAGTAATGTCTGTTGAATCTCTAAAGGACATTATATATAAGGAGGCTCGCCCTTCAAATCTGATGTCTCACTGTACATATACAGACCTTTAAATACTGTAGATCAAGGGACAGCAAACTGTGGCCCATGGGCCAAATCCAGCCTGTACCTGTTGTTATAAATAAAATTGTATTGGAACACAGCCACATCTATTTGTTTATATAAACAACTGAAATTTATTCTCTCACAGTTTGGGGGGCTGATGTCCAAGATCAAGGTGGTGGCAAGTTTAGTTTCTTCTGAGTCTCCTCTCCTTGGCTTCTTGCTGTGTCTTTACATGACCTTTCCTCTGTGCATTCATCCTTGGTATCTCTTCCTTTTCTTATAAGGACACCAGTCATTTTGGATTATGGCCCCATCCTTATGACCTCATTTGACTATAATCACCCCTTTAAAGGCCCTGTCTTGAAATGGTCACATTGAGGTTCAGGGATTTAATTTGTTCAGGTTGCTGTAACAGATACACTGTAGACTGGGTGGCTCATAAACAACAGAAACTTATTTCTCACCCTTTTGGAGGCTGAAAAGTCTAAGCGTTGGCAGATTCAGTGTTTGGTGAGAGCCCACTTTCAAGTTCATAGATGGCCATCTTTTTGTTGTGCCCTCGCATGGTGGGAAAGGTGAAGAATCTCTCTGAGGTCTCTTATAAGGGTGCTAATCCTATTCATGAGGGCTTTACCTTCATGACCTCTCACCTCCCAAACCCCCCCACTTCCTAGTACCATTACTTTTGAGGTCAGGATTTCCACATGAATTTTGGTAGGACACAAACATTCAGACCATAGCAGGCTTCAACATATGTATTTGGAGGGAACACAACTCCATCCTTAACGCTGTGAAGCCTAAAATACTCCCTAGCCCTTTACAGAATAAATTTCCTAAACCTGAGGGTATAGATAACCAACTATAATATGTCAACATTCTATACTGTATATAGATTTCTAAAAAAAATTATAAGTTAGGGCAGCATAGTAGTCATAAATTGTACCATACAGAGAACCCACCTGTTTTGTAATTGTTTAATTATTCTGCAAGAATTAGAGAAGGGATCTTTTTTTCCTGGAAAATAGAAGGCAGACATGTTTCTTTAAAGTTAATTCTGTGACTTCTCCAATTCATAATTTTTGTGGCAAACACTGTTCAGATCACCTCCTATCTATCCCATTGGTGAGGGTGGGATCTTCCACCCTCTATAATACAAGATAGCTAAATGCATGACACCTGACACTGGCCTGATGGCTGACAGAAGGTTATTAGTCACATATAATCCCAGCCCAGGGAAGGACACTGCACACCACACCACAAAAACACCACACGTGGGTTGCACTCAGGAGCACAGCAAACAGTAGGACCAATGGGAAGCAGGTTTGTAGTAGTGAGTGAGTGAGGTATTCCCTGTTTTCCACAAGAGAATGTGATTGGCTTGTGTTAATTATTCATGGGCTAGCAGGGTGAGGGTGGAACGCTAGTCCAGGTGATAGGGAAACTACCTGGATTAGGAGCCTTTCCTGTTGGTCAGTGGGCATATTGGCAAGAGCAAGGGGATCCACAGTTAGGCTTGGGGGCCCTGTGAGGCTCAAAGATGTCCATGCAATGGTGAAATTTCAACTTTTACACACAGCATTAGAAACCAGCTTTGTCAGGGGAAAGTTTGCAGTCCTGTACTACCAATCTAATTTGCCTTACTAGGAGCAAACCCTCATTACACCAACTTTTTTCACATAACTTTTTCAACTTCATACTTCTTCCAAGTGATCCCAACTTTTCTTGGTCCTTTGCTTTCCTGCTAAAATTTTAGAGTGAGCTTGTCCATTTCTATCCATAAAAACTGTATTATTTTATCAAATGCATTTTCTGTATCTATTGAGGATACTTTTTTCTCATTTACTGTGTTAAGTAGGCTAATTACATTGATTGATTTTGAAATATTAAACCAACTTTTCATTCCCTGACTAAACTCCACTTGGTCGTGATATATTATCCTTTCTAAAGTATTGCTGGATTGGATTTGCTATTTTAAGACTTTCACTTCTGTGTTCTTGCATTGTTCTGTAATTGTCTTTCCTTGTAATGTCCTTGTGAGGTTTTGGCATTAGGATTATTTAAGCCTCTGAAAATAACCTAGGAAGTGTTCCCTCCCCTTTTATTTTATAAAACATTTTCTGAAAAACTGGTGTAATTTCTTCCTTAAACATTTAGTGGAATTCATCACTTGAATCTGAAATTTTATTTCTAAGGAAGTTTTAAATTACAGTTTTAGAGGGTTTTAGTTTGTTTTGTTTTGTTTTAGTTATAGGGCTATTCCAATTTTTTTCTTTGTTAGATTTGACAAATTCCATTTTTCAAGGAATTGTCAATTTTATCTAGGTTGTCAAATTGTTGGCAATTTGTTGCTAAATTTGTTAATACCACTCCCTTATTATTCTTCTAATGCCAAGAGTATAGGTATCTCTCCTCTTTCGCTCTTTCTTTATACAGGTGATTTGTGTTTTCTCTCTTTTTTGATCAGCTTTACAGGGGTTTATCAGTTCTAGTCATCTTCTCAAATATTCCGCTTTGGCTCTGCTGGATTTGATTATTCATCCGTTTTCTATACCATTGATTTCTGCTCTTAGGGGTTTTTTTTTTTCTTTCTTTGGGTTCTTGTTGTTATTTTTAGTTACTAGCTTAAATTGTTTTGCTTAAAGGTTTTATTTATTTATTTATTTATTTATTTATTTATTTATTTATTTGAGAGAGCAAGTGCATGTGAGCACACATACACATGGGGGAAGGTCAGAGGGGGAGGGAGAGGGACAAGCAGACTCCGTGCTGTACAGAGCCCAAAGTGGGGCTCAATCTCTCGACTCTGAAATCATGACCTGAGCCAAAATCAAAAGTCAGACGTTTAATGGACTGGGCCACTGGGGCACTTCTTAAATTATGTTTTTTAACCATTTTTTTCTTTTCTAATATGAGTTTCCTCTAAGTACTGTTTTAGCAGTGTCTCATGAATTTTGAAATGCATTTTTATTATAATTTATTTAAAAATGTTTCCCTTGTGATTTCTTCTTTGCTAGGTGGTTATTTGTGTTCTTTAATTATTAAGTATTTGGGGATACTTTAGTTATATTTTTTGCTTTTGATATCTATTTTAATTCCATTGTGGTCTAAGAACAAACTGTGTATGATTTCAATTATTTTGAGAGTATTAAACTTGTCTAACAGGTCAGCATTAGTTTATCTTGATGTATGTTCCATATTAATTTGAAAGGAATGTGTATCCTGCCATTGTTGGGTATGGTCCTCTATACATGTCAATTAGGTCAAGATGATTAATAGTATTGTTTAATTCTCTGAATTCTTATGGTTTTGGCCCACCTGTTTTATCAGTTACTGAGAGAATTGTTCAAATGTCCTTGAAATGTTTGCAGACTTGTCTGTTTCTTCTTTTATGTCAATTTTTACTTAATGTATTTTGAAATTGTATTATCAGGTATATAAACATTTTGGATTATATCTTCAGGAAGAACACAGTCTCTTATCATTATTAAATGTCCTTCTTAATATCTGGTGATATTCTTTATCTTTAGGTCTACTTTGTCTTATATCAGTACCCACTCCAGCTTTCTTGTGATGATTGTGTTTCACAAGATATCTTTTTTTCATCCTTTTCCTTTTTATTTCTCTGTGCCTTTATAACTAGAGGGTATCTTTTATAAAGGGCATACAGTTGTATCTTTTTCTTTTTTAATGCAGTATGATAATCTCTGCCTTTTAAAAAAGATTTTATTTTAAATAATCTCTACACTCAACATGGGGGTCAAACTCACAACCCCAAGGTCAAGTTGCACAGTCCACTGACTGAGCCAGCCAGGCACACCAATGATCTCTGCCTTTTAGATAGTGTATTTAGTCCACGAACTTTAATTATTCAAATGGTTTGCTTCATGTCTACTTTCTATTTGTTATGTTTTTGTCCCTTTTTGTTCCTTTGCTTCACCTTTTATACCTTCTTTTGGATTAATCAAGTAATTTGTAGGGTTCAATTTTATCTCATTTGTTGGTTTTTTAAGTATACCTCATTTTTTTTGCAGTTGTATTATAATATACATTTTTAGTTTATCACAATAGCTTAAATTAATATTATGCTACTTTACAGAAAACAAACTTACATTACAGTATAATTCCATTTACTCCCCTTTGTGCTATTATTGCCATTTATTTTATTTCTTCATATGTTATAAGCTCTATAGTACTTTATTATGTTTTTGCCTTAAACAATTTATAGATTTTTTTAAACCTTAAGAAAAATAGAATTTGGCATATACTCACAATTTATCCTTTAGTAATCTCCATTCCTTCCTGAAGACCTGAGAAAATTATCTGAGATAATTTTCCTTCAGCCAGAGAAATTTGTTGGCATCTGAGTATTGCTTTTAATGAATTCTGTGAGGTTTTGATTTTCTGAAACATCTCAATATATATTGCTTTTCACTTTTGAATAAGTTCTGCTGAACTTATTGGGGGGTTTATTCTTATAGCACTGAAGATTTTATTTAATTGTCTTCTGGCTGCCATTGTTTCTGATGAGAAGTAATTCTGTAATTCTTTTTACTATTTCCCTAATGGACTGTCTCTTTGTTGTTATTTTTTCTTTCCATCCTTTGTTTTCGGTAGTTTGACTAGGTGTGATCTTCTTTGTGTTTACCCTTTCTGGAGTTCACTAAGTTTTTTGGATTTCAGGGTTGATGTCTTTCCTCAGTTTGGGAAAAATATGGCTGTTCTCTCTTCAGATAATTCTTCTGCTCCATTCTTTCCTCCCCTTCTAAGACTCCAATTACATATGCATCAGATCAGTGATTCTCAAAGTGAAATGTGGTTTGGGATTCTGGAATTCTTCAAGACCCTTTCAGGAGATCCACAGGATAATTTGTTTTTTTCTTAAGGATACTCTCATGGGGCGCCTGGGTGGCACAGAGGTTAAGCCTCTGCCTTCAGCTCAGGGCGGGATCCCGGCGTTATGGGATCGAGCCCCACATCAGGCTCTTCTGCTATGAGCCTGCTTCTTCCTCTCCCACTCTCCCTGCTTGTGTTCTCTCTCTCACTGGCTGTCTCTATCTCTGTTGAATAAATAAATAAAATCTTTTTTTAAAAAAAGATACTCTCATAAGTGTCCAATGCAGTTTTCTAGAATCTGTGTGATATGTGATATCACAAAAGATTGAATGCTGAAGCAGGTATGAGGATCCAGCTATTTTCTATTACATTAAAGAGACTGGGGGGGAATGTCAATGTCACTCTTCTTACTACTTTTGTTTTGGAAAATACAGGATTTTTATTCCATTTTTAAAATATGTCACTTATGTTAAAATTGTTATGGGTTGTGTGCTCCCCCAAAATTCATATGTTGCGGTCCTAATGCCTGGTATGTGAGAATGTGACCTTACTTAAAGATAAGGTCGTTGCAGAGGCATTCAAATTAAAACGAAGTTGGTTAAGCATCCGACTCTTGATTTCAGTTCAGTCATGATCTCAGGGTCATGGGGTTGAGCCCCACGTTGGGCTCCTCATTCAGTGGGGAGTCTGCTGGAGATTCTCTCTCCCTCGCCCTTTCTCAAATAAGTAAATAAATCTTTTTTCAAAATAAAATATAATGAGGTCTTTAGAGCGGGCCCCAATCCAATATTACTAGTGTCCTTATAGGAAAGGGGAAATTTGGGGGCACAGTCGTTAAGCGTCTGCCTTCAGCTCAGGGCGTGATCCCAGCATTCTGGAATCGAGCCCTGCATCAGGCTCCTCCGCTGGGAGCCTGCTTCTTCCTCTCCCACTCCCCGTGCCTGTGTTCCCTCTCTCGCTGGCTATCTCTCTCTCTCTCTCTAATAAATAAATAAAATCTTAAAAAAAAAAAAAAGGAAAGGGAAAATTTGGAGACAGACACATACACAGGAAGCATGCCATGTGAAGATGAAGGCAGGAACTGGAGTGATGCTTCTACAAGCCAAGAAATGAGAAAGATTGAAGCAAACCACCAGAAGCTATGGGAGAGCCATAGAACAGATTCTTCCTCGCAATCCTCAGAAGGAACCAGCCTGTTGACACCTTGATCTCAGATTTCTAGCCTCCAGAACAATGAGGCAATACATTTCTGTTGTTTAAACCACTTAGTTTATGGTATTTTGCTACAGTAGTGCTGGGAAACTAATACAACATGTATTTTATTTCTAACACCCTCAGTTTTAATTTCAAATGCAGTAAATATAGATAGATATAACTCACATAAGCAAAAACACTTTAGGGTTCTCAGTAATATTAAGAGTATAAAGGGCTCCTAAGACCAAAAAGTGGAAAACTATTGTGTTGGACCATGATCACATTGTCCCACAAATCTCAGATGATTTGTTCTGCTTTCTTTTATTTTTATTCCCACTTCATTTTTTTCTCTGTATTTCAGTTAGGATAATTTCTACTGACCCATTCTAATCAATGACTTTTTCAACTTGGTTCTTTTTAAAGATCCATTGCTCTGCTGAGCTTCTTCATCCATTTACTTGTTTAACCTATATTTTCTTGTAAATTCTCTCACATAATTATAGTAGTTTTGTTAAACTCTTAGCTAAATCCTTCATCTGAGTCCCCTGTAGGTTTCTTTACATAGGCTTTTTTTTCTTGACTATGGGTCATGCTTTTCTGCTTTTTTGCATGTCTCATAATTTTTTATTTTATAATGGCCATTGTTGATGATGCTGGTAAAGGATTCTGGATTCTGTTATCTTCCTTTAAAGAGTGTTGGGTTTCATTCAGGCAGGCAGTTAAACTGTTCACAATGATCCTGTGAGATCTTGGTTTTAGGTTTTTTTAAGGTAGGTCTATTTTAGTTTTGCCCTTAGTCCTAGGACATATCCCTTAACATTGGGCTATATCTTTACCACTAAGGCCTGCACCTTCTGGGACTCCAAGGGAAAGCTCCAGGTATTTAATAAATCCTTTGGTGAGAGTTAAATACCAAACTCTGTTGAACTCTCCACTCAGCTTTTTAGCCTTCCAAATGATGCTTAGAGGAAAGCGTCCTTGGAGTTGTATGCAGTTTAGGAGTCACTCAAGAATTTAATGGGAATTTTTATGCAGATTTTGAGGCTTATCCCTATTTGGCTATCTCTAAATTCCTGGGGGGTTTTTTTCCCCTCTCAATTTAGAACCATTCTGAAAGCCCTGAAACTCTGGCCTCTGTATCAGCAGCCCATTATCCTCTTGAGATCTCTTCCTCTGTGCAAGTTTATAACTATTATTAACAAGAGGATTAGTCTGATACAAGCTACCTGTACAGGTACTTGGAACAGGTATTTAGGTTATGACCCCAAACAGTAATGTAATGAGACATTACATTAATGTCTTTAATGTGTTCTGGTCTTTAAAATCTTCCAATTTTAAGTGCTTTTTATTTTTTTTATTGAGGTATAATTGACATACAATATTATATTAGTTCTAAGCATATAACATAGTAAGTTGACATTTGTACATACTGTGAGCTTTTCACTTTTAGAATGGTATGTATACCCATATTTCTCTGGAACTCCACATGGCCCTGCTAATCAGCCCTCAGGATTTTACATGGATGACCTTAAGGATTCAGAAAGTAACCTAGGACATCTCTTTATCCAGTGAGAGTTTTACACTCCCTATTCTCAATTAAATGCCTTTCACAGCTCCAGAATTCTACAGTCAGTATAGAGCAATAACTGTACCTCCCATCCACTTCCTTAATTTAGGCTTGACATATCCCTGTACCTACTATTTTGTTACTCTTCAGGACTGTTAGGCAGAGATATGGGTAGACAGAGCACACAATATAGAATTCCTGGGACTGTACTGACTTACACACGGTCACACAACCAGATCCATGAGACCCACAGTGACATAAATATGTACACAGGGGCATAGATGCACAAAGATGCACACACTGGTGAGCACTGTGGGTACACACAGACACACTGAGTGATATACAGAGGAACATATACAGCACACACAGTCACACTGGACCTGTGATACCCACCAAGGCACAAACCAGAATTGTGAGAGAACAGCGAAACACACACACAGATTTACAGATTCACCTGCACAAGACATGTACACACTGCCACATACAGATAGAAACAAACTCACCCAGATCTGCAGACCCCCTAGAGACATAAATACATACACAGGTTCACCTACACACAAGGATTCACACATTAACCAGCCCTGTAACGCAACAGCCACTCACCACTACACTCGCAGACTCACAACCAGATTTGTGAGATTCAGGTGCACACAGTCCCACAGCCACCCAGGTTCCTGCCCTGGGGTTGCTATTGAACACTGTTCCTGCACTGGGCACAGCTCACTGATATCAAGCGAGAACCTATGGCCAAGCCTATCTGGAGTCAAGGCGGGGGTCTGAAAAGTTTCCAGTCTGCATCCCTTCTGCCCGACCCCAAACTAGCTCTCAGTAAGAACCTGGTAATGAACTTTCTTCTGGAGTTACTCACCTGGGCTCAAAGCCTGGCTCCACCTTCTCCTGGCTGTGTGACCTGGGACAAGTTACCCCACCACTCTGTGCTCATTTTTCTCCATCTCTAAAACGAAGGTAATAATAGTTACCAAACTTCACTGAGCTATTGTGAATGTTCTGCCAGAAAATACATGTCACGGCCTTTCCAGGCAGGAAACATGCCCGGCCTGTGGCTGGTGCTCTGTAAATATTGGCGTCATCACCGCGTTAAAGTTAGAGCACTGGGCCAGAGCTCACCGCAGCCCAGACCCTCCTTCACAAGCTCCTGAGGGTGGGAAGCCACCAGGCCTGACAACTGGGCTGGGGCTTTCCCTCCTCCGGGGTCCCAGGTGCACGACCACCACCTCTAGGGTCCCTGAGGCCGGAGGCCTGAGTCTTTTCACAAAGATGAATGTGGGTCAGAGCCCACCCGACTCCACCTGGAGACATGAACGAACTGACAAGATCATTCCACGTTTCTGGACACCGCTCTCTCGCACCCTCAATGAAACACAAACACCGCCCCACATAAACACACACTCACCGAGATACAAGCGCCTTTTGCAGCAACGGGAGTGAAGGAGAGTGGGGCGGGGCCAGAGCCCTGGCTTGCTATGCCGAGAACTACATTTCCCAGAAGGCTCTGCAATACGCCCGTTGCGTCAGGGCGCAAGGGCAGCTCCGGGATCCCGACACCCTCTGGGAAATGGAGACCGCGCCCACGCGACGCAAGGGCTACCGGAAGTTGTAGTTCGCGTCCGGTCCGCGCAGGCGCACTTTTCCGCGACGGTCGCCGGGTTGCTCTTTTGTGGTAGTCGGTCGGCTTTTGTGGGAGGCCGGTCCGCTTGCTCGCGCATCCCTCCGACCGTTGGTCGGTCTGTCCGTGCGCCGCGGGGTCTGTCTGCCGGCCGAGCTGTGCTGTCGCTGGCTCCTGACGGCTGAGCCTGAGGCCGGCCCTGGTCCCGGCCCTCAGTGTCTCGGGCGGTGTGTGACCCGCTTGCGTGGGGCGCGGGTGATGGGGCGTGAGCGCAGCCTGGGGTGTGGGGCGCTCGCTGAGCCTGCCTGACCCCGACCTTGGGTGGGGGGACTCAGGGGGCTCCGCGTGCGTGACCGTGCAGCCGGGAGTGCGGGTGCGACCCCACGGGGCTTCCCTGCAGACTGTCCCTGAGCCCCAGGAGCAGGACCCGCGACTCTAGGCCTGGCCTGGGGCCCAGGAGGCTGCAGAGCTGCCCACGCCTCCAGGGAACGCTGCCGAGGGGCGCCATGGAGACCCCTGCCCCGAAGCCCCAGGAGACAGGTACAGTTGGCTCTTCTAGTCCCTGGTTCTGTGGACTTGCGCTTGAGGAGACTGACAGTCAGGTCAGGCTAGTCTCCCAGAAGCAAGCACCTAGCCGAGTCAGGCCTCCTGCCTCTTCACCGTGCACACCCGTTTGTTTCCACTTCTCAAGCATGCTGAGGAGGAGGGGAATGAAAGTTTTCCCTTCAGATTGTGCCGGATATTGGGGCTTGCTCCCCTCCTCGCCTGCGGGGGGCGGTTCCTGACTGCTCTCTGATCCAGCCCGACGCCAGGGGTGGAGTGGGCTTTAGCTCAGCCATGCACCTGGTGGCAATGGATTGAACAGCCCCTTTGACTCATTTCTCCTCCCCAGCTCTGCCCTCTCAGGAGCCTGCTCTTAAAAAGAATCCAGACCAATTGGGTCAGGGTCTCCCGGAAGCCAGGTCCGAGGTGAGTGGTTGTCTTTTCTTCCTTCTGAACATCTTGATGAAGAGGGTTGGCATTTTTTCCCCTGCCCAGGATCTTCAGTCATCCGAAGACCCCTCTCCCCCGCTCCTAATCTGGGGCCCTGCTCTCCCTTCCTCAGGAAGCTCTGGGCATGGGAACAGCTTGGATTGAAGAGAGTCCAGGTGTGCCCTTGAAATGAGTGTCCCTTCCAGCCTCCTTACGCCCAATGGGTGGGTCGTTTGCAGGACTGTTTGCCCAGCGCTATACCAGGAGCTCTGAGGAGCGGTTTTAGTGGAACCCCAGCACATGGATGATAGCTCACATGAGATCACTTCAGTCATTTCCACATGCAGACCTAGGGGGTGGTCCTCATCTGGGAGAGTTTTCTGGGATGGAATGGCGGGGGGGGGGTGTCCCTGTGTGCTTTTCCTCTGTGCATGCACCCTGAAATGGGGCAGTCAAGGAAGAACCTGGAGTTTTAGAGGATCTGGGAGCTCAGCAAGGAATTGGCCTTGGGGCCACTTCTGCAGCTAAGTAGGGCCCAAATCCCTCCTTTCTCAGACTTTGGGTTTTGTTTCTCATTTTGTTCTATCCCCCAAACCACCCCCATCCTTCATAGTATTTAAAAGGGTACAGTTGATAAGGAGAGTTTGCAGTAGTGAAAAAGTCTGGAGGGTTAAGGGTCCTGTGACTCAGGATTTTGTGATTCTGTTAACCTCCCATTTGAAAGGGGTCTGATTACAGAAAAATAGAAGTAACTATAAAACACATTATGAGATGTGCCTAACTTCTGTAATGTGTTAGAATGCTCTGTCGTTCTATGATACACTCAAGAGACATGACAGTCAAATGTAGTATGTGATCTTTGACAGGCATAGATCCAAAAAACCCAATCAAAGGCAGTTTGGGACAATTGAGGAAATTTGAAAATGGATTTATCTTAGATCATATAGTATCAACATTAAATTTTGGGGGTATGATGATCCCACTGTGGTTGGATAAAAGAATATACTTAGGATATACAAGGTGAAGCCTATAGTGTGAGATGCCGTGATGTCTGCAACTTACCTTCAAATAGCTCAGCAAAAAGTGCATGTGCGTGTCTGTGCATGTCCTTGTGAGTGACTACCTCAAGGCAGTACCCTTCTTGTGCGTGGGTGTTATTCCTAGATCAGGTTCTTAGATCCTTGAGTAACTGGTCCTCCTCTCCTGAGTACTCTTCTCGCCTGGCAGTCCCATTCAGACTCACAGTCAAGTGTTTTGCTCTCCTAGGACATCCCACATGATCTGTTCTGACTTCGCACTAGTTTCATTACCACACATCTGCATTTGATTCCCACACCTGCCCCCTGCAATTGTTTCCTATCCTACAGAATAAAGATGCACGGGACATGGGCTTCTCCCAGTGGGAGTAGCCCCCAGACAGGCCTGTGCAAGGCTCAGATCCTACCCTGCCCTTGCCAGTTGACACCCGCACACAGAAGCCATGCAACCTCTGATACCCCTCTTTCTCCAGCACCACATTCTGACGTCTCTGGAGCTTTGTTTCTGCCCATGTTTTTCCTTTCCTCTGCCATGACCATTATGCTTCATTCCGGCATGCCTCAGTTATGGGCATGTTCTCAGCATGTGTCGTGACCCCCACCTTCTCATCTTCTTGAAATCCAGTGGGTTTTTTGAATCACATTTATTGAGGTATAATTTACATACAGTAAAGTTCTCCGATTTTAAGTAGAGGATTTGATGAGTTTTAGCAAACGTGTACAGTTGTGTAACCAGCACAATCATAACCTAGAATGTTTCCATCAACCAAAAAGTTCCTTCATGCCCCTTTTTAGTCAGTCCTCTCCCCTGCTCCTTGGCAACCACAATTTTGCCTTTTTAAGAATTTCTTATGGAAATAATATAGTATGTAGTCTTTGGTTTCTTTTTTAAAATATTTTATTTTTAAGTAATCTCTATACCCAACGTGGGGATCGAACCCACAACCCAGAGGTCAAGAGTCACTTGCTCTACAAGCTGAACCAGCCAGTTGCTCCAAGTAGTCTTTGGTTTCTAATTTCACTTAGCATAATGCTTTTGAGTTCATGTCTTTATGTGAATCAGTAGTTTTTTCCTTTTTACTGCTGAGTAATATACCATTTGTATTAGTTTACAAGGGCTGCCGTAGCAAAGTGCCATAGATGGCTTAAACAACAGAAATTTATTGTCTTAATTCTGGAAGTTGAAGATCAACATGTCAGCAGGGTTGGTTTATTCTAAGGCCTCTCTTCTGGGTTTGTGAAGGTACCTTCTCCCAGTGTCTTCATATGGTCTTTCTCTGTATATTTCTGGCTCTAAATTTCCTTTTTTTTTTTAAATAAGGACACCAGTCCTATTGGATGATGGCTCACCATAATGACCTCACTTTACCTTAATTATCTCTTTAAAGACCCTATCTCTAAGTACAGTCATTTTTCAGAGGTACTGAGGGCTGGGACTTCAACCTATGAATTTGGAGGGGTCACAACTCAGCACAAAACACCACTGTATGGGTATTTACACTTTGTTCGTCCATCCACCAGCTGAGGGACATTAGGTTGTTTCCAAGTTTTGGCTATTACAAGTAAACCTGCTATAAATATTTGCGTACAAGTATAGACGTGTTTTAATTTCTCTTGAATGAATATCTAAGAATTGCTGAATCAGATAGTAAATATATATTTAATTATCGATTTTATTGATCGTTTCCAAGAGCCATCTTTTGGTTTCATTGATTTTCTCTATTGCTTTTCTATTCCTATTTCATTTATTTCAGATCCTTACTATTTCTTACCTTTACTTATTTTGGTTTCTTTAAGTTGAAACTCAGATATTGTTTTGACACCTTTCTTTTCTCATATAGCATCCGACGCTATAAATTTCCCTCTAAGCACTGCCTTAGCTACATCCCACAAATTTTATATTGTATTTTCATTTTTATTCAGTTCAAAATAGTTCCAGTTTCTGTTATGATTTCTTCTTCAACCATGTGTTTTTTAGGACTGTGTTGTTTAATTTCCAAATATTTGGAGGATTTTTTCTAGGTATCTTTCTATTATAGATTTCTAATTTAATTCTGTTGAAGTTAGAGAAGGAACCTTGTATGATTTGAATTTTTTCAAATTTACTAAGATTTATTTTATTGCCCAGAATGTGGTTTATCTTGGTAAATGTTCTGTATGCACTTGAAAAGAATGTGCCTTCTGCTTTTGTCAGCTAGAGTGTTCTGTGAATGTCAGTTAAGTCAAGTCGAATGATGTGTTAATCAATTGTTTTGTATCCTTACATATTTTCTGCTTATGTGTTCTATCAATTATTGAGAGAGATTACTTTGAAATTACCAAGTATAATCATGGGTTTGTCTGTTTCTCTTCAGTTCTATCAAGTTTTTGCTTTATGTATTTTGAAGCTCTGTTAGTAGGAGCATCTATATTTAAGATTGTTGTGAACTCTTAATGAATTGCTGTTGTGATAATGACCATTACATAATCATGTAATGATTATTATATAACACCTCTCTTTGTCTCTGATGATGTCCTTTGCTTTGAAATCTGCTTTGTCTAATGTTAATATAGCCATTTCAGCTTTCTTTTGATTAGTATTTGCAGAGTATATCTTTTCCCATTCTTCCACTTTTAATCTACCTTTCTCTTTGTTTTTAAGCCTTTAGTCTTGGGCTAATTTTGTCAGACCAGTGTGGCTATCCTCTCCTGGGGACTTTACTGAGTGCCCGTATAGCAGGAAGACATTCCACTCTGGCTGGTCAGAACATAAACTACTCCCAGCCATGTGTGAGTTTTAATGATGCTCTGCCTACTTCTTTCTGGTGTTTCTTTTCCTGGTTTGGGGTTGTTTCTTCCCAGGCACATGCCTGTCAGTCCTCAGTCAGTCTCAAGTGGATCCAGAGATCTGAGTCTGTAAAATTCCCTCTGCTCTGGCATGTTGCCCTAGAGATTTTAATCTCCTGGACTCCCTAAACTCTGTTCTTCTTCAACTTGGTGAGACCACAGGCTCTGTCTGTGGGGTGGTTGTAGGGCTCATTTTGTTTCCCTTCTCTCTGTGGTCTGTGTTCTGAGCTGCAGCTTGTCCAGTGTCTTGAAATCAATCATTGTTTTATATGTTTGCCCAGTTTACTAGTTGTTTGAGGTAAGAGGGCAAATCTGGTCCTTGTTACTGTTTTGTGTCTGGACGCAGAACAGGAAACCCAATTTTGACCAGCCTGCTGCTTCACTCCTCCAGCCCACACTCTAGGCTGGATAGGACTCTCATAGTGGACTTTCAAGGCACAGGGAACACACATGGTCAGCTTTACTGGAGATAGTAGAATAGGTTTTGCTTTCCAAAATGGATGTCCCCCTTACGCCTGTCCAATGGTGTAAGACCATCCCGTTTCCCCAGGGACCAGCCCACATGTGGTATTTCCAGGCTTTAAACATTTTGCCTCTCTGCTACATGCGAAATGGTATCTTTCTGTTTTATTTCTCATTTCGGGATGTCTGGTGTGATTGTCTCCTCACGTGCTTCTTAGTCATTTGTCAGTTTTCTATGAATTGTCTGCTTATACCCTATGCCCATTTTCTTTTTTTCCTTTCTTCTTAGCAATTTGTCAGTGTTGCCTGCAGAAAACATAAACTTGTGGGGCTCCTGGGCAGCTCAGTTGGTTAAGCATCTGCCTTCAGCTCAGGTCATGATCCCAGGGTCCTGGGATCAAGCCCCGTGTCGGGCTCCCTGCTCAGTGGGGACTCTGCTTCTCCCTCTCCGCCTCTGCCCACTCGTGCTCTCTCTCTGTCAAATAAATAAATAAAATCTAAAAAAAGGAAAGAAAAGAAAAGAAAGAAAATGTAAACTTTCATGAAGCAAATGTAAATCTCCTCCTGGTGTCCGGGTTTGCCAACATGCCGGCCAGGGACTTTCGGAATTGTCTCCCAGAAGCCCCCATATTAAGATCCTTGCTGCACCTGGAGTTGTGTTTTGTGTATGGTATAAAGAGGGGCTTTAACTTTCCTACTGTTTTATGTTGGCGTTTGTCTTAGCTCAGGCTGCCATAACAAAATACCACTGACTTGGCAGCTTCAACAACTGAAATTGATTTCCTCACAGTTCTGGAGGCAGGAAATCTGAGATCAGGGTGCCGGCAGGGTCTGGTTTGCTTCGGCTCTCCACCTGGCCCTCACCGTGCTCTCAGGCGTGTCCTCAGAATGCACAGTGGGGAGAGAGATCGCTTCTGTCCTCTTCTCGGAGGCCACCAGCCTTGTCAGATCAGGGCCCACCTTTATGAACCCAGTAACCTCAGTTACCTCCTAAAGACCCTGTCTCCAAACACAGTCACGCTGGAAGGGAGGGCTTCCACATAGGAATTTCAGGGGGACACAGTTTAGTCTGCAGAAACACAGAACTATCTAAAAGCATAAACCACTTTTAGAGCTAAAAGTCAAAGCTCTTGTGACCCCAAAGGATGTCCCCACTCTTCCCGACTGCCTGGTAGGCACAAGGCCTCTCGGGGCTTGACGTTCCACACCCCCGTGCCTGACCATGGCTGCTGATGCAGACCCAGGGTTTCCAGAGAAACCTGGTGACCCCTGGGAGCTTGGCCGCATGCCAGTCACTGCCAGCAAACAGGTAGGTGGGAGCCAGGCCACCCCAGCTTGGTTTAGTCTTCATTCTTATGTCTAATGTGATGCCCTGTCTACGATTTAAGCCAGGCTCCGATGGCAGCCGCATCTTTGAAGAAGGAACCACCTTAGGTCGGCACCCTGATGGGCTTTGAGACTCACTTATTTGATGGGTGGGCTTGGAGTGTGGAGAGCAAGAGGAGCACTGGGGGTGGCAGCCTGGAGGCTCCAGAGTGGGTGAGAAGCCCCAGTCAGCAGAAGAGCCTGGGGTTCTAGAACAGGAGTGTGTGCAATTGTCAGTGACCAGTGCTGGGGAGGATGGGAGCAGGTCAGTACATGGGCCCAGGGAGGGCAGGGGAGCAGGGGTCCCACGGGAAGGTGTGGGAGGCTGGCAGGAAGAACAGAGTGTGGCTCCCTTGGTCTCTTGCTGACAGAACTTGCTGATAAGTACAGAGTTTCCTTCCTTAGGGTGTGATAATGGCTTCCTGTCCAGCGTAGGGTCCTTTTGCAATGGTGAGGTTTGAAGAGGCTTCTGGGTTCTTTGTACTATTCTTTCAAGTTCTTAAGTTGGACAATCTTAACCCTGGGAAGCATAGCATCTTCTCCAGAACTTACAGCAGCCTTCAGCCCACGGAGACACCCACATCCAAGCTGGCCAGGTAGCCTGGCCCTCCCAGTCCAGAAGGCCAGGTCTGCTTGGCGATTCCCAGCCCAGGCATGGTGTGTATGTTGGGGTTGTATGATAGATTGGGCCTATAGCACAACCTTCCATACTCAGAAGAAGGTCACCAGAGGTTAATCCTTCATTCCTAAGGTCCTCAATCAACGTGTTGCTCCCTTGGAACCATGAACACAGTCTGAATCAGTCCCATCCTGGGTGAATGAGAATGTGCATGTCATTCCAGGAATCAGTGACTTTCAAGGATGTCGCTGTAGACTTCACCCAGGAAGAGTGGGGCCAGCTAGACTCCCCTCAGAGGGCCTTGTACCGTGATGTGATGCTGGAGAACTACCAGAACCTTCTTGCCCTGGGTAAGCTCCTCGAAAGTCAGTGTGCAGTCTGGCCATTCTGCATGCTGTAAGTATTACCAAGCCTCCCTTCGGTGCAGGCCTTGGTGCAGGCCCTGCAGGATGTGGCCACTGCACTCATGTTGGGGCTGGGCACTACATGTAACTGCCAGCATCCTTGCTTGGAGGTGGGGCTGGTCCGGGGGTGGGGCCAGAAGAGAGGGAGGGGGTAAACAGGGGCCTGGGAGCCCAGCCTGCGCTGGAGCTTTCCAAGGGAGACAGGGCAGGGGTGTCAGTACCCATGGGGGTCCTCAGAGTGCACACTTCAGTTTGGGTTCTGCATGTAAGACCCCCCCGTCCCTGGGGATGGCATACAACTTTCGGTGCTGGCCCTGACAGCCCTGCCCTGGGGAACCACAGCACACAGAACCACACACACTGCTTCCTCCCTGCAAGCAGGACCCCCAGTCTGCAAGCCGGATGTTATCTCCCACCTAGAACGAGGCGAGGAGCCGTGGTGGATGCCCAGAGAAGTCCCTGGAGGGGCTTGTTTAGGTGAGTGGGGGACGCAGTGGAGGGATATGCAGGTTCCTGGCTCCCAAGACCACCCCACACGCTGCCTCCTTGTGGTCCTGCTTCCCTGCCTTCCTTCAACACACGCAGAGCACCGACTGTATGTGGGGAACTGTGTGGGAATACAGCGGTGAGCTGAACAGGCAAAGACATCTGCCTTCGACTGGCGGAAGGCAGAAATCATGTCCGTGTCTCTGGAAACATTTCACAAGGGGCCCTTGTTGGATGGACGGGGCGGGGAGTATGTATGGACCGAGAAGAGGGCAGAGTCAGCCTGGGGGTGTCACAGTTTGTGGAGGTGGCTCTCAGGGGGATGGCCCTCCAGGGATACAAAGCTGATAAGAGATGAATTAAGCTTTTAAAGAAATGTACATACATCACAGGGCGGGAGCACACCCTACAGCTGCAAGTGCTCTAAAGGAAAGACTAACGAGAGGTGGTCTGGGGGCATTCTTTTCCCTTCTGGCACCAGGGAGAATTTAGATGTAGTTATCATTTCTGGACTTGTGTTTACCCCGTGTTCACACCCAGCCCCGACCCGGTTCTGACACACAGCATGTCTTATTCGATGTCTCAGTAAGTGAATCGTGTCCAGCTGCCAGACCCCGTGAGCTCTGCTCTGTCCCTCGACCCCCTGGCCCGATTTGGAGTTCCCTGTCTCCTCCTCCCCCCCCTGTGGGCTTGCGGCCCATCTCACCTGAGATGCGTATCCCTTGGCTAGCCTTCGCGCGCTCTGGCTGTTGGCCTGTCCTCTCTTCTCTGTGCCTATGCGAACCCCTGTCAGACCTTAGTCTGGGCTCTAGGGCCATGCCTCTGCCTGATTACAGAAGATTCATCTCCTGTTTCTTATAGAAGGGGAGCCCGGGCCTGGGGTGAAGGACCAGTCGTGTCAGCAGCAGGGCGTTTACAAGGAAGAGCCTTGCCAGAAACCGATCACCGAGCCACTGGGGAGGGCCAGTGTCCACAGACCCGGTCTGGGCGAAGGGTGGGCCCGCGAGGGCCGCGCGGCTGCTCCGGTGAGGGGCGAGGCTCCGCCGCGGAGGCCAGCACCAGGCAGCTGTGGGGACGTTCCCTCAGAGGGGCGCTGGCAAGGCCACGAGGCATCTGAGAAGGATCTCCCCCCTGGGTGCACCCTCTTCACCCCCCAGACCATTCCTGCAGAAGGAGACCCTCCCGACGGGCCCACCGAGAGCTTCCAGTCCGGCGGGGCGGCCCCCAGGCAGCGGAGAGAGGGCCCGGGGAGAGGCCCTGGCAGGTCCAGCGACCGCGGCGAGCCCCCCCCTGCGAGTGGGCGGCGCGGGGCGGCGGCCGGGGAGGGCCTCTTCGCGTGCGGCGAGTGCGGGAAGGCCTTCGGGCAGAGCTCGTCTCTGACCCTGCACCGGCGGTGGCACGCCCGGGAGAAGGCCTACAAATGCCACGAGTGCGGCAAGGCCTTCACCTGGAGCACCAACCTCATCGAGCACCAGCGCATCCACACGGGCGAGAAGCCGTTCTTCTGCGGCGAGTGCGGCAAGGCCTTCAGCTGCCACTCGTCGCTGAACGTGCACCAGCGCATCCACACGGGCGAGCGGCCCTACAAGTGCAGCGCCTGCGAGAAGGCCTTCAGCTGCAGCTCGCTGCTTAACATGCACCTGCGCGTGCACACGGGCGAGAAGCCCTACGAGTGCGGCGCGTGCGGCAAGGCCTTCAACCAGAGGACGCACTTGACGCGCCACCAGCGCATCCACACGGGCGAGAAGCCCTACCAGTGCGGCGCGTGCGGCAAGGCCTTCACCTGCCACTCGTCCCTGACCGTGCACGAGAAGATCCACAACGGGGACAAGCCATTCAAGTGTGGCGAGTGCGGCAAGGCCTTCAGCAGCCGCTCGCGCCTCACCCTGCACCAGCGCATCCACACGGGCGAGAAGCCCTTCAAGTGCGGCCAGTGCGGCAAGGCCTTCAGCTGCCACTCCTACCTCGTCGTGCACCAGCGCATCCACAGCGGCGAGAAGCCCTTCAAGTGCAACGAGTGCGGCAAGGCCTTCAGTTCCCACTCCTACCTCATTGTGCACCAGCGCATCCACACCGGGGAGAAGCCCTTTGACTGCAGCCGCTGCTGGAAGGCCTTCAGCTGCCACTCGTCTCTCATCGTGCACCAGCGCATCCACACCGGGGAGAAGCCCTACAAATGTGGCGAGTGCGGCAAAGCCTTCAGCCAGAATCACTGTCTCATCAAACATCAGAAGATCCACTCCGGGGAGAAGTCATTCAGATGTAACGAGTGTGGGGAAATGTTCGGCTGGAGCGCCCACCTCACGGAACACCAGAGAAGACACAGCGAGGAGAAGCCCTTTGCCATCCAGTTCAACAAGCACCTGCTGAACGCCTACTACGTGCCGGGCGGCCTGCTGGGCGCGGGAGGCGCGGGCGTGAGCGGCGTGGACCCGATCGATGCCCTGGACGTGGCAAAGCTCCTGTGTGCGGTGCAGCCCGCGGCCGGCAGGACTTCCCCGCTGGGCAGCAAGCCGGGGAATTAGTGTGGCACGCCCGCCCTTGGCCTCGCTTCTTCCCCAGAAACTGCAGCCGCTGGATATGCACAGCCCACCCGGGCCTCCAGATGAGAGACCGGCCCTGCCACCTGTGCCCACATCCCACACACCGGGACAACTCTCTCAGAGGTCATCGCCGCCCCAGGAAGCGCGCCACTGTAGGAGAGAAGAGCCGAGGGCCGTCCGAGAATGTCCCGTCGTCCTCCTTTCCTTAATGGGCTTGCAAGACGCTGACGCGGGGACTACGTTTTTCCTGCAGACAGAAAGAACGTATAAGGATCACTGTGTCCTCAGATGGGCTCCTGGCATGATTTCAATCAGGAATTTCCTTTGTACACTGTTAATGTTTAGAATGATAATAATGATAATAAAAACAAACAGAAGAATTACGAACAGTATTACTTCCAAGTGAACACTGGCATATTCCAGGAGGGGGGAGTGATCTTGAATGGTGGGGGTTTAGGAAAAGGCCGATTTCCTGGACTCACCTCACAAAGCAGGTCTGCTGCAGAGTCACCTGGTAGTGACGGCACCTCCGTCTCAGGAGCATGGCCAGGCTTCGGCGCAGCTAGGTCCTGACACGCCAGCGTCGGGCCTGGCCGTCTAGTCCCTGCTGGGAAACAGCGAGAGCACAGGTGGGTGCTCGGCGTCCATCCGGGTCTGGTGTCGGGAATGTGTCTAGAAGCGCGCCTTCACCCTGCAGGGCCTCTCTCTGCTCCAGTGAGCTTAGCTCACCGGCTCAGCCCTGCAGGAGGGGCCCCTCCGTGGGATCTGTCCCCGTGCTCTCTGCAGCGGTGGGCGGTCTTCATCGGGAATTAATGTTCGTTCCGCTCGGTCCTGAGCAAGTCTAAGCTGCTTTCTCAGTGATAATACTTCACATTTACATAGAGAGCTATAGTTTATCAAATGCTTTTTAGTATACTTTTTAATTATGGCAGCAAAGTAACCATATTTCGGGAAATGTGGAAGTAAGGAAAAAGGCCCCCATAATTCCTAATAAACTGCATTTCGCACTTTGATACATTACCTTCTGCTTGTTTCAAAGTGGATTGTTACATTACTGCAAATGTAGTGTGTATATCATTTTAATCTTTTTTTCCACCTAGCTGCGTAGCAGAATTTTTTCCCAGGTAACTGTCTGGAGTTATAATTCTCAATGGAGGCGTAGCATTCTATTAGATGTTCTTTTATTGGATGTTGACATTATTTCCGTGTTTTCATTATTATAGATCATTTCACTGTAATAAACCATTCTTCACAGAGCATCTGTTTGCATTCTACTTTAGCCTTTTCTTAGATTTCTAACAGTGAAAATTTTGAGATAAAGGAAATAAACAACTTGAGGAATCATTTTTGTGTGGTTTTGGTGGTGTGTAAAGTCACACCGTTTCATTATGAAGAAATCGGTCAGCAATAGCGAGTGGTCAGGCAGGAACGTCCCCTGCGCGGCGTCTCCCAGAGACGGGGGACTCCCTGCTCGAAGCGGGGCGTCCAGTCTTCGTTCAGGGCGTGGTGAGAACACAGCGATGCTCCGGGGCACGTGCCACTGCACTGCGTTCCTCCAGGGTGTGCAAGCCAGCCTCCTGTTCCGCGGTCCCCGGGGCCCGGTCGTGGCAGTCACAGGCGCTTATGTGACAAGTAGGAGAAGTCCTATTTTGCAGCTGCATTTGTAAAAGACAAACACGATCTGGGCTTAGTTCATCAGGATCACACTCATTTTTCTTCTTACTTCAAAAGAACTGAAAACGAAACCATCTCTGTAGGGCCCTGGCTTCTGGCTGCTGTCGACCCTGCAGTACGTGTCCGAGCGCTCAGCTGAGGGGTGCCTCGTTACCACTTGACTTTGCCTTCAGTAACTAACGAGGCTGGATATGGAACATGTTTTGATTCCTGGTCTTTTGTCTTGAAAATGATTTGAATTTACCCTTCCCCTTCTTTTCATTGGAGACTTGATGTTTCTCTTTCATTTACATATAAACTTTTTTTCCTGATTATACAAGCAATATGTATATGCTGAAGAAATTTGGGGAAATGTTCAGGAAATTTTAAGAATGAGAGCACCCCTCAGTATCAGTTCCTAGGCCCCTGCCAGCGCTACATTACTTCTGGTTTTTTTCTGTGTATGTAATATGCCTTTACTTTTAAAGCAAAACTAGATTCATTCTTTGCATGTTATTTCTTTTTTTTTTTTAAGATTTTTTTATTTATTTATTTGACAGAGAGAGAGAGACAGCCAGCGAGAGAGGGAACACAGGCAGGGGGAGTGGGGAGAGGAAGAAGCAGGCTCATAGCGGAGGAGCCTGATGTGGGGCTCCATCCCGTAACGCTGGGATCACGCCCTGAGCCGAAGGCAGACGCTTAACCGCTGTGCCACCCAGGCGGCCCCTTTGCATGTTATTTATATCTTTTTCCATTTAATGTTTTATGATGAACATTTTCCACATTACAAAATATTTTTCAGAAACATTATCGATGGCTCTGTCTTTCTCTGTCTTCTCATTGTGTCACGATTGATCTGTTCCTTTATTGTTGAACATCATTATCTGTACCTATAAATAATTCTGAAACATAAACCCATTTTGCCCCTCGATCATTTCCTCAGAATAAATGCTGAGAAGCGGAGTTCATGGAGAGAGCTCACAATCATTGCACGACATCCTTAATTCTCCCACATGGGCCCCAAGAACATCCCGTTCCCTGCACCCTTGCGCTCACTTGGCGTCATCTCCACTTTCTATATTTACCATTTTTGATACATCAGGAGTGTTATTGGTTCTTGTTTTTTGACCTTTTTCTTCTCTTCATATGAATTGTCTATTCCATCCTTTGTTCTTTATACACACACACACATACAAATCGCCTTGACACATACATTTTTATCTTTGTTACCACATTTTTAATGTACAGAGATGTTCAAATTCTGTGTAAAAAGACCAACGGTCTTTTTCTTTGTATTTTTCCTTAGAAAGCCCCTTCTTTAAATCCTTTCTTGGTTCCACATTTTGCATTTAACCCTTACATCCATCTGTTTGGGATGTAACTTCCAAGGTCCCTGCGTCACTCTAGAATGGCATTCTTCGCTGTTCCTTAGACCTCTCTTTTCTGTTTGTAGCTTCATAATTTATTTTATATGTAGTAGGACTGACCAGGACAGTATTTTCAGTAGGTTTTTTTAAAAAGGTTTTTAAAAATCTGTTCTTCCTGATAACCCAGGATTCTTTTTCTCAGAGCTCAACCTCTTTTTGCCCCTGCACACCTCACTGGGATTTTGATTACAATTAACTCGTTTGTGAAGAATTCCTATAGTTCTCTGTAACATTCAGTCCCCACATCAAAGCGCCAGTCATTCTAATCTGCCTCCAACCTTCAGAAAAGCTGTGTAGGTTTTCTTCGTCGGTGTTCTTACATGTATGTTCAATACATATGTTTATTCTTAAGTTCATTCTAATTTTGTGGGGTTTCTAAGTCGAGTCTTTCTGTTTTATATAGGACATCTATTGATTGTATATATCTTTTTGTATATTTATTTTATAACTAGCAACTTCATTGAATTATTTGCAGTCTCTAACAATTTACTACTTTATTGGGCTTTCTAGGTAATCTGTCATATAACCTGGAAATAAAAAGCTTGCCTCTCCTTTTCGTATAGGTAGCCTTTTATTTTGTTTCCCTTTAAGACCCACCATTGGCTAGCACTTCCAGAGCAGCACTCAGTGTTGGTGGCAGTGGTCATCTGTGCAGATTCTCTGTGGGGTAGGGGACCAGTGTGTGTCACCTCAAAACACTTTGGCCTCTAAAGACTGTGTTACAGCTGGGGTGACCACATGGCCCAATTCTGAACAATAAGGCTCAAGTGGAAATCTGCTAAGATCTGGGGAAAGTCTCTGCTTTGTATTCCTCCCCCTCCCCCTTCTTCCTGCCTGGAACTTGGATGCAATGCCTGGAGGTGTAGTAGCCATCTTGTAACCATGAGACAGTTGATGACAAAGGTCACATGTAGTGGAATGGAAAAATAGAAGGATCCTAGGCCTTGGATGAAATTTTTGAGCAGCTCTTCCAGCCACCAACATTCAACTTTCTGAGTTCTTGTTGTGTAAGAAAACAAACAATTTAAGTCCATTTGTCATTCCTCACAGTCGTTTCATTCCTCACTGGCACAGCATTTGGATCTTTATCTTGACTTGAAAGGTGAGAGATCTGCTCTTTCACTGTTAGGTGAAATGCCAGCCGATGGCCACGATGGCCACGACTGCTTGTTTATCACGTTAATGAACTATCTTTATAGATCTGATTTGCTAAGACTACAAAAAATCAGGACTGGATCCTGATTTTTACCAAACACCTTCTTGGCATACCTCAAAAGTGATTATATGGGTTTCCTACCTTGTTATGGAGATATAATTGAATTTATAAAAAGATTTTTGAACATTATATCTTCTCTGCATTATTAAAATAAGCCGCATTCACCCAAGGGTACATTAACATTTACTACACGTGAACTCACTTCTCTAGGGCTTTGGGTGCAACAAGCAGAGTTGTTCCACAGGGAGCCCAGATTTCATTCAGGGCTTGCCCGGCATTGAACAACCTGGGATGGGAATTCCTCCTGCACTCAGCAGGAAGGGTTGCCCCAAATTCAGCTCCTCTCAGTGGCTTGACACCACTGCTAGGATCGTTCTTCCACTTGCCCAAAAAAAAAAAAAAAATGAAGTGGGGTGGGCCTCCCCAAGAACATGGCATGGTGGTGGGGATGGAAGCCATGGAAGATCCCCTAATTTACAGGGTGTCTGCAAGGAGATACACCAGATGCTACCGATTTCTAGATGATGATTTAGGACCCACTTAATCTTCTGAACTCTTAAAACAGCAGATACTGATTTTGTAACTAGTACAATGAGCAATTTCTGCTTTGAACAATAAATTATAGGGTCCATAGCTCTTCCTCTAGCAAATTCTCCAGAATGACTCTGTTGTTCCTACCCTGACCAAAGCTGTGACGTGACCAGCAGACACAGGAACGAGAGCCCAGGAACACAAGCCTTGTCCCAACCCAGCCCACCCCTCCACCCCGGGGCTGGCAGCAAGCCTCGCTCCTTGCCAGTCTGCCTCCAGGGGGGCGGTGCCAGCAGGAGCCACAGGCAGAGAGCATCAGCTAAGAATGAGGGCAGTGGGACAAAAGACAGAGTCGGCACCATGGCCCCAGAGGTCAAAGAGGCTGTGCTGGTCAGGAGACCCCAGGTAGGGTTGTGGTTCAGGCTGTGTTGGGGGGTTGGGAATAGGGTGAGGGTGAGGGCTGGGGTGGGAGTTGGGGTTAGAATTAGGGTGCACTATTTTTCATGCCATGAATACCTTTTAGAGCAAGGAAAAGGATGCCTTGCTCACGCCTATGAGTGCTGGGGCCAAATGGAATTGCACATCTGGGTCCATAAATCCCACGGGCCCATAATCACTCATTTGAGGGCCACAGATTTGCAGGCCAATCCGCCCATCTCAGCGGAAGTTACGGTGAATTCCAAGCCAGTATCATTTAGGCACAAAAGCCAACCGGCGCCCTTTTCATACTCTGTGTAAATACTGTCGATAAGATTTTGAATTTCCAGTGGAGTCAAGTCGGAGATGTCTGTTTCCATTTCAGTTTCCTCCTCTTATGGAATCATTTTGGGGGTGGTTACGAGGTGTGCTCGGGGGGTGCTCTCCCCTGCCCCTGGTAGGGTACATCGCCCTGCAGGGACTCTAATTAACAGCATCAGTATTAGGGGCACCCAATGGCGATTATCACCTCCTTGGCTGTCTTGGCCCCGGGGTGAGTCTGGGAGCAGAGAAGCCCTTTAGCGTGTTGACCTGCCGCCGTACTGCCGAGGACTCATAGTCACTGTGGGTGATCCCCACTGACTTAAGATGAGTTGTGTCAGCGTCCCCTGGGCTCCCTCAGGCTTGATGATAAAGAAGGACTCACGAGACTCGGAGACAGTTGGAGTTGATTCAACTTCTCGGTCAAACTGAGACACAGAGCCCGAGGCCTCAGGCCTATGCTAACACTGACCCACAGAACAGTCTAAGGGCTCAGAGGAGATCTGAAGACAGGCCTTTCTTTGGAATGTGCAGGGTTTGAGCAACCCAGGCCTGCTGAGTCAGTGCTTCCCTGCCAGGTGTCCTCCGGCCCTTCAGAAGGGCCCAGGGGAAAACGTGCAGGGCCATTTTCCTTAAGAGATTGTGCCACGGAATGCCTCGCACGTTTTAAGAATCAGGATCTCCGCGCAGTAGAGCAAAGGCATTTCAGCCTCAATGCGTCGCATTGAGCCGTCTGCTCGTAAGACTGTGGCCCTTAGCACATCATCTGGTGATTGCTTGTCCTCGCAGTGCCCTCCCAATGGTCCCATACGACTCAGGGTATCGGCACCCTGTAGAACAGGGGTCACTGCCTGCTTGAGACACACACCCAATGCTCACAGACCTTCCCCTGACCCTTTATACTAGAGGCGAAACCCTCCCCAACCCAGTCTGATAAGGAGGGCCCCAATCTTGTCCTCTTCCCCCAAAGGTGATTCAGGTCATAAATCTGTGACGAAGACTCCATGGGAAAAGCCCACACGGGGAGCCACAGCCCACCAGCAGGGGTATGTAGTCCATGACCATGAGCATGAAAAGAAGGATCTAAGAAGGTGGCCATCCCAGCCCGAACCACTCCAGCTATGAGGTAATTATTTTGTGGTCACCCACAAAAGCGTGATGGACTCACTGGTAATCAGTAGGCCAGACGCGGATCCCGGGGACATTACACACAACAGGAACATTTGAAAGAAAGCTTATTAGTCATGCAAGGGATTCATGGGGAGAGCAAAGCCGCTCCCCCCAAGGGTGCATCGGGCCTTCATACTGGCCGGGAGGGGAACTAGGGCAAGTGCCCAAGTGGGGGCTGGGCTGTCCCAAGGTTTAATGTTCCACAGGGACAGGAGGGAACAGGAGGGCTTTTGTATCAGCCGGCCCTGATGTAGGGCCGGAGGGAAGGTGAGTCTTGACTGCTATCAGCAGGAAAACATCAAAAATGGAGTCAGACTCTATTTCAATTCTCTGGTTATGATACTGTGATTTTTTTTAAATATTTACTTATTTATTTGAGAGAGTGTGTGAGCAGGCGGTGGGTAGGGGCAGAGGGAGAGAGAGAGAGTCCTGAAGGCTCTCCACTGAACCCAGAGCCTGAAGAGGGGCTCGATCCCAGGACCCTGAGACCATGACCCGGCCAAAACCAAGAGCCAGCCGCTTAACCGCCAAGCCACCCAGGTGCCGCAAGTGATTGATAATAAATACGTATTTGTACTTTGTTCCCATTCCAGGTACAAGGCTCCTAAAGCTGTGTTTTTAGGACTTTCCTAAGAAATGAGAACCATAAAGGTGTCTTATGTTCTTGAGGTGACTTTTGAAAGCATCTAAAGATGGGGGCTGGTTTGCCGGGGAACCAACCATAAGACAACAGGTTTGGAACTGACAGTCCCACTCCTCAACCTCCTGGGAGGGGGGAGAGCCTGGAGATTGAGATCAACCACCAATGGCCAATGATTTAATCAGTCAGGCTACATAATAAAGCCTCCATAGAAACCTAGAAGGACCTGCCCAGTTGAGGCCACGGGGATCCAGGAGAGAGTGGCACATTCGGAGCGTGTGGAGGCTCTGGGCCCATTCCCCACACCTGGCCCGCTGCATTTCTCCCATCTGGCTGTCCCTGAGCTATATGCTTTTATAATAAACCAGTGATCTAGTAAATAGCTGTTTTCCTGAGTCCTGGAAGCCACTCTAGCAAATTCATCCAACCCAAGGAAGGGGCTGCGGGCGACCTCGGTCAGAAACCCAGGTGATACGGGACCTGTGGTTGGCGCCTGAAATAAGGGCAGGGGCGGCACTGGGCCCTGCACCTGTGGGATCTGACACTGCTTCCGGGTCATTGCTTGGCAGAGCTGGAAAAAACACTCAGCGGACTGATGTCTCATTGGTGGCTACAAATGCCATCTCTCCCTGATCGAGGCTGAATTTGTTTAAATATAAAGAGCCATAAGCTTATGCAGAAAACTCCACCGAGAATGAAAAGGCCTTGGAGGAACACGTATGCTCACTCATCCAGACCAGCAGCGGCAGCCGGGAGAAAGGCGGGTGGGTGCTTCTGGCTCAAGTCTCTGAGTGGTGGTATTAAAAATATTTCTCAAAGATTTATTTATTTATTTGAGAGAGAACGGGGGGGAAGGACAGAGGGAGAGAGTCTTAGGCAGACCCCACGCTGAGCACAGAGCCTGATGCGGAACCCCCGCGGGGCTCAATCCCACGACCCTGAGATAAAATAAATCAATTCTATTTTTTAAAAAACGTGTCCTGTTTCACCCTGGGGCCTTTCTAAAGGGCCCCGTGACACCATAACCCAATGGAGATCATTGTAAAATGGACCGACATTTAGTAATTGTGCTAAAGGGCATCTCGGCTCCCAGGTTAGGCCTGGGCCCTTAAAGTCAACAAGGTAGTAATCACCGCTGTGGGGGAGGGTGCCCTAATACTGATGCTAGGGCCCTGGCAGGGGCCGCCCACAGCCCTGAGCACGCCCTGAGGGAACTAGAGAAGCTAGCGGGTGCCTCTGAAGCACATCCTCAGACCACGCCCACCCTCTACAGGGGGAGAAGTGATGCCAGCAGGCTGGGTCCGAGGACGGAGCTCACGTACAAGCCAGCGGGGGGCGGGGGGGAGAGCAGAATTTATTGAAGATAAAGAGATAGCAGATCGAGACGTAGCGTCCAGGAGACTAAGGAAGGAAAGAAGCATGAACCTCATCTTTGTTTGGGGTCTGGGGCCTTTTTATTGCGGATCATGGTCCCCTGTGCGAGTCTTCTCAGGCATCCAGGAACTGGTTAGAGCAAAAACAAGAGCCCAGGTGTCAGTCCTGGGATCTAGGGGTCGTGGTGACGAGATGTCTCGCACCGGTGCTCTGGAAGGCACGTATGATGGCTCTGTCTGGTCATTCTCTTCTGGTCCTTCCTTAGATGTTATCTGTTCTAGAGAAATCATTAATGCCTGGTCCCTTACAAATGTACACTATGTGCACTCTGAGGCCTGTGCAAAGCGCAGTTGCCAGTCCCAGCAAGAACAGAAGCAGGAATTAGGAGCAAAAGCAGGTTTTAGTGTCATCCTTCAGTTTCCCTATCTTAGAAGGAGAGGTCTGTGATTTGGTACCATCCAATTTTCAACGTTTAATAAACAGTTTTGGATTTAGACCAGGAAAAGGGCACTGCTGGCTTCTGCACCTGCAATATGCTGGCTCTGAACTAACTGTAAGCTCTGCCAAGACTCCCTGATTGGCCAGCAAATCTCATGACCCCACAAACTAGTAATTTGCTATACGGGATCCACTAGACACACAGAAACGGACCCGTGCTGCCCACGCGTCCCAGCGTTCGTGGCCATGACCTTGGCCTTTCCCTTGCTTCATCGGTCAAGTGTGGCCTGGAAACTGGCCCGCCCTCCTGCCACAGACACTGATGTGTGTGTCCTCACCCTGTGGGTACTTTAGAGGGGAAATGCCAACTATTGAAGCAACCTGGCATAGTTCAGTGGGTACATGATTTTACTGAGCACTCCAATGACTGGGAGCCCAAGCACGGCCTGAGCAGGCACTGTGTGTGTGTGTGTGTGTGTGTGTGTGTGTGGGCGCGCACGAGCGTGCTTTCAGTCAACCTGTGTTTATGAAAACTTGCGACGGGCCAGATTTGGCCCCTGGGCCCCAACCTGCGAACTCCCCCTCTGCCTGCCCCCCACCACACCTGGTACTGGCAAATTTCCAACACAGGCTTCCCCAGTAATCAGATTTCAGGCAAGACCCTGGGATGGGGTTCCTGGCTGCCTCAGTCAGTGGAGCATATGACTCTTGATCTCAGCTTAGGTCTGGATCTCAAAGTTGTGAGTTCAGGCCCTGAGTTGGGCTCCACACTGGGCATGGAATCTTTAAAAAAAAAAAAAATCTTTATTAAAAAAAAAAAAAGACCCCAGGAGTTCCAGGCTCTCTTAAAACAAGTTATAAAGAACATCCAACCTTCTCTCCAAAGGTGTAGGACCGAATCTTCAAGGTGTAGGACCCCCATTGTAGCCCCTGAACTCAGGCAACCACTCCAGCCTTGTTAGGGACACAACAAGCCCCTGGGCCCCGGCCTCCACTGGGGACAATTGTGCGGTACAAACATGGGGGTCCACTGGGCTGTGCACACCAAGCAACCTTTTTGGTCTTCATTGATACTGGATCCTGAAGATCCCGCTGAATTTAAAGGTGGAACCCCTAATGTCCTCCAGGACATTATCACACATAAAACGGAAGGTGGACAAGCTACCGTATTATTCCAGTGGTTGTGGCTTCCTTTTCCCCAGGATTTCCCATTATGGGATGGACGTTCTAACTGGAACAAAATAAAAAACCTGCCCCTTACTCTTGGCCTTATCAGATTGGACCCTGAGGACTTGCCTGGGCCGTTAAGATTGTTTAATATGGCCTAATCTTCATCAAAACAGGGACTTCAAGGCTGAGACCAGTTACACAAGGTGTATTAAGAGAAGGGCCCACTCTTTCTCCATTTAACAACCCAGTTTAGCTTTTTTTTTCAACCCAGATAGTACAAAGAGCACCTCGCTGTGAATTGCTGCGACCTTAATCAGTGGTCAACTAAGGTCCTATCCCTCACACAGCTGGAATGATGCTGGCCATTCAATCTTTCACTGGCCAGTACCCTGTTGTTCTAATCTGCCCAATATAGTCTATACAGCCCTTGTTCCAACAGCCTCTTAGATGCTACTCGCATTCACTTGTTTTTCTAGTTCCTTCTAGAAGGGACACAATACTCCATTACTTGATTGCCTTATGGGGTAACCATTCCTGTGCCCGCAGAACCATGACGGGAAGAATCAGGGACACTTTTACATAGAACATGGAGGGGGAAATGGGATATCATCCCACATGAAGGTCAGGGCCCTGGGTCTCGGTGAAATTCTTAAACATCAATTGGTCCCCACTACACCCGTGTAGATCCAGGTCTGGCCAACGTCTCAAGCTCTCTGGCACCCACGTGATGCAAATGCTATCACTCGGTCTTCTGGCTTTTCTCAGCTGGCTATGCCTACTCTGGGGAATAATCTGGGTCTGGGACACTTCATCCCACTGGGGAGGCCATCTGGCAACGCCAGAGCTGCTGGGCTCTGTCCCCTTCGCTTATTTGGGCTCCTCACGCTGCTGCCACAACCAACCACTAGATGGCACCATCGGTCCGTTTCCATCTCCCGATCTCTGCCGTGTTGAACGTGGTCCCAGTGGCTGTTGTAAATTCACTAGGGAGTCCACCTGACAGAAGGCATCACAAGTACTCCGAATGCCCATTGTTAGGTCTCTCGAATGAATGCCCCATGCTCACATCCCGCTTCGCAAAATGCATGTCAGAGCATTAAAAAAAAGCCATGAGAAATAACCAAGGCGTGCTCCAGTAGGGGATGGACAAGTAAACTGGTACATCCAGAAAACGGAATATTATCAGTACTAAATTAAAAAAAAAAAAAAGAGCTATCAAGGCACGAAAAGACATGGAGAAAACTTAAATGCATATTCTTAAGTGAAAGAAGCCAATCTGAAAAGGCTACAACTGTATAACTATAGGACATTCTGGAAAAGGCAAAACTACGGAGACAGTTAAAAGATCAGTGGTTGCCAGGGGTTACGGGGAGGAGGGATGAATAGCCGAATAGCCGGATAGCCGGAGCACAGAGGATTTTGAGAGCAGTGGAAAATACCCTCTGTGATACTATGATGACTAATACATGTCATTATACATTTGTCCATAGCCACAGAATGTGCAACACCAAGAGGGAGCCCTAGGGGCACCTGGGGGGCTCAGTGGGATAAGCGTCTACCTTCGGCTCAGGTCATGATCTCAGGGTCCTGGAATTGAGCCCCACATCGGACTCCTGCTCAGAGGGAATCTGTTTCTCCCTCTCCTCCCCACTTGTGCTGTCTCTTGCTATCTCTATCCCTATCTATCTCTCTCCCTCAAATAAATAAAATCTTAAAATAAATTAAATAAATAAAGCTTAAAAAACAGAGTGAGCCCTAATGTAAACTGTGATCTCTGGGTGTCGGTGTAGGTCTGTCATTGTAACAGATGTCCCGCTTAGTGGGGGATGTTGATAGTGGGGGAGGCTGGGGAGGCAGGGAATATATGGGAAATCTCAGTACCTTCTGCCCAATTTTGCTGTGAACCTAATCAACTGCTCTAAAAAATAAAGCCTGTTTTTAAAAGAAAGCAAATCAAGGTGGAAAGGAAAAACCTCTGAAAAAAATGACCAAGAAAATATTAACTTAACCTATTATAGTATAAAGAAAACTGAAGGACTAAGTTGTGCTTTGTCTTTCTATTAAACTGTATTCTGCCACTTAGCTCTGACCTTGGTCTTGGAAGGCTAAAATGCTGAACATCTGATTCAACATAATTTCTGGGGTTCTGGAATTCCTGACTGAATGAAAGTTCCGTGACTGTAAGAAATTATCATTAACTCTAATCAGCTGAACTCTGTCAATAATACTCTTAGGCAAATAAATTGGCTTTTGTTGTTGTTGTTGTTAATACCAGCATATTCACAAATAGATGAACATTAAAGTTTTAATTCAAAGTGGAACCGGGGCACCTACCTGGCTCAGACAGTGGAGGGTATGACTCTTGATCTTGGGGTTGTGGGTTTGAGCCCCACGTTGGGTATGATTACTTAAAAAATAAAAAAATCTTTTAAAAAATGAAGTGGAATAAAAAGCCACTGGGGGGCGCTTGGGTGCCTCAGTCGGTTAAACATCTGCCTTGGGGGCAGGTCATGATCCCAGGGTCCTAGAATTGAGTCCTGCATCAGGCTCCCTGCTTGGTGGGAAGCCTGCTTCTCCCTCTACCTCTGCCCGTCCCCATTGCTTGGGACATCTCTCTCTCTCTCTCTCTCTCTCTCTCACACACACACAAAAATAAAATCTTTTTTAAAAAGCATCCCCATGTTTAAAAATAAATTAAAAAACAGCCGCTGGCATGTCTCACATGGGGGTGTGTGCATGCTGTGGGCGTCTATGGCATGACCATATCCCCACCAGTGGCCTCCTCTGTCTCCCACTGTGATCACCACCCAGCTACAGACACAGACCCATGACTCCCAGACCAACCGCGGCCTCTGGGTCCCAGTGTTCAGCTCAAGGTCATTACCAACCCAGTGAGGCCCTTGACCTGCCTCTAACCAACTTCTTTTTCCTTTTTTTTTTCTTCTTTTGGTTGTTGGGTTGAAATATACATAACATAAAACTTACCATCTTAAACCATTTTTAAATGTACAGGTCAGTGGTGTGAAATACATTTGCATCGTGGTGCAGGCATCAGCACTATCCATCAGCAGAACTGTCTGCATCTTGTAAAACTGAAACTCTGGGAGTGCCTTGGTGGCTCAGTCTGTTAAGCATCCAACTCTTGGTTTTGCCCCAGGTCATGATCTTAGGGTCCTGGGATCGAGTCCTACATCTGGCTCCCTGCTCAGCTGGAAGTCTGCTTCTCCCTCTCCCTCTGCCCCTTCCCCTGCTCGTGCTCTCTCTCTCTCTCCCTCAAATAAATAAATAAATACCAAAAAGAACCCTGGAACTCTGTCCCCTTATTCTCCCCTCCCCCAGCCCCTGGCACCACCATATTCTATCTCTACGAATTTGACTACTCTTGGTGCCTCGTATAAATGGAATAATACAGTAATTGTCTTTTCGTGATTGGCTTACTTCATTACTAACAATGTCCTCAACGTTCATCCACGTTGCAGCAGGTGTCAGAACTTCTGTTTTTAAAGCTGAATAATATTCTGTTGTGTGGATGGAACACGTTTTGTTTTCCATTTATCCATCGATGGGACACTCGGGCTGTTCCCACATATTAACTGTTGTGAAACTAACCAACTTCTTGACTAAACCAGGTGACCTCAGCCCTGCAGCTGGGCTCATCCTCCATTGACCTCACCCAAAGATGGATTGTCCCTGATAATGACCCCAGGTGCCCCATCCGTGCCCCACTGTGCCCCAGCAGATGACTGCTCCACCTAGATGCTCTTCCTCCCCTCCCTCCTTCTCCTCTGCGTGGGCCCTGACCTCTGACGACACCTTCACCGGCTTTTCAACTCTTGCTTTGCCGCCAGGCCTCTGCTTTCCTCGCCCTACCCTGTACACCACTGCCCTCTCTCGAGGCATTGCCAAGCATGTGGGTGAGCCTCCCAAAAGCGTGCTGGCTGCTGGGTGCGTCACAGGCCCCTGCTTGCTTACCCCTTCCTATCGAAGCCTCTCTGACCACTCGTAAGAAAACCTTTGAGAACACTCTTTCCATCTGTTATTGGCCACATCTCTAAACCATCTTCCCAGTGGGTACGAACTCTTAATTGATTTAAGCTCCAAAAAAATAGACAAACAGGAAAGGGTAACAGAAACAAAACCAACTGGTCAGACCATGAAACCAAAAGAATCTGGCACAAAAGTCAACGGAGTCCTCAGAAAGAATCAACATCAAATTCTTGGCATGCTTCCAATGGACCCAAGCCCAGAGAGCACAGGCCCAGAGCGAGAGTCCTGTGGGGCCCGGACAGCTAGTCCACAGCGGCACATGAGGGATCCTAAGATCAGTCCAGTCTGCACCAGTCAGGGCACCAGAACAGCGGGGGCGGAATGTCACAGACCACGAGGTAGATGGTTTCATTCAGGCTATAGCTACAAGAAGAAAGTTCACTGATGGGGAAAGTCCACTCGGCAAGGATGGGGCTTGGGTTTTTCTAGAAGCGGGTAGACCAGGGAGTCATGAAGCATGGAGGGGGTTTTGCGTGTATGAGGCGGTCTTTTAGAGTTAGCCATTTCTTGGAGCACAGAAGGATGGGCATTCTCAAAATCCATGCTTTTCTGGAGCACAGGGCCCAGAGAAATTTCGTCAGCCTGTCCTAATGCTCTGTGTGTCCGGTTGTGTGCTTGTGTGTGTGCAGGGTGTGAGCGGGTCTCGTCTCTGTGTTTCTAGAGGAGTGTGTGTGTGTGTGTGTTAGGTGAGGGACCGCCTCGGCATCCGGCCGGGCTGGTGGGCTCTTCAGGGCTGTTGCAGGCTCTCTGTCCATTCCTGTGTTTTGCGTGCTGCAGGGGGTTGTGTTGTGCGTCTGTCTCCATGTGGGCCTGTGTCAGGTGAGGCGTGTGTTTGTCAGGTGTACGTCTCATTGGTTCTGTGAATCTGGTGGAATGTGTGTGTGTTGCGATTTGTGGATGAGTCACCGTGTTTCTGCTTGGCTGGTGGCGTGTGTGTGTGTGTGGTGTGTGTGTGTGTTGGCGGGTGTCCCTCTGGGCATCCCTGGTGGAGGGTGTACACGATGGCAGCGTGAGCGGCTTGCGGTGCTTCTGTGGCTCTGGCGGTATGTGTGTGTCTCTCAGGGCTTCTGACAGTTGGTGGTGGGAGTTCTTGCGTTGCACGGTTGTGTGTCTCGTGGTTTCTTTGTGGCGAGGATGTGTGCGAGCTGCAGGGAGTATCTGTCTCGGCTCCTGGGGCTGGTGGTGCAGATTGTGGGCTGAGTCTCTGCTTCTGCCCATCGGCTGGACGTCATGTGTGTGACTTCCAGGCTGCGTGTGCTTGCCGTCTTCCTGCGGGCTGGCTGTGTGTGTGGCTGTGGCGGTGTGTGCCTGGGGCCGGTTGCAGTGTTGCTGGCTATGTTTCTGTCTCAGCGTGTCCATGCGTGTTGAGTTGCGTGTTTGTGTTGGAGAGATAGTGCCTCTTTCTATCAGGTAGAGTGTGTGAGTGTGTGTGTGTGTGTATGTCACAGCATGTGTGTCTGTCTCAGGGTTTGTGTGTGTCTGGTGGGGTGTGTGTTGCTCCAGGTGACCGTCTTTGTGCGTCTGCGTGTGCGGCGGGGTGCGTGTGTGGCTCCGCCCGGGTGACGTGAGTGTGGCGCTCTCTCCGTGTGCCATGTGTGTGGCAGCCTGCGTGTTGTAGGATGCTGGTGTCCATGTTTCTGTGTGTGTGGCAGGGTGCATGTGTGTAGCTCTGACTCTGTGATGTGAGCTGCGTCCCCATGTGAAACCCGGCCTGGCTCAGGCCTTCCCCAGACCCACATTCCTCCCGCTCCTTTGTGCTCTGTGCTACAAAAAATATTTGCATTTTCCACGACTCATAATTTTTCCTCCTCAATCGCTACCAGATGTGGGTCCTGTGGTCCCCATCCCCATGGCAACGGAGGCTCCAGCAGCCGCGGTTCCCTTCTGTGGCGCCTTCCCTGGAAGTTGGCACTGCCGCAGGCCCGAGGGGGTGGGGAGGAAGCGGCTGTCGGGCCGGGGCGGGGGGGTTGTTGAGGGGTCCTGGCAGCTCTCTCCCCGGGCGGCTACCCGGATCATCCTTGGGGGTTTCTTGGCCTGGTTCCTGCCTGGCCTCCAGGCCACAGCATCCTGCCCACAGTGGGGACAGGCGCTAGAGGCTGGCTGCTGGAAGTACGGGAGGTGCCCCTGCTCCGTGAGACACCCACTCAAAGGGGCTCCCGAAGGTCAGGGTCTTGGGCACCTGGAGGGTTCCCAGGGCAGGGAGAGCAGTGGCCCTAGGAAAAGCCCCGTCTACGCGACCACTCTGGTTGCCCCACACCATGCTGACCCAGACTGTGGGGAGGGGGAGAGCTAGAGCTAAGGCTTGGGGGTCGGCGAGTGTCAATGTGGGCCTCTCTGGGGGTGTGGGGTGCAGAGCAAGACCGTCACCTCAACCACTGAACTGCCCGCCCCCACCACCCTCAGTCACTACCCTGCCTTTGCTGGGCTCAGCTGGGCATCTGCCCCTCCTGGCCAACTTTAAGCCAGTGTCCTCAACCCCAGCAGCCAGCATGGCCTGGTGCCCGAAAGCATCCGAGGCAGCCAGCCCCAGGGCCACAGCTGGGAGGGTGCCCGGCTGGCCAGAGGGAAGCCTGCATTCCACGTGCTGCCTGACCAGGCCAAATGCTGGGACGATGTCTATGCAAGCCACATGAGATGTCCTGTCCATGGCATGAGGCCAACTCCACTCAGGTGGCCGAGCCCCTGTATGGGTCACTGAAGTTGACCTCAGTGTGGTATCTGGCCAGGAGGCATGAGACTGGCCAGGTGAGATCCCTGAGCTGCCAGTGTCGGTTAGACCCTATGCTAGGCTGGGGGCTGCAGGGTGGGGCTGGGGAGACGATTGGAGGATCTTGGCAGAATCTCCTGATCAAAACTGTGGGCATCAGGGGTGCCTGGGTGGCACAGCGGTTAAGCGTCTGCCTTCGGCTCAGGGCGTGATCCCGGCGTTATGGGATCGAGCCACGTCAGGCTCCTCCGCTATGAGCCTGCTTCTTCCTCTCCCACTCCCCCTGCTTGTGTTCCCTCTCTTGCTGGCTGTCTCTCTCTCTCTCTGTCAAATAAATAAATAAAATCTTTAAAAAAAAAACAAAACTGTGGGCATCAAGATGGAAAGAGGCCTGCTGGGCAGAGGCAGGGGATGGGAGGAACCTGGATGGACAGAGGCCAGTGGGTACCCTAGAAAGGTAAGGCTTTGTAGCCCAGGAAGGTCACTTGGGAGGCCTGCCAGAGGGCCAGAAGCAGTGAAGACACTGGGGCTGGGGCGGGGGGGCAACAAATGGTCACAGATAGAAGGCTGGGCCAGAGCAGGGACTGCCTGCAAGGCCAGCCAGGGCTCTGGGCCAGGCACGCTCCCTTCCCTCTCCCCCGCCTCTCTTAGCCTGGCGGGGAGGGCGGGTGGAAGTTTCCGGCAGAGGACAAGGAGCCCATTGAGGCAGACAGCGGGGCTCTGTGCAGGGCCAGACCATCTTGTTTGTGCCTGACGAGGCCCAGCTGGAGCTGTGCCTGTGGCCCACTGCCCCCCAGCCCCAGCCTCTGACCTGCCCAGCCACACCAAACAGCTCGGAGCCCCCAAGTGTAACAGCAGTGGCCCGTGGGAGCAGCACAGGTCAGAAGCAGCCCCAGGCATAAGCTCCCTGTAGCCAAGGGGCTCCTCCCTATCTGTTCCGGCCCATCGGTCATCCAGTCGAACACGGCGTGGGCCAAGGTGGGTGCCCAAAAAACTTGATAAATAAATGATGCCCCAATGGACACAACCCACTTCCAACTTGGCCCCAAGAGACCCACACCTGGGCTTCCAGGCTCCGCTGAGGTAGAGGAATCTTGTGCGTGAGTGCAGGCTGGAAGAGGTCACAAGAATTCTTTGAGGGAAGAACCTTGCACGGGGAAGCGGGGAAGCGCAGATAGGAAGCAAACAAAGCACAGGAGAAAAAAAAAGGCACTTTATTAAGAAAGCTTTGGCCAAGCCCCTGCCGGGAGGAGCCCATCCTGGGGCACCCGGATGGGGTGGGAGCAGCCCTGCCGGGGGCCTATAAATACATCTCCTCAGACCACTGGAGTCGCCCCTCGGATTCCCGCAGCATGGGGGGTGGGGGGAGGCCATCAAAACCAGCTCGACAGCTGAGGGGCCAGGGCTAGGGAGGCTGGGGCTGGGGGCGCACGGAGGGGAAGGGGGGGGACAGGCCGGGCCCAGGGGACGCTGAGCCCCCTGAGGAGTAGAGACCAGCCCTCCTCCCCAGGCTCCAGTCAACCAGATGCCCTGGGGCCTGGCCAGTGGAAGTAGCCTTGGGCTACGGTCAAGGAAAGAGGCCTCTAGCCAGAGGCGCCAGGCCCTGGCCAATGAGAGGCAGCCGAGACACAAGTGCTTCTGGCCTCAACTAATGAGGAGGTACCCCAGCCAAGTGCACCCTGGGCCAGTAAGAGGTGGTCTCTCGGCCTTTGAGACCCTGGCTGGTCGGAGCCCTCGGCCAATGGGAAGGGAGTCGCCTGCTAAGCGCCTGTCAGGCCTCGACCAATGGAATGGGGTCTTCCCGCCCGAGATCGGGGCCCCAATCAAGGAGCCGCTGCTGGAGCCTGAGCCAATGAGACGCAGCCTCCCTCTTGGCTGCCCCGGGCCGAGGTCCCGGGAGCCCGCCGTGGCCCGGCCGCCGCAGGGCACGTCGGGCGGGCGCGGAACGTGGGGTGGCAAGCAGCGCTGCTAAGCCTGGGGAACCTGCGGGCACGGCCGGGCCACCGCCTGCTACAGGGTGGGCGCGCCCGCCCTGCCCAGCTCGCCCGCCGCTTCCCGGCTCTTCTTGCGAGGCGGCTTCTGGATGGGGGTCTTCTTCCGGGGGGTGTCGGGCGCGGGCGCTCCGGCCGCCACCTTCTCGGGCCCCGGGGCCTCGGGCGCAGGGGACGCGCGGGCCGGCGAGGCGGGCAGCACCGAGCGCTTGGCCTTCTGCGGCGGCGCCGGCTTCTCTCGCGGGCCCTGCGCGCCTGGAGCCCCTTCGGCGCGGCCCAGGCTGCGAGTCTTGTCGCGCAGCTCCGCGGCCAGCATGGAGGCGGCCTCGGGCGCGCTGCGCGGGGGACCGCCAGCGTCCGTGGGCTCCGAGAGGCCAGGGCCGCGACCCCGCGCCCGAGCCCTAGGCGGCGAGGGGGAGGCGAGGGCTGGCCCCTCCTCCGCCAGCCCCGGGGGCCTTGGCGTCGGGTCGCGGGCCCTGGGGCTGCCGGGCTCATCAGGCCGCGCCGACGTGTCGCTGGGCGTCCGTTTCCTCTTGCTGGGACTGGGCGCGGCCTCGGGTCCCGAGAGTGGCGGTGACGGCGCCCGGGCAGCGGCAGCGGCGCCGTGCTTGCCGTGGATCCAGGACACCTTGGGCTTGGTGGCAGGGTCGGGTGGAGGCGGCTTCCTGCGCTCGGGAGATGGCGAAAGCGACAGGCCCCCAGCCTCGCCCCGGGCCCGGGCCGGCCGGGCCTCGCGCCGGGCCACGCGCGCATACAGCGCCCCGCCAGGCCCCTCCACGCTCGACGCCGACCGCTCACTGTCAGAGGACACCGGGACAGGCGTCGCCTCCTCTGCCGTCGCCGGAGTGGTCACCGGCGCGGGGGATGACGCCAGCGCCTCCGTAGGGGAGGTGGGGGGCTCCGCGTCCCGGCTCTCCGTTGCGGTCTCTGACAAGGCAAAAAGAGCTGACTGTCACGGCCTCCACAGGGAGATCAGATCGGCTGTCCAGCCCTTAGGCAAAACCCTCACCTTCCTCCTCCTCTTCCCCGCCCCAGCTGATGCTCAGTCGCCCTGGCATCTAGACATGCCTGGAGAAATCACAACACCAACCACAAACTTAGTTCTGAGCCCCCAGGCTGTGCTGCCCAGTGCTGGGGGGGTGAGGGGCAACATTCCTGGGACTGAAGCCCCAACCTTGACCTGGCCTTGCACCCCTTCCCCACCACATCCCCAACCTGGGGGGGCCACATCATCAGATATGACCCTGGAACACCTCCAACGGGATTCATTATTCCTCATTAAGAGATAAGGCTTCTAAGCCTCAGAGAGGTTAGTCACCTGCCCAAGGTGCCCCAGGGGGGAGAGCCAGGGGAGGAGAGAGGCCAAGGCCAGAAAACCAGCCAGTCAGGCTCCTTCCAGATGTCTGTGGGCCAAAACTTCAGGCAAAAGTGTGCCCCATATCCCATAGGCCATCGGCTCCTACCTCCTCTGCCATCTCCTACCCAGGCCCAGAACCTTCTCTGTGAATGGTCTCCCCAAGAAGTGAATTGACTGTGCCTAGAGACAGGACAGCCCACCCATCTCCCCAGACCTTACCCCAGTCCAGCTCTAAGCAGCACAGAACCCCACTCCATAGCCTCAGCTCTGTGTCCAACCCCCAGTTAAGAGCGCCACCACACCCTTCCTCCCCATGCTGCCTGTCCCTCGGAGCACAGAGATCTCTTCAGCTGGAACATTTCACTTGCCTGCAGGGAGGCCCAAGCAGAGCCCTACTCACCCTCGTGGGGTACACAGTACACGGGGCCCTCATCAGTGGTGTCAAAGGAGGAGAAGGAGGCCCGGGAGGACCATGATGGCGAGGGCTGCTCCAGCCCGGACGGTGGCTCCAAGAAGCTACAGTTGAGTGTGTTATCCAGGTCGTGATGGGCCACTGGAGAAGGAGGGAGGCACAGCTGCCAGGGGCCCCCACCCTGCCCCAGCCTGTGCCCCCACTAGCCCTCCTGCAACAAATGATGGAGTAACCAAGACCAGCCCTACCCTAAGACTGTGGACGGAACAGGCAATTAATTCAACAGGCAAAGTGACACAAGACCAGGATGGGAGTTTCAGTAGAGGTGAACTGGTAAACAGAGAAGGGGGAACAAGGTAGTCAAAGGTGCAAGGCCAGTGTGTGCAGCGAGGAAGCTGAACAAGGATGGGGTGAAGTATTGGAAAAAGAGAGCCAGAGAGAACCCTGGCTAGGCCAGACCATCAGGGCCTCTAAGCCATGTTCAGACCCTCCCTTGTGGGACCCAGGGAGCCTTGAAGCGCTTTTTCAGCCCAAATGTGCAGTGGCAAGGCCACCCTTTGGCTCAGCCCATCTCAGCAGGCTGAACCCCCAGGCCTCGCCTCCATGAATGCAGACCCCACAATGGGAGAATCTCAGAGGCTGGCTGGCCTGTCCTCCCTTCATAGTTGGGATGTGGGGACCAGCCCCCACACTCGTGTCCAGAGATCCTACTCTGCTGAGTGGGGCACAAGGGGTTTTATCAGCTGTCTCCATCTTTTTTTCTTAAGATTTTATTTATTTATTTGAGAGAGAGAGAGCACAAGCAGGGGAAGCAGCAGGCAGAGGGAGAGGGAGAAACACGCTCCCTGCTGAGCAGAGACCCAGGATCATGACCTGAGCGGAAGGCAGACACTTAACTGACTGAGCCACCCAGGGCTCCAGCTATCTCCATCTTTACCTCCCAGAAGATGAGTCTCCCCGCCCTTCATCTTCAGAAACAAGTGGCAAAGAGGGAGAGTCCACACTCCTGGTGTGGATCAGTGCAGACAGAGAAGCACCTCCTTCCCATCTGGGTCCCATCCCAGCCTGCCCACCTTCCAGAAATGACCCAGAGCACTGCAGGGGATCCCGGCGGGTGGGGGGCGCTCCTTGTTGCAGGGTCCCACCTACCACCATCACCATTCTCCAGTCCGCGTTCACCTGCGGCTACCCACAAGGACTTACATTGCACTCCTACAGATCGTAAGGGTCCTGCCCACCAGGATGTCCACACACTCCAGATGCAATCACTCCCACGCACCGCAACATGGCCCAAACCTCCCACACACGCCCTCACACCTGCCTGCAAACCTAGGACTCCAGGCTTCCTCCCCGGGCTCGCCGGTATCAGAAGACCCTCTTCGCGTCCCTCCCCAGCCCACCCACAACAACACTCAAGGCCCCGTATTTCCTGCATCGGGAGGTGATCCCCCAGAGACCCCGGGCCGATATCCTTACCTACGACCTTCGGCAGCTTCTGCCTCCGGAGCGGGATCCGAGGGAGCTTCATGCTGATGCGGCTGAAGCGACCGCACAGTCGCTGCGGCGCCTTCTTCCTCCCGAGCGTGAGCTCCCTGCGGGGGCGGGGCCTGAGTAAAGGGGCGGGGCCTGGATGGGACAGTTGGATCTCGGCGGGAGCCCTGACTCAGGAAGGGCGGGGCCTGAGCTAAAGATAGGCAGTCCCACACCCTGGGGCGGGGCGGGGCGGGGCGGGGGGGGGGGGGGCCNTGGGGAAGGGCGCGCAGCGCCGCGGACCGGGTGCGGCCTGAACCCAGGACAGCCGGACCGCGTCGGGCCTCACCGGCGCGCCGGGTCCTTGCCGCGGCAGGCGCAGCAGCAGCCGAGCAGCGAGAGCAGCAGGCCGAGGAGCAGAGCAAGCAACGCACCCGCGCCCATCACGCCCTTGCGCTGGTTGGTCTCTGTGGGAAGGCACGGGGGTCAGCGCGCGGGCCGGCACCCCTGGCATCCCCTTCAACAGGATGCTCCCTCAACGACTCACCCAGGCGACAGGCACCAGTGACAGGGTCGCATGAGTCCTCGTGGCAGCTGCAGGCCTGGGCGCAGTCCACACCGTGGAGCCCAGGCGGGCACGTCAGGTTACAGCTGCGGGGGCACGGGATCAGGGAGGACCACGGCAGCCCTCCGTCATGCCCCTCGCCCTCGCGCCTGCCGCCAGGCAGGTTCTCTATCTCCATCCTCTAGGGTTTGATGCCCACCAGCACCGCGGGGCATACACTGAATTATGAATGTTTTGGAAATGAACGTGTTGCACAACCAGCGGGATGGGATCTGGGGGACAAGGCCTGTGGCCACTCGGCCTCAGTGTCCACCTTTGGGGCTGACTCTTGGGTGGGTGAGAAGAGGGGCTGCCACACCACTCCTGGCTCTAAGTGGAGGTCTCTGCTGTCTCTGCACTAGCTCGGGGTCACCTCAACCCTGCAGTCCTCAGAAGCCCACTGACCACAGGTTGAACAGGTTACCAGATCCCGCTCTGAGAGCCCGCTCCACCCTCGGCAGGAAACTGCCCCCCAAAGAGCCTGACGGCACTCCCTAGCTGCGGTAAGAGGACCTAGGTTGAAGGGCCATGCCTGGGTCTCATCTAGTCGGCCACCATTAGCAGCACCTGGGGTCTAGCTGGATCCCCGTGACATGTACGTATCCGCTAACCCCATTTGGGTCTCCAGCACTCACTGGGGCCCGTGGACGCCCGGGCTGCACAGGCAACGCCCCGACTGGAAGTCGCAGTGGCCGCTGCCGCAGTCGGCGCACACAAATGCACAGTCCTCGCCATAAGTGCCGTTGCTGCACTTGGTCTCGCACCTCGGAACGCGGAGGAGAGGGAGTCAGCGGAAATGGGAGCAAACGACCCCAAAGCCCATACTGCCCTCCGCGGAGAGCATTAGGGGATTGGCGGGGCTAGGAGGCTGCGTGCCTGGGACACATTCGGGCATGGGCTGCTTGCTCACCGGTCGCCGATCCAGCCCGCGTTGCAGCGCGTGCACTTGCCAGTGACGTGGTTGCAGGCATGCCCGTCGCGGCAGGGCGGGCAGCGGTGGCCGCAGCCCTCGCCATAGAAGCCGGTGGCGCACGGCTGGTCACACTTGGTGCCGTTCCAGCCGGGCTCGCAAGTCAGGCAGCGGCCCTCGGCCACCGTGCAAGGCTGCTGGCCTTTGCACTGGCCGCATCTGGGGAAGGGGCGGGAGGCTAGGCGGGGCCCAGAGCCGCCTCACCC
>NC_048231.1:44031510-44036567 GCF_002007445.2 Ailuropoda melanoleuca
CCGGTCCCCTTTCGGCACCCCGCCCCGCTCCCCTCCTCCCAGGTCAGGGGCCCGCGCTTACCGGCGGCGGCAGCCCAGGCCGTAGAAGCCGGCAGGGCACGGCTCCCGGCAGTACTTGCCCCGGTAGCCCGGCTCGCAGGCGCACGTGCCGTCCACAGGGTGGCAGCGGCCGCGAAAGCACTGGCAGTAGCGCTCGCAGCGCGCGCCAAACGTGCGCTCGCGGCACTGGCAGCGGCCGCTCTGTTGCTCGCACGGAGACGTGTTGCAGGCGCACTGATTGTTGCAGCTGCGGCCCCACCAGCCTGCGTGGCACAGGCACGCGCCCGTCTGTGGGTCACAGCGCGACGTGGCGCTGCAGTAACACGCGCTGGCGCACTGCGCGCCCCACCAGCCAGGCTCGCAGCGACACGCGCCGCTCCGCGGGTGGCACACGCCATGCTGGCACTGACACGCATGCTCGCAGCGTGCGCCCCAGCGCCGCGCGTGACACGTACACTGGCCTGTCACGTCCTCGCACTGCCCATGCGGGTGGCAGATACACAGCTCCTTGCAGTCGGGGCCCCAGAACTGGCGCGGGCACTCTGCAGGGCCGGGCACAGAGGTTGTCAGGCCAGGGTGCTCGGTAGGGAGCCCGGAGCCAGCCAAAACCTACCGGCGTCCCGCCCTCCGCCTTTGGGGACCCTCCCCCATGCTGGATCCCGTCTCCGGATCAGATCCCTCCCCACTCACGGGCCCTGCCCCACTGCCCAGCGCCTCCCCGCAATCCTTGCTCACTGGTGTCACAGTTGGCACCGAAGTAGCCATGGCGGCAGCGGCACTCGCCTGGCCGCACGCACACTTCATTCTCCGAGCACGTGGAGTTGCCTTCGCACACCGCTGCGGACAAGACGCGCCTGAGCTGCTGCGTGACCTGCCCCCAAACTATCCCCTCCTTTCCATGTCCCTGCCCACTGCCCAGGTCCCCAGGGTGCCCCACTCACCGACCCCACACTCATCGCCCTGCTGCCTCCAGCCGGCACAGCACGTGGGCTCCTGGGAACTGCAGGCAGAGAAAGGGCTCCTGAGCCTGAGCCCCAAGCCCTGTGCTTGCTAGGCCTCCCCAGCAACCTCCACCCTACCCACAGGAGGTGGTTATGGAGGCCCTGCCACATGCCAGGGACCGATACAAGTTCGGGAGACGCCCAGCAAATGAGACACAGACTCCAGCCCTGCGGAGCAGACACTGGGAGGCAGCAGAGGACGGACCACCAAGGGATCTAACCTCCAAGAACTCCGCAGTCCCCTCTAGGAGGGTTCTTCCCTCCCCTCCCCATTCCACCTAACTCCTTGCGACACCACCCCTCCCCAACTAGGCCTGAGAAAAGAACCCCAGGTATCCCAAAAGGGGCTGGTGAGAGGTCCTTGAATCTCTGGGACCTGCTTAAAGTGGCATCGAAGGCTGTGGGGGCACGGCCAGATGGGTGTCAGGATCTAGATGTGACATGTCCTGGACAGCAGGGACTGGTGGGACCGGATGGGCACACCTGGATACCCAGTTGTCAGATGTGCAGCCTCTGATAGAGGTGTCACTCAGTGGAGGGGCAGGGCACCCCCGGGTGAGTCCTCCACGGCAGCAAGGAAAGCAAAACATGAGGGTCCAGAGCACCAGGGCAAGACTTGGGATCGAGGGAAGCAGATATCACAGCTTCTACTTATGTGTTTTAAAAATCTTGTTTTAATTTTATTTGGTTTTACAAGGTACATGGTGTTACCTCAAAAGGAGGGAAATAACTTGGGCCTGTTGCATTTCAGGGTAGTACAGCCTCCCCAACTTTGGGCACAGAAGTCTGGAGGCCCTGCCAGAGTGACGCATACCACCGGAGAGGGCGCATGAAGGTTGAGATGGGCTGTGCCCACATTTGGGGAGCCAAGGAGTCTGAGAAGGAAAAGACACTCAGGCTGCAGGTTTGCGTGTCCCATCAGACCTAGAACTTCGCCCAGATCCTAAAGGCCCACAGCAGCCATTCATACTTCAGAGAAAAAGGAGGGTGCTCCTTCAGAAGCGTCTGATCCAGAACCAGCATGTGGTGTTGGAAGGAAGTTGGAAAGAGGCCTGAGACCCTGGGGGGTAGAACTAGCTGGGAAGTGCCCACCCCGGCCATTCCCCACCCCAGAGCATCACCACACCTTGGATGGGCACCCCCAAACCCAAAGGGTTTGATTGTCCTTCAGGCCAATGAGGAGGACCTTGGGAACAGGAACCATAAAATCCCGAACTGCAAGGGGTGGACCCAGCTTCTTTTCTACAAATGAAACAGGAAACCAGGCCCGAGAACACAAAGCAGGCTTGGCCCCCACCATTGTTTCCAGCCACCCAGCCCAGCTACAGGACTCGTGGGTGCCCATCCGCAGGTAGAGCAGATGTGCCAGCCTATCACCCTCCCGCCCTTTCCGCCAGTTCTGAACCTAGATCCCTGGGTGGAGAGCCTTTGCAGGTGTCCCTCCTATAGGCGGCCTTGCCAGATAGCCAGCTGGGGTGGCCCTGGCCACATGGCTCTGTGGTTGGGAGTCTGGTTTTAGAGCCACACGAAGCTAGATTTGATGCCTGTGTGACTTTGGGCACAGAACTTAACCTGTCTGACTTTCAGACTCCTTATTTGTAGAATGGGGCCCATGGGTCTGGAGGGAGTATTAAGAAAGCCAAGATGTCAAGCGTTTGGCACGAGCTAAGAGCTCAGCCAAGGCTGCAGACTGCTCTCCAGCCCATGCCCTGCGGTTCAAGGAAGCCTGAGTTCCCCTGGTCCCCCCCTCCAGCATGGCTGGCACCTAGGCCCCACCCAGCAGAGCTAACACCCTCTATCCCGGGCAGGGTGGAGCGCACGTGGGTTCAGCAAGAACATGAGGATGAGGCTGTGGGAGGCTGCCTTTCCTTCTGGGAGGGCTGGCAGACGAGGCCGGGCTGGGTGGCAAGCCCACCCTCTCAAGAGCTTACAAAAGTGAGATGAGGAGAAAAATGGCCTGGCGCAGGGGACAGTTCCCACACTTGAGCTATAAGTTAGCGAGACCCTAGGGAGCCAGGCCAAAGGCGGGGCCAGGCCCCTTAGCAAGCAGGCCTTGCTTCGGGCTGCCCCCTCTAGAGATCACAGTCATTGCAAACAAAACCGTCGTGTTTCAAACCTTCAAACCGTGTGATCTTGAACCTGCCCATGCCAATGCAGCAAAGCAGCCTGGGAGAACCGCTCACTCGCTGTGCCAAAGTCCCCATTCTCTCTCCAACCCAGCCTGGAGCTCCTCTGCCCACGGGATCCCATACTTCCCTGCTCTCCTCCTGCACCCCCCCGAAACCCCTCCTCCAGTTTCTGCCCCCCTCCTTGCCTCTGTCATCTCCCTCAGGAAGCTCCCTGGGGCCCATCTAGATGAGATGCTGAAAACGTTCAGAGCCTCCAGTGGGGCCCACCTCCCCAGACTGAATGCCTAGGCTCCCGCAACCGAAGCCTTCCCCATCTCAGGTAGTGCTGTCCTTCCAGGCTCGGAGCCTGAAACCCCGGAGGCATCAGCTCTACAATGATTCAGATAGCACACACCTGATTCATGGAGAAACACGCCGCTCTACCTTCCGAACTGGATCTAGGATGGGATGAGCCACTTATCTCTACTCTGCCCCAGCCTTGCGAGAGCCTCCCTCACTCTTCCCGGTTTCTCCTGACTGACTTCCTAACCGGTTCCTCCTTTACCCTCCTGAGCCAAGTTTATCTCCCATCTGGCAGCCAAACCTGGTCAGATCCCACCCCTCCTCTGTGTAATGCCCCTGGGGATTCCCAAAGCCCTCAAAGAAAAAGCCCAGGTCGTCAGAGCAGTGGGGCAGACCCTCTATGGCCTGCCCCCCCTCATTCTTTGGCCTCTCTCCACCATTCCCCTCCCAGGCTCTGCCCAGCCCCTATGGCTCTTTTCTGTGCTTCCAGAAGCCCTTTGCACTTAGAGCTTGCCCCCAGACACCGAACAGCTCCACCTTCTCTCCTGCCCACTCATCACCCCTCGGTGGGTCTCCCCAGATCACCCTAAAGCACACAGCACTCCCCAGCTGAACACCTCCTCCCCAGCACTTGCTAGGTGTCAGATGACTTGCTGTAAGTCTCCTCCACTGCAGGGACAGTGGTATTTGTCTCAGCCACTGTATGGCTGCACAAACCACAGGCCTGGCACATACAGTAGGTGCATGGGATTTTACTGGCTGGGTGTATGCTCCCCTCTTCCAGTTCTCCTGCCTCTGGGGAAAAGGAACCCCTGGTGGAAGCCTTGGAGCCGTAATGAAGGAGATGGCCCAGACCCCGGGTGGGCAGTGCCCAGAGGTGCTGTCCTTCCCATAAACCAGCTCCACACATCATCACAATCATCCCCTCTCCCCTCCATGAGGGGGGTACTACCAACAACCCCATTTGACAGAGGCAGAGACAGTCCCAGAAAGGTTAAGCGATTTGTCCTGGTCCACACAGGTGGGAAGCAGTGGCACCGGGACCGGAAACCCAAACCCGGTGTCTGGGCTACTGAAACAGGCCTCCTCGTGCGGAGGTGCCCGGGCAACCGGACGGGGGGAGCGAAGGGTTTAGGCTCCCGACAGCTCGAGCCTGCCGCCGGATCTCCCAGCACGGAGCCCCATCGGGGAAGGAGAGCTGAGGCGGAGAGACAGGGCCGGCAGCGATCGCGCCCTCCCCCTCTCCAGACACGGCCCCGCCCGCCACTGCCACTGCATTCCTGGGGCCGGGGAGGCCCGGGAGGCGGCGGCGGCGTCGATGTGAAGCAGATGGCGGGCCAGGCCGGCCCCCGCCCCGGAGGCGGGGCTCGCAGTGGGGAGGGGTCTGCGCGCCTCGGGATCCGAGCTCGGAAACCCCGCGCGGCCCCCTCGCAGCCCCTTGTCTGCGGCGACCGCCAAGCCCCCGGACGCGGCCTCCCAGCGCCCTGCGGCTCAGGGCTCCCCGACGGGACGCAGCCTGGGGCCCTGGGGCCGCTCTCCAGCTTACCACCCGCCCGGCGCCACCTCCCCACCCACCCACCCCCCCGGCTTGCGCCAAGGCACCCCC
>NC_048231.1:44037467-44078462 GCF_002007445.2 Ailuropoda melanoleuca
TTTTTTTTTTTTTTTTTTTTTTTTTTTTTTTTTTTTTTTTTTTTTTTTTTTTTTTTTTTTTTTTTTTTTTTTTTTTTTCGGGGCGGGAGGGGGGCCCGCCCAAGGAATCCCCCTGTCCCCGAGCCTTTCCCCTCCCTCTCCAGACACCCAACAGAGAAGTCACCCCTGCGCGCTCAATGCGCGGCCAGGCCCGGGGCGGGAAAGGGGGTGGGGGACAAGAACGCGACGCCCCAAAGCTCCCCTGGCCGGCTGCGCCTCGGAACCGGCCCGGGGAGGGCGGCCCGAAGACCGCCGAGATTGAGGCCGCAAGCCGGCCTCCGCTCCCGCACGCGAAGCCCTTGTAGAGCGGGGCTGTGATGTTGGCTCCTCAGGCTCACTAAGGTGCAAAGCCGCAGAGGGCCCCCGAACAGGGTGCTAGAGGCCTATGGGTCCACTCGGTCTGCACCTGAGATCTGGGCAAAGGGTGTCTCAGCGGAAGGTAGAATGGCCCAGCAGTGGGCTCTGATAGAATGTGGAGGGAAAGGCAGGTGGGGGCAAAGGCACAGAGGAGGCGGCGGTACTCCAGGACTGAGAGACCCTGCAATCCTCCTCCAGTGGTGAAAGGGGAGTTTGGGAGAGAAATTCTACTTGAGAAGGCTGTTGGATCACCAGAGGTAAAAGTCCAGAAGGCGCGTCAGGGGTGGCAGCCTGGGGGCTCCTGCATCAGGAAGAGTGGGGTGACAGCATAGAGCAGGGGCAGTGGGGGAGGGGAGCAATGGAGAGAGGAACAGGGAGAAAGGGGACAGTGAGGAAGAGAACTGGGGCCTGCCAAGCAGAGGAGTTGCCGGTGCTCTGGGACACAGACCCAATCCCAGAGACCATGGATTGGGAAAAGGTGGGCAGGCCGGGGTATGGAACAAAAAGGGGGGCAATCCAGGTCCCAGCAAAAAGATGAACTTGTCTTTTGCAGACTTGGGACTTGGTGGAAAGGCCTGTGTGGGGAGAGGGCACCTGCCTTCTCTTGGAGAACAGGCTGCATACAGGCTCCCTGAGGAGGAGGGAGAGATGGTGTCCTTCCTCAGTCAGGTGGAGGTGGGCAGAGTGGAAGGGGGGCTGAAGGAGGGGCTTGGGATAACGGCCACTGAAAGGCCTAAGGCTGTGGACATCACCAGGCTGGCTGGGCCAGAGGCCTGTCCAGGGCAGGCTGGTGGAGGGTAGGAGCAGAATAGGGAACTTGGGAGGTTAGGGCCCCTCCCTCAGCTATGCTGGTGCAGAAGGGAGGTCAGAGGCAGGCAACAGCTGGGTGGACTGGAAGGGGAAGTTGCACGCCTGAGATCACAAATGCAAACACTTCTTGGGGACAAGTAAACAGGCCAGCCACTTGTGGGCAGCTCCGCCTGGACATGGCCCTGACCTCAGTGGTGGCCTCTCAGTGCCGGGGGCCCTCCCAAGAGGCCCCCATAGACTGCCAGCAAGAGGAGCCAACAGAGGTCCATGTGGCTTCAGGGTCTGCCCAGCAGCTCATGGCAGCCGAGCTCCTGGCTTTAGAAGCACGCGCCCCAGGGCTTCGGGCACTCACCCCAGCCGGACTGAGTTCCTGGACAGGCACCTCAAACTTCCTCACCTTCTTTCCCTTTCCTCAGAGTGGCTTGCTACCCACAAATTCCCTCCTCTGTGAAGGGCACCGGCTGGATGATGCCCCCACTCCATGCCAACACCTGGACCTCACAAGTATCTCAAATCTCTGCCTACCCCATCACTGTCTCACCCAGAGCAGTCTTTCCAATCACACCTGGCTACCCCCCACTGCTCACAGGACTGTGCCCAGCCTTATCTCACTCAAGACTCACAGCAGTCCTCCACATGTGTCCCATCATAGCCACCTCCCCATTGATGGCAAATGCAGGTGTCGAATGCAGGGCTCATGTCTGTCCCAGCCACCATCACACCCTGATCAGGAGACTGAGCAGTGCGGGTCAGTGACCATCAGTATGGCTGGTCTGGTGCCAGGTGAATGACACGATGAGGAAGCTGTGGCTTCACAGGCCCCCACAGACGACTAACCACCACACAGACACACCATGGGGGTCTGGAACCTGGGCTGACTGGTTCCAAGCAGGATGGCTTCCCAGGGGGACTTGAGAGGGTAAGGATTTTGCAGGAGGAAGGGGATGAGCACCGAGCTGAGAGAAGAAATGATGCAGGGCCTCTCTGAGAGCCCGCCAGGCTGGAGAGCCCGGGCTGCCTAGGTTCCGAGATAGGTGCTGGGCGGGAAAGCCACGAAGTCCTCCAGGCTGCACAGTGGCGGGACTCCTTTCAGGGCTCGTGTCTACCACACCCCATGCTCCACAGGGCCTCACAGACCCTCCTCTCCTCTCCCCCACCGCAGAGCAGAGCTCTTACAAAGCTCTGGCCGCACGCTGATGGCTCTGGGTGGGGGCGATGACACCACTGGAGGGGGGGTGGGCATCTCTGGTGCTTCTTCCCAGGAACTCTGGGGTCTGCAAGAACTGCTGCCCTGGCCTGCAAGGTAGTGGCAGAGACAGGGAATGCTGGCTCCCTACTGTGAGCCCCTGAGCAGGGGAGACGACACTGAAGAATGTGGCCACCCTGTCGTACTGGAAGTGACCCATTAGGGTCAATACTGGGATTGCCACCCGAGCTAGAAATGCATGATGTCGCCCTGGGGTTGGGGAATGGGGGTTTATTTTTGCAGGTGTACAAGCCCCAGGAGACAGATAGGAAGATCATACACATGGCCCTGAGGGGCACGAAGCAACTCCCACTGGCCTCATACCACCCCCCAAAGTCTTTAGGGCATCTGGACCCTACCCCCTTCCTCCCATCAAGCGGCACATACTGCCCCTCTGCTCTCCCCCATCCACGACAGAGTGTCAGCTGTCACAGGCTCTGGGCAAGGCACTGGGGTACAGAAAGTAGACCCAGGAGTCCTCATGCTCTGCCCAGGAGACTTAGGAAGTCACAGATCATCTGCAGGTTGCTCCCCGCCGTTGAGGGTCTGCAAGAGCAGAAGCTGCGGCGGGAGGAGGAGGAGAGGATGTTCAGGTGGAAGCTCGGCTGTGCAGAAGCCAGGTAGGTGCTGGAAGCCCAGCCATTCCCGGGTGGCTCCGAGAGGTTGCCATCCACTGTACCAGCATGACCCTTGAGACGATGTGCTAAGAACTCAGCTAGCGAACCTATAGGAAATGCAGCTCCCCTTCCCACCCCGGCCACATTCAGATCCAGCAAGCAGGCAGGAGCCTATGGTGACTGGGTCTCCCTCCCCAGGCATGGGGCTGGGCATTACTCGGGGCCACGAGATTGCTCCCTGAGCTGGACTGAGGTTCAGAGAAGAGCACCTCATCAGAGAAGGTGCTCGGGCAGGCCGGGTGACTGCCTCTCAGCAGACCAGGGTGGGTTTCCAGGTATCCCAGTAACAGCCTTGCTAGTTGGGGGTGTACTGTGCTTTTCCCTCGGGTGGGGGCTCCTGGCCTGCCACTGCCACTCAGCAGCTCTGAGCCCGGAAGCCCACAGGCACCCATAGATGACGGCCTTGCACAGGCTGTGAATGGATAGCGGTGAGGCCACGGCCGCAGGAAAACAACTCACACCTTTTGTAAGATGATTTATTTCACTTATCAACAACATGGGGTCAGAAAAGCCCGGCTGTAGGGGATCCTTTTATTACTAGAACCAGTCTTGGGCAACTCTATGTATCTCTGTTCCTTTTCCAAGCTTTGGGAGCTTGCAATAGCTCGAGCCTCTGGATGCTAGGCAGGCCACAGGCTCACTCGACCCCCTCCCTGCCCATGGAAAGGGGTGCAATGTGCCTCGGCCCCCTCACCCACGGGGCCAGTCCCTGGGTCCCTTTGGAGAAGGGTGCCCTCTCAGCCCAGCAGGGAGTAGAACCAGGCACTGGGGAGTCCAAGACAGCTGGTGACACCATGCCCAGTCCAAGCTGAGGAGGAGTGGGCCCAGTAAACTCCTCCAGAGAACCAGAGCCCTCCGCAAGCATTCCCCACTGCAGGGTGATCACAGCCACGGGTCTGCTGAGCTCCCCAAATCACCGCTGTAGACTGGCGGGCAGACTGGTGGGAAGGTTGGTGGCAGAAGCCGGCAAGCAGGCAGTGCCAGCAGGGGGGCCGCCTGGGGGCCCACTGCCCTCAGAGCTCCTGCCACCTTCCCCTGTGACACCAGGTGCCAGAGCCCTAGTCCTCACTTGAGTTGTCAAATTCCTCCCAGTCAGACACGCTCATCACCTCGGAGGCAAAGTCCGGGTCAGCCTGGCTGCGGTCAGGGGTCCCACGAGGTGGCTCCAGGAGCAGGGTGCGGGGCAGGGTGAGTACGCAGGCTGCCAGGCCTGAGATGGAGTTGTCTAGCTGCGGCCCCTCCTCCCAACAGTCCTTCTCCACATCGTAGATGTGCACGTAGCCCGTGCGGCTGCCTCGGTTGTGCGAGCGGCCACCCAGCACGTAGATCCTGGTGTCCAGCACAGCAATGCCAGGCTCACCGTGCCCGGCTGGGAGCGGGCAAACGGATGACCACTGCCCAGACGTGCAGCTGTAGCAAGCCACCTGCAAAGCCAAGGTCAGAGTAAAGCTGGGCACCTGCCAGGACAGGGCTGCCAGGCTGCCCTGGGCCAGCCGGGCAGGGCAGCACTCTCGGCCAGATCCTGGATTCAGACCAAGGCTGAGGGATACAGCCAGGCCCCCCTGGAGGAAGAGTCTGGGGCCAGCGTCAAGATGTCCTGTCCATGGGCCAGGCTGACGCTCTGTCCTGCCTCCAGGGCCCTCAGCCAGCCTGCGGACCCAGGTGTGTGGCACCTCCCCATGGGCACGCTGTTCTTCTCTAAGGTCTGGGGTTCTCTCCCCTCCACAAGACTGAAACTGACCAAAAACATGGGCCCCAGCTAACTCCCTCACAGCACCAACTCCAGGGGGAAGTACAGATAAAATGTGGAAATAGCCTGCTGACCATCAACGGTCTCAGGTCTCCAAAATTCCCCCAAACGGTAAACAAACACGTGGGAAAATGTTTCACTTACTCGTAATCAAGAAATGGAAAACAGGAGTTAAATGTGTCCCTGACAACTAGCTGCTGCTGGGGTAAGAAAAATCACAAGGCCCAGTGCTGATAGACGCGCAATGAAGCTGTTCGTCTCTGCGCTGGTCTGACACTCTGGGAAAGCTGTCTGACAATACGTATTAAGAGCCACAAAAATCTTATCTTTTTGACTTAATAACCACCTTTGGTTCTCCCTCTGTGGTAGGCAGAAAAATGACCTCTAAAGAAGTCCGTGTCCTAAATCTCTAAAACTTGTGTTACTTTATGTGGCAAAAGGAACTCTGCAGACATGCTTCAGGGTATGGACCTCGAGGTGGGGAGGTTATCCTGGACTCGCCGGGCAGCCCGTCTAATTGCACGAGTCCTTGAAAGCAGAGGGGAAAGTCTACCAGGAGAGAAGAGAAGTCAGAAGGACAACCTGCCGTTGCTGGCTGAGGACAAAGCGGCCCCAGGCCAGGGAATGCACAGGCCTCGAGAAGCCAAGAAGGGCCTTTAGCCGACAGCCAGCAAAGAAACAGGGACCTTAGTTCTACACACGCAGGGAAGTGAACTGATAACCTGAGTGAGCAAGGAGCCAGATTCTCCCCTAATGCCCCAAAAAGGACATCTGGATTTTAGCCAGTGAGACCACATCAGACTTAGGACGTACAAACTGGAAGAATACACTTACATTGTGTCAAGTTAGTAAGTTGGTGATGATTTGTCATGGCAGCCATAGGAAACTGATCCAGGAGGGCCCAGGGGTTCTCTCCACTTGGGGCCTGTTAAGACACACCGCCGTGCCCCGCCCCTGGACCTTCCAAGTCAGTGGGTCTGGGCTGGGGCCTGAGAACCTGCATTTCTAACAAGTTCCCAGTGATGCGGATGCTGCTGGTCTGGGACCACATTTTGAGAAACAGAGCTCTCACCTAAGAAAACAATCCAAAATACCTGAAACGCACTACAAAGTAAATATTACTTATGTTACTTGGAATAGTCAAAACTTGGACCAAGCCAAATGACGTACCCACGTGACAGAATATTGCACGGCCGCTGAGGTGGGCTATGGTAATCGAGTATTAAACTGGAAAACAGTTTTAAAACAACAAACTTCAGCCAGAAGCAGAACGGAATGCTCTTTACCTACAATTAGGTGGAAACCATGCACAGGCAGGACTAAAAGCAGTGGCACCGAGCAGAATTATGGGTGCTTTTCCTCAGCCTTATCCATTATTCAAAGGATCTGCAATGCGGTTATACTAACTTTATAATTAATGTTTTTAATAATAAAAACAAATGAAAGTACCCTGCCTGATGCTATAATGGTGGGTACATGTCATTGGTCCAAATCCAGGGAATGCAGACCACCCAAGAGTGAACGCTGATGTAAACTATGGGCTTGAGGTAGAACGTGTCATGGTGGGTTCATGGATTGTAACAAATGTCCCACTCTGGTGGGGGATGTTGATGGTGGGGGAGACCACGTGTGCAGGGATGGGGGTATGTGGCAAATCTCTGCACCTTCTGTTCAGTTTTGCTGGGAACCTAAAACTGCTATAAAAAATACAGCCTATTTAATAAAAAGGCATACATGTTGCAATTAATTTTTCGCCTGAAACAACTAGAAGGGATGAGAAGAACACCCGTATGGGCAGCCCAGCTCTGCTCACCTGGTGCACATCTCTCCTGTAGCCAGCGTCATTGTTGCTGCCCCCGATCACGTACAACTTGTCCAGGAGCGTGGCCATGCCGTGCCAGGCCCGCCGCACGGGCCCATCAGCCAGGCTGTGCCAGGTGTTGCTGTCGGGGTCATAGCAGTGCGTCTCCTTCAGGTAGTCCTCTCCTCTGCGACCACAGGTAACGTACATCTTCCCCTCCAGCGTGGCGCCCGCATGGGCATACACCTGCCACCAAGAGAACCGGGGGTGTGTGGGGAGGGGGTAAGAGTGCCGTGAGGGAAGGCGACCGGGGGCCCTCACTGAGGCCGCTCATACCCCACAGCTGCACACCATCCCTCGTGGTGTCCCCAGCTTCCACCTCACATTCTGCGAAGAACGCTCCCTGATTCGGTCCTAGTCATCCACCCTGACCTTACCCCCAACAGGGGATGAGTTTACGGACCCAGAAGTGACCTGAGCTTCTACAAGGGGGAGAACAGAATCTATGCCTTTCCCTCACCTTATTTTTTTTTTAAGATTTTATTTATTTATTTAACAGAAAACAGCCAGCAAGAGAGGGAACACAAGCAGGGGTAGTGGGAGAGGAAGAAGCAGGCTCATAGCGGAGGAGGCTGACGTGGGGATCCATCCCAGAACGCCAGGATCACGCCCTGAGCCGAAGGCAGACACTTAACGACTGAGCCACCTAGGCGCCCCCCTTCCCCTTGCCTTAAAGGAGACATCTGCATGGGGGCTCAAAGCAATCAAAGCACAGCCTGTAGAGCACGTCACAGGAGGAGACAGCACTTCTGCGACTACCTAACCCACCTTCAGTGGCCTCCACTTCTCCCCCACTCCCAATGACCAGCCAATCCTCCAGGCCTGTTGACTCCACTTTCCCAATCTGTTCACAAATAATATCTAACGATATGGTGAGGAGGAAAGTGAGATGCAAAATCAAACACAGAGAACAACGCCATTTTAGTGATGGTTATGTGTGGAGGATGAAAATACACCACCCTGCTTTTGATTTTCGTCCTCAGACTTAGGCACGACCCGGCAGGGGACCCCCTCCCTGCCCAGCCAGCTAGACCCCTCACACTGGTCCCTACCGCATCCAGGACCTCCTCTCTCATACCCACTTGCTCAACCCACCCTAAGCAAGGCCTTCACGCTGGGCCCACAGGCCCCAAGGCAGAGCACAGTGTGTTTTGGGGGTAAAGGAGCCCCATGGGGTGTGGAGGCTCCACGGCTTGTGTTACAGAGCCAGCCACTAACCCTCAGGCTGTGTGGTGACAAGGCAAAGGGCTGGAGAGGTGGACAGGGGACAGAGCAGTGGGCAGGACATAAACCAAGGGCTTGGGTCTTCTCTCACCAACGGTGGCGAACTAGGGAGGTTTTGGTGTTTGGGTTTTTGTTTTTTTTTAAGATTTATTTGATCGATTGATTTGACACACATGCAGAGAGAGAGACAGAGAGAGAGAGACAGAGAGAGAGAGGGAGAGGAGTGTACAAGCAGAGGGACAGGCAGGCAGAGGGAGAGGCAAGCTCCTCACTGAGCAAGGGGCCTGATGCAGGACTCGATCCTAGAACCCCGGGATCATGACCTGAGCCAAAAGCAGATGCTTAACCGACTGAGCCACCCAGGTGTCCCTTGGGTTTGTTTGTTTAATTAAGCTTTTCATTTTGAAGTAAGCGTAGATTCACACATAGTTGTAAGAAAATACTACAGATGCCCACATACCCTTTACCCAGGCTCCCCAATGACAGGAGCCAGTAGAACTCTAGCACAATGACACAACCAGGATGTTGACGCTGACGCAGTCAAGACACAGGACACTTCCATCTCCACTAGGATCCCTTCTGCTGCCTGTTTGTAATCACACCCACGACCCTCCCCCTGCCCCGAACCCCCTCTTTAATCCCTGTCAACCACCAATCTGTTTCCCTATTTCTATAATTCTGTCATTTCAAGAGTATTATATGAATGGAATCACACAGCACGTAACCTCTTGAAACAGGCTTTCTATGCTACCTCGGGTTTAGACTGTTGCTTGTACGTGTCCACAGCTGGTTCATTTTTATTGCTCCGTGGAATTCCATGCTGCCCATCTGCTACACTTTGCTTAGCCATTCACCTGTTGAAGGACACCAGCTTTGTTTCCAGCTTCTGGCTGTTACCAATAAACCGCTATAAATGTTTGCGTACAGTTTCCATTTTTCTGGGATAAATGCCCAGGATGGCAACTGCTGGGTTGCATGGTAGTTGCAAGTTAACTATTTAAAGACATTGTGAAATTCCTTCCCAGTGTAGCTGTGCCATTTTACATTCCCAACAGCCACGTACAGGCCACCAGGCCACCTAGCTTCTCTGCAGCCCCGCCAGCATTGGCTGTTGCCACTAGTTTTTAGTTTAGCCATCCCGATAGGGGGTTTTCTCACTGTGGGTCTGAAATGCGCTTCCCTAATGGCCAGTGATGTTGAACATCTTCTCATGTGCTTGTTTGCCATCTGATATCCCCCCTCCGTAGTTCTGATGAAGTCCCATTTATCGATTTTTCTTTTTATGGCTCATGATTTGGGGGTCATGTCTAAGTACTTGTGGCCCAGTCCTAGATCCCAAAGATTTTCTTCTACTTTTTTCCCCTAAGTACTATATACATTTACATTTTACAGCTAAGCTCATAAACCACTTTGAATTAATTTTTGTATAAAGTACGAGACTTGGGTCGATGTTCATTTTCTTTGCTTGTGGATTCCAACTGTTCTCGTATAATTTGTTGGAAAGTCATCTTTTTTCCATTCAATTGCTTTTGCACCTTTGTCAAAAATCAGAGGGACATATCTGTGTGGGTTCTCCATTCTGTTGCACTGATCTATGTGCATATCCCTGTGCCAACACCACAGTTGTGACTACTGTAGCTATGTAGTAAGTCTTGAAATTGGGTAGATAGATTCTTCCCATTGTATTCCTTTATATTCTTTATTTTTTGAAGATTTCACTTAGGGTCGCCTGGGTGGCTCAGTCGTTACGCATCTGCCTCTCCTACTCCCCCTGCTTGTGTTCCTTCTCTCACTGTGTCTCTGTCAAATATTTATTTGAGAGAGAGAGACAGAGAGTGAGTGAGAGAGAGAGCACAAGCCAGGGGGGAGAGGCAGAGGGAGCAGCAGACTCCCCACTGAGCAGGGAGCCCGATGCAGGACTCGATCCCAGGACCCCAGGATCATGACCTGAGCTGAAGGCAGACACTTAACGGAATGAGCCACCCAAGCACCCCCTTCCCACTTTATTCCTTTACAAAACTGAGGTATTCTAGATCCTTTGCCTTTCCACATAAATCTCAGAGTAGTCTCATCTGTATCTATAAAAACTGCTGCTGGAATTTTGATAGGAAATGAGTTAAACACCATATATCAATTTGGGAAGAACTGACATCTTTATTACTTGAGTCTTCCAATCCATGTACATGGTATGTCTCCCCCCTTATTTACATTTTCTTTTATTTCTTTCATCAGCATTTTATAACTTTTAGCATATAAATTCTATAAGTGTTGTTAAATTTACACCTAAGCATTTCATTTTTTTGAGCAATTATAAATAGTACTTTCCATTTCAGTGTCCACATATTCATTGCTAATATACAAAAGTGCAATTCATTTTTGCAGGTTTATCTTATATCCTACAATCTCACTGAACTCACTTATTAGTGCTACGATTTTTTTTTATAGATTCCTTTAAGATTTTTATTTATTTATTTATTTGAGAGAAAGAGAAAATATGTAAGCAGGGGAGGGGGAGAGGGAGAGAGAGAACCTCAGGCAGACTTTGTGCTGAGTGTGGAGCCCGGTGTGGGAATCGATCTCATGACTCTGAGATCACGACCTGACCCGAAATCAAGAGTTGGACACTTAACTAACTGAGCCACCCAGTTGCCCCTGTAGATTCCGTTACACTTTGGACAATTTATTCATCTTTAGGGTCAGTTTTACTTCTTCCTTTTCAATCTGGATGTATTATTTTCTTTTCTTGCCATGTTTCACTGGCTAGACCCTTCAGGACTATGACAGATAAGAGTGGTGAGAGCAGACATCCTTGCCCTGCTCCCCATCTTAGGAAAAACATTCAACTCAGTCTTTCACCATCAAACACAATATTAGCAGTAGGATTTTAGTAGATGCTCTTCATCAAGTTAAGGAAACTCATCTCTATTCTTATTTTTTGTAGTTTGATCAAGAACGGAGGCAAAATATTGTCAGATCCTTTTCCTCCTTTGACTGATATGATTGTATGATTTCTTTTTTTTAAAGATTTTATTTATTTATTGGACAGAGACAGCCAGCGAGAGAGGGAACACAAGCAGGGGGAGTGGGAGAGGAAGAAGCAGGCTCCCAGTGGAGGAGCCTGATGTGGGGCTCGATCCCAGAACGCCGGGATCACGCCCTGAGCCGAAGGCAGACACTTAACAACTGCGCCACCCAGGCGCCCCTGATTGTATGATTTTTAACATGGTGGATTATACACTGATTAAATTTCAAATATGGAACTAGCCTCCCATCTCTGTAATCGACTCCATTTGTCATGCATTTCTTTTCTTGAGGGGGATAATTCTATTTGCTAAGATTTAAGGAAGGATATTCATATGTAGATTAATGAGAGATTTGTCTTTTTTGGGGACTGTCTTTGTGTGGTTTTGTTATCAAGTTAATATTAGCCTCATAAGATGAACTGTGAAGTATTCCCTCCTCTTCCATTTTCTGGGGGAAAAAAATGCAGAATTGTTAACTTTCAAATGTTTAGCAGAATTCTTCAATAAAATTATCTAGGCCTGGATATTTCTTTTTGGGAAGTTCAATTTCCTTAACAGGTAGAGGGTTATTCAAATTATCTATTTAGCTTTGAGTCAGTTGTGTTACATCGTATTTTTTGAGGAATTCATCTGTAGCCAAGTTTACACGTGCAGGGTTGTTCGCAGTATTCCCTTCTCATACTTTCGATGTCTGCAGGGTTTGTAGTAATGTCCCATTTTATTCTTGATATTTTAAATTGTGACTTCTCTTTCTAGAGGTTTGTCAATTTTATTTATCTTGTTAAGAGCCAGTTTTTTTTTTTTCTTTGTAAGATTTTATTTATTTGACAGAGAGACACAGCGAGAGAGGGAACACAAGCAGGGGGAGTGGGAGAGGGAGAAGCACGCTTCCCACTGAGCAGGGAGCACAATGCAGGGCTTGATCCCAGGACCCCGGGATTATGACCTGAGCCAAAGGCAGACGCTTAACGACTGAGCCACCCAGGCGCCCCAAGAGCCAGTTGTTTCATTGATTTTCTCTATTGTTTTTATGCTTTTAACTTCACTGATTTCTGCTCTTTAATATTTCTTCTGCTTGGTTTGGCTTTATTTTGCTCTTCTCCCCCCCCCCAAGTTCTTAAGATAGCAGCTTATATTATTGATTTTTCTTCTTTAATGTATGCTTTTAGTGTCACAAATTTCTCTCTCAGCACAGCTATAGCTTGATGCCACCAATTTTGACATGCTAACTTTCCATTTTCATTCACTTCATGGTATTTTATTATTCCCCTTGACCTGTGGATTATTTAGACGTGTGTTGTTTAGTTTCCAACTGTTTGGAGATTTTCCTGTTAACTTTTTTTTCCCTTGTTTACTTTCTGTTGGTGATCTCTAGTTTGAGTCCATCTGAGACAGAGAATACAGTGAGGATTTCAATTTTTATACATTTATCAAAGTTTGCCTCCCATGGGTGCTATCAGCCTCTTTACTTACAAGTCTGGGATATATGAGACAAAAAGAAAACCCAGGAAACACATTACTGTACGGTGTTCTTCCTCAGTTCCTGAGATCCCTAGCTGAACTGCCTTCTCTCAACCATTATGATCTTAAGGGTTTTGTTTTGTTTTTTTTATATGTATAGAGTGTCCAGTAAAACTCTAGCGTCCAGAGTTTTGAGTTGTACTTAGCAAGAGGAATTAATTAGGAAGAATACATCTATTCTATCTTCCCAGAGGTGTTAGTTCTCTGGGGAGGTTTTTAAGTGCGAGAGTTCCCTGCAGAGATCCCCTTTTTCTCCTCTGGAACACAGGAAGTAGGCCAGGGAGTTCATGGTCTGTGGGGGGCATGTCAGCAACCAGTTGTTAATAATGCCACACTGGTGGGACTCGGCATTATATGGGTCCCTAAGAAACAGATAAGAGAATGTGACAAACTGATGAGGCTGTGTGACAGCCTTTTCCCTCAGTCATTTACTATGTCTGACTGTGGGTTCTAAATTAGCAATGTGGGCTGCCTATCTGCCTTCTCCAGGACCTGTGGGCCCCCTCTGCACACAGGAGAAAACCCCCTTGCTCTCTGGCAGGTTCCCCATCTACCTCCCTGGCTGCCCCTCCACAACCCTCTCATAGTCCCTCCTCCTCTGAGCTGATCACAGCTGTTCCCACTGCCAGCACACCATCATGTCCTGACAAATCCTCCACCTTTCTATCTCCTGGCTGACCACTCCCGAGCTTGACTTTTAATGTCAAACTGACATTTCCCATTGGAATAGTTATCATGTTCTATATGGAACCCTTCCTTTTCTTTTTCATTCCCAAACCCACTTGTCCTCCTGGTCAGCGGCTTAGCCATCCACCCAGGTGCTCAAATCTAGAGCCTGAGCGTCTTCCATGATCTATCTTTCATTCTCTAACATCTGATCCATCAACAAGTCTGGTCCATTTACCTCCAAACTACACCTCGAACCTGCCCATCTTTCTTCTTCCCCACAGCCTCTACCCTAGGACAAGCCACCATCGCCCCCACCTGGTCCACCCGATGGCTCAGGAGCTGCTCCTCTCCATCTTGTCTCTTTACAATCCCTCCTCATGCCATCCCTCTTTCTCAGAATTGGGAAGTCCCCCTCCTAGCCTGGGAGCTCCTTCTTCCCTCTCCCTTGGTCTACTCAACATCTCTTCAGATGGGCCTTCCCCAGTCTTTTCAGATTAGTCCTGCCAGAGCCCCCACAATGTGCAATGCTGAGCTCAACCCTCTCCATTTCCTTCATCACACTTAGCACAATCGGCAATTACTTCACTGATTTGTTTAGTGGTTAAGAGTGGTCTCTCCTATTAGGCTGTGAACACTGTGATCTGGAGGGGAACTTTTCTCATCTTTTATCACTACTGGATCCCCAGGCTTGGTCTATGGTAGGTGCTTAATAAATAGTAGCTGTATAAATGAATGGTATGAAGGAAGGAAGGAAGAGCAGTGACAGAATGAACCTGGTTGAAGGCCGAGGCTGCCCCTCTGTGGCCATATCAGAGAACTGCAGCTTCCAGACAAACACTCCCTGGAGCCCAACACCCCCCCATTCCTACTCACTCCTTTCCAGAACAGAATTCAGAGGTCTACCAGGTCTCAAGGATCCCCTGATCTTTCCCATGCAAAAATCTCTTTCTTTCTCCAGAATAAGCGTAGGGAGTACCCCCAGCAGAGGCGCTTCCCTCTCCAGGGAAGCAGAGGAGCACAGAGCAGACCAGCTTTCCCTGCCTGGGAGGGAACCCCTGGCCTCAGAGGCCTTATGGGCCATGGAGAAGAGCTGGACCCATCAGGGAGACCTCAGCTCCCTGAGGTCAAAGACTACAGCCTTGGGGGGGATTGGGAGAGGGGTGAGAGATAAAGACAGGAGATGTGGAAAGAGGTTCAGAAAGGCAGGAGCTCTTGTGGCAGAGCCCGGACAACAGCCCCCACATGGGTCCCCATGGCACCCTCTACCTCTAGAGTGCCCAGGGATACCCCTGGGTACACCTGATCTTTAAAACCAAGCAAACAAATATGAACTACAACTTCTAAAGTGGTTTTTTGGCTTTTCAAAGGCCTCACCTTCCAGGAGGCCCATGGAAAAGTCTGAGGCTCCTGAGCCCTCCTCTATCATAGTGTCCCTCCTGTTTGACAACATCTTTGGACACATTTCACATTTCACCCTCAGCTGTGCTGAGGGACAGACTAGGGGAAGGCTTCTGTCTACATTTGAACTGCAAGGTTAAAGCAGCTTCCTGGGCGGGGGCACCTGGGTGGCTCAGTCGGGTGAACCTCCAACTCTTGGTTGCAGCTCAGGTTCTGATCTCGCAGTGATAGGATCGAGCCCCGTGTCGGGCTCCATGATCTGGGAGTCTGCCTCAGATTCTCTCTCTCAAATAAATAAAATCTTTAAGAAAATAAAAAATAAAGCAGCTTCCTGGGACCAAGGTGGTGAGACCAAGATGGGGATGAAATTCTGGGGAACGGGATCTGGTGTACACTTGGTGAGGATCTCCCCAGGGGGCCGGCCGAACCTCAGGGGTCCCCTGCCCCAATCACAGCGCAGAGTCTTTGGAGGTACCCACTAGGCCTGGTTTCCTGGCTTGACCATCCACTCTCTGCATACCCTGGAAGGAAAGTGGGCAGGAAAAGGCCCCACTTGGAGGGGTTTCCTTACCTCCCTCTTGAGCGGAGCCACGTAAGCCCAGGAGTTGGTGGTGGGATCGTAACGCTCCACAGCATTCAGGTCATTATGGTAGTCTCGGCCCGCCACCGCATAGATGTACCTGCCCACAACACACACACACAGGTCGGCGTGCTCCTGCTGCAGTGACTGGATCTGGAACCAGCGGTTGTGCCTCGGGTCATACCTTTTGAGAGAACATGAGGGCAGTTGCATCACTGATAGGTCAGAAAGCCTGCCGCTGTACGCTGAAGCACATGCCCACCAGCTGCCCTGACACGCCAGCACATGCCTACCCACAACCATACCAGCAGGCTGCGACATGCCGGGACATGGGTGTGTCCCTAGCACAGAGCCTGGAAGGCATGGCCAGGAGCCCCTCAGGTTTCCGCCCAAAATGCCAGTACCTTCTAGGGGCAATCTCATGGGGCGGTTTCTAGCCCACTCATCTGTCCGCCCCAGGTTGTCCCATGGCTGTTCCTACAGCCACCTCCATCTCACCTATCCAAACCCATGGTCCCCATGGCCCTGTCCCCATTCAGGAATGCCCACTTATGGCCCCGCCCCTGGACAGACACAACGCCTCCCAGCCTCCAGTCAATGCCAACACTCCCTCTGGGGTGGTCTGCCAGGCTCCTGTCACAGCCCACCCCTCCATCAATTCATGTGCCTCTCCTAAGCTGTCCTGTTGCCAGGGGTGAGAATTATCTCCCATGCTGGACTGGCTGCAGCAGGCCCACGAGGCCAGAGGAGCACTGCTGTACTGAAGGGCTTCCCAGGACAGCAGCTAGAGGCGGCCAGGGGAGCTGACCACCGCTGAGCTTCTCCAGAGCTCCTGCTGAGCCCCAGCGCTGCACAGCTCGCTCTCCCGACACGAGGGCCACATTCACGCCCCTTTCCTGGGAGACACAGCTGTCCCCAACCCTGCCTTCTTTCTCCATCAACCTTTTTAAAAAGTCATATCCCCAAGCAGCAGCTTCATTTGGAGCTCCTTTGGGCAACTACCCCTCCCACGCCCGAGGCTGCTCTGCCCTTCATGTGCTACTGAAGGCCTTCACGTGCTCAACCCATGCGATTTCAGCCGTCCCGGGAGACCAACTATCACCCCTCACTTCTTCCTCCCGCATGTCGGACCCACAGAGCAAGGGCTCCTAGCCATCTCCAGCTGGCTGCTCACTGGTCCTGAATGGAACCCCGTGCTCCCTCTCATACCAAAATCCTCACTTAGCCTACCACCTGAGGCCTTTCACAAGCCAGTCCACACTGACCTTGCCAGCACTCAGCACTGCCCCACTCCATGCCCCAGGCCTGGCACTCTGCAGGACATGGTGAATGGCATGGCACTCTGCTATTTGGATCAATACAGAGGATTACAGAGCCTTGAGTGACCAGGACCCTATGAGCCCGAGCCCCAAAGTCCACTCTCCCCCCAATCTGCGTCAGGCCCTTTCCACTGGACATTCACTCAGGTACCAGCACCTAAGTGCCTGCTTCTGAAGCCTCCTTGCTCAACAGCTCGTGCATAATTATAGCCACTTTCAGATAAGTAGTTTTTATTTCTCCACAGAAAGACCAACTCCAAGGGGATAAGCTGAACTTCAACTGGCTCATTAGAGAATGAACAGAGTTTTCTTTGGTCGATGCCATATACGGGTCGGTGAAGAGACGGGTTTCATCCTTCACCCCAAAGCACAGGTTAGATGTGCTCTGCAGCTGCTCCTTCCTGCCCGCACCTTTTGGCCAGCTCTTGGAATGACAGGAAACCTCAGGGGCTGGGGCTAACAGGAGAGAAAGAACACGCGCACGAGTCACACGGACCCAGGTTTGAGAGCTGGCCTGTCCCTGTCCAGTTGGATGCATGCAGGTATTGGTTCTCCTCTCCGGCATTAGTTTCCACACCTGGCCGAGGGGAGGATGCCACCTGCCTACAAAAGCTATCACGAGGGCTCAGAAAGGACAATGCACACGAAAAGGGTCCTTGCTAAACCAGAAGGGAGTTTGTAAAGGACTGGTTCAGGTCTGTATTCCTAGACTTCACTGTAGCTCAGGGCAGATCACTCACCGTCTACTCAATGAACTAAACAAAGATTACCAGCAGTGAAACCATTCAGTCACTCTGCAAATATTCGCTGGCCACCCAACGTGGATTAGGCATGGTGCTCAGTGCAGGGAATCCCAAGGGAAACTCCAGACAAGTACCCTTCTTGCCACTGTGGAGGTACAGACGGGGTGATCTATCCAGAAGTCATGATCTACTGGGCAGCAGGGGCTGGGAGGGCAGAGCTCTCTCATGGAGACCAGGAAGGGCCTGGCATTTAAGACCTCAATGGCCAGGGACTCAGCCAGTTGAAGGTCTTGGTGGGGACAGGCAGCCCAGGCTAGTCCAGGGGCTCAGCACTCATGGAGGCCCTGCCAACTGACTGGGATGGGCACTTCCCACTACCTTTCCCGTGCACGACACTCATTCACGTACATGTCCCCCCCCACCCCCATTTCCAGTCAAGTGCAAGTCAGCATCTTCCACCAGAGTGAGACAAGACCCACCAGATGCTTCCGCTTGCTTCCTTCTAGTCTCCTGACCTCATGGCTTCCTCGGATGCATTCATATGGATTTATGGTTTCAGATTTAACATACATGAGCACACACACACACACACACGCACTATACATACACCATACATCCATAATTTAGATGCAACCACAGTTGCGCCCACTTCTTACTCCCCAGATTTCCCTCTTTATTGGATTGATTTTCTACTTTGTTGGAATAAATCCTCAAGTAATGTTTTTTCTAATAAAAACTAGCAATATAAGGATATCAACAGTCACTTTAAGGCAGATTTTGGATCGCCTTACTGCAAACTCAGAAGCGCAAGCTAGAGTTAATACAAAAAGCTCGGAGGTCTTTGTTAAATTGAGCAGACCATTTTTCTTCTGTGTTTCCACAACTTAAGCATTTCCATGACTAGTGATGAAGTCCATTACAATCTAAGAAATTTTTAAAATATCTTTTGAAATATGAACAGCCACGGAAATGCCTAAGGGCGAAAACAAGTTGCTACTCTAAGTAGAGTCCAATAGGCTATGGGCGAGGCGGGCAGTCAGTACAGGTCCCCCCGTCTGAAAGCAGGATGTTCCTTGGAAACCTTTCAAAAGCTGAAATGGCATAAAACAAAGCAAACAGCATTAATTTACGTGGAAAAAAATTTGAGCGTTCCCAGACCCAAAAAATAACCATTCTCAGGGCTTTTCTGATACCTTAGGTCACTCCTTGCTAACGGATGCACAAAATAAACGGAGATAACCACGGATGCTCACAGACAGAGTTCAAAGCTCTGGCAGCTGGATGCTGAAATGCTGAGTGTATTTCCTAGGGAAGGCGCTTGGAGGTGCCACTCTCGCTCAGGGTGCGTTTTGTCTCACTGTAAAAGCTCGCTGTAAAACCAATGCTGAAACACTATCTTCGCTTTTCATATTCTTTTTGTAAAAGCGAAAATCCTCTTTGGAATTCTACTGGTTAGCGAAAACAGGCACTAATGTAGGTCTTTCACAAAAGCAAAGTGGAGTAACGTAGACTTTGAAAAGCGGCGGGGGGAGAGTACAAATACAATTTGCTCCAAGACATCTAACTTCTCATATGCAGTTCCTGTTGTACCAATGCTCTGATACAACCTGGTAAGTCTCCAACACTCCACATGCAAACCCTAACTGCAAATTTTGTCTTCCTGTACTCTGAGAGTCTGTAGACCCTAAGGCTTGTAAATTAAGGAAGGGGAGAAGGGAGACGACCAAACTCTTTAGACCATTCAAATTAAGATCCATCTGGCAGTTTTAAGTCTATGAGGGGATTAATGGAACTCTCACCCTGTAGAGATGACAGACCCCAGGGTCCTCCCCACCACCCAGGCAGACACTGCACCCCAAACCCTTTGCACTGCCTCCCCTGCCAGGCAGGTCTCACCCACCCCACCGGCCACAGTGATCCAACCTTGTCACTGGAGTTTGAAGCTGTGGTTATCAAACACTGGTGCTGATACTAGCATTGTCCAGAGTTTGGCATGGCACTCACAGCACATGTTCACCAGCGAGAGATTTAGATCGGTCTTGAGTGAAACTGACAGCAAGGCAGTAAAAGGGCAGACAAAGGGCAGGCAGTGGCCCCCCCTGTGGGAAAGCTCCACGGCCTCCCTGTGGGCACACAACCACCCCACTGTATGCTAAGGGCTGGTGACTACAACACCGTAGAGAGGTCTCTTTTGCAGGTCTGTGGGTTGCTCTCAGCAGAGAGGTTTGGCCTTGGCCCTCTAATGGGGAAATAGGCCCCTAAATAAGAAGCTTTGAAGGCTTTTCAAGGGAAGGCTGAACCTGGTGCTGCCACACCCACTGTGGAACGTATTTGGTTAGGGAGAAAATGAACATACTGTTTTCTCCTTTCTGAACTCAGCCTGTCCTGTATTTAACTGCAGTTGAGGTGCCAAGCTTTGGGTCTCTTCAGTTTAACAGGGGTGGCTGCTCCCTGGGGCCCAGAAAGCAGAAGCGGCTGGGCCATGGTCACCTCATGCTCACTTCCGAGAGGCATGGGCAGGCCAGACCCCACCCCTGCCCTTTAAGATGGAAACGTGAACATGAACTTTGTCAGTACCTAACGCACAGCCAAGGAAGCAGCTGGCAATCTCCCTGCAATACCAGCTTCCTTTCAGCTTGCAGAAGATGGAGACTTCCCACATACATCAAATCCCACGAAATCAAACCAAAGTACAGTGGAGGGGCCCTGGACACCTAATGGTGGCTGAGGCTGTGGGGACCTACCCTGATTCCTTTGTTCTGCCCCCAAAAATGGATTTGTGGGATCACAGCTCAATACGCTGACAGAGCTGGAAGCATCCTACAGACAGGACAGTCCACAAAACCCCTTCTTTTGGGTTCCCGTACTCAACTCCAATGTGCATGTTGGGGCGGGGGGCATGACATTTTCTCCACACCAATAAGCAATTCTGTGGACACCAACTAAGTGCCCACAATTCAACTCAATCCCAACACTATCGACCTGGAGATGGCATCAGATCCCACAGGGTGAGGGCTCACTCTACAAGACGGTACCACCCCGCCCCACCTGTCCCCACTTCAGACACTAGTCATAAGCCCAGGCTGTTACCTATGTTTCTGACCTACAGGCTACCAACGGGAGGTTCCAATGACCCCCTCCAGCTCAGAATGCCAATCACAAGCACCAGGCTGTGCCTCCAACCAACTGGCTATAAATCAGAGGTTCCCAAGACCTCCTTCCTTGGGTTTCCTTAATCTGCTAGAGCAGTTCACAGAACTCAGAGAAACATTACACTTACTAGATTACCCATTTATTATAAAAAGATATAAATCAGGAACAGCCAAACAGAAGAGATGCACAGAGCAAGGTCTGAGGAATGGGCAGGGAGTTCCATGCCCCCTCCAGGTAGATGCGCCACTCTCCTGGCACCTCCAACCACCGGGTGGTCACCTACCCCAACCCTCTCCTTTTGGGTTTTTAAAGGCTTCACTACAGAGGCACTGTTGATTAAATCACTGGCCATTGGCAACTGATTCAACCACAGTCCCTTCTCCTCTCCCCAAGGTCAGAGGGCACGACTAAAATTCCAACCCTCTAACGGCAGGACTGGTTCTTTTGGTGACCAGCAACCCTCACACTCAGGGGATTCTTAGAGTCACAGAGTTCAAAGCTCTGGCCGCTTGATGCTGAAATGCTGAGTGTAGTTCCTAGGGAAGGCGCTTGGAGGTGCCACTCTCGCATTAACTCTCTCATTAACGTAACAAAAGACAAATTAGCGCTCTCCTCTCAGGAAATTCCAAGGGTTTTGGAAGCTATGAACCAGGAATTGTGTATAAAGACCTAAGGTATAGAAAAAACATATATAGTACCTCATAATAACCCTCCCGCTCTTGGAAAACTGCCTGCTCCGAACACCTCAGGGGGACCCCATGCCCGCCAACACTACTGATGCTAGGGCAGCCAGGGGTAATGAAATCTGGTATGAGGCTCAGCCACGCCTGTTGGCTTTTTGGGTACCCTGGGCTGAGGACTGTATACTACCAAAGAGGGAGGGAGGACAGGACGCCCTCTTCCACCAAGGGCTTGTGGTTAAGAGAGCAGAGCACAGCTGATGGGCAAAGGGAGCCTGGGATGAGACATGTCAAAGCTGAAGAGGGCAAGATAGAAGGAGCAGCTGCCCTGCCCAGTGCTCCTGGCAACTCAGTCCCCTCTTTCCGAGGCTGATCCCTGCGCCCAGCCAGTCCAAGTGCACAGTCATTCACAGCCTAGCTCCTCACCCACAAGACAGCGGGATGTGACGCACGGTGAGTGGGTCTGAGAAGAGGACAAGAGTGAAAACAAGCATGCCCGGTCCCCTCTTCCTTGCCTCATCGTGGCCCGTACTCTCCAAATTAACCTGGACTTTACTTCATAAGACAGGTGTACCCCGACAAGCCACAAGACGAACTTAAAAGGCTAGTGCCTCAGCCCTCGCAGAACCCACCCCACAAGCAGCCTCTTGAGCCCATAACTCCCGCACCACAGCGTCACCCACAGACCACGTCTCAGCCCAGCACCCTTGCCTACCTCCAGCACCGGGACTCGGCGCGGAAGCCCTGGACATTGTTGTCCCCTCCGATCAGGTACACAAAGTTGTTGAGCACCGCGATGCCCTGGTTGGACATGCGGGGGGCCAGGGAGGCGGTGAAGTGCTTCCACTCTCCCAGTAGGGGGTTCAGGTACTTGGCCTGGTCACTGAGGACAGTGGACGGTGTGGAGTGAATGCCCCCAAAGCCCACGACGCACTGGAAGTCCGACCGCAGCTCTGTGTGAGGGCCCTGCAAGCTGGGCTGCAGGCTCTCGTTGCGGTGGTACATGAGGGCGTTGGCCACCGTGTCCCTCAGCGGGCTGGGGTCCAGCTTATCGTGCAGCCGCTGGAGGACCTCAGCTTCCATCAGGGGAAAACGCACTGTCTCGAGGAGCTTGGGGGGCTCGTGCAGTGAGATCTGGTCGGCCTGCACCTGCTCCAGGGTGTAATGGTAGAGCAGGGCGCCCTCGTAAACCTCGGTCTCACAGGAGACCTCCAGACGGTTGCTGCTGAGGAGGGAATAGACCTTCTCCAGGGGAAGCTGGCGGTACTTGTCAGTCCGAGAGAAGGCCACGAAGTTTTTGAGGATGTAGGTGTCCAGCTGCTCGGTCAGACGGCTCAAGTCAAACAGCTCCGCCAGCCGGTAGACATCAAGGATGTTCTCTTCATCCACCCAGGACATGAGGAAATCACAGCAGAAATGGATGATTTCTGGAATCTGTGAAGAGAACAAGCCCCGTTCAAGACCAGGCTGGGAACAGTGTCTGGGTGAGGGAGACAGAGGATAACAGCCATTGGCTACAGCTGGCCCCTCACCACACCCCCCAACCTTTCCTGAAGTGGAGGCGTGGCGCAGCTGCTCTCCCCCAACTCTAGAGGCGACGGGGACTCACTGCAGACTGATAGGGTTTAAATCCAGGCTTGGAAGAGGTCTGTGGCACGTTCTTAACTGCTCTGAGCCTCGGTTTCCTCCTCTATAAGCAGAAAGGAATAAATTGAAAACGAGACCGTACCCAGGAACTACCTGGCACAGAGCGGACCCTTTCAGATCAAAAGCAGTGAATCTCCAGAGAATCAGGAAGCAGCACAGTGGCCACCACATTAGCTACCCATGCTCTGGAAGGCACCTGGGAGCCCAGGCTTTCTACGAGACATCCAGCTCTCTTCTCCTGTCACAACCCCCGCAGCTGCAGCCTGCAGCCCCAGGGAACCCACTCCCCACCCCAGGAGCAGGGCCCTGAACCACCCACGAGCTAAGAACTGCCAGTAGGGCATTTCAGATGCTCACCCAGCACCCTTCCTGGGAACCCCACACAGTTCTTGAAAGGCTGGAGGCCATCCTGCCTGGGCAGAGGCCTGCATGACTCTGGCTAGCACAGGGGTCCCAGATGGCTGACACCTGCCCTTTTCCCATCATGCAGAAGAACTGGTGGGTTGAAAAGAGGGCAAGACAGAATAGTGCTGAGGTGGGAGCTGAGAAGTGAGCCACAGGCTTAGAGGCCATCCCATGATTAGACAATCCGAGCCTGGCAGGGTGAAGGAGACAGAGAGGAGGGCTCTAGGGAAAGTGGCCCAGACATTGCTAAGTTGTTTAGAAAAACAGGATTTTGAAATTGCTCTAAAAATGGGAATACCTCACTCATCATCAACAAATTAACCAGTACACATACAGTAATTCTGCTGGTATGTGAAGCTTATAAATAAACGTTTAAAATCTTTTTATCTTTATTTTTTTCTCATTCCAAAGATACTCCGTGCTTGCCAGGTCATTAGCTAAGCACTCAATGGAAACCTGCAAAGTGCCAGGCATGTGTCTGCCCCAGATGGAACACCCCCATAGGGCTCTGTTAGGTCCTGAAAGTCTTCACTCAACTACCCATTTTCTCCCTCGGCAGGCACTTCTGCTTTGCCTCGTCTTCCTAAAATACTACTTCTGATCTGTCGTGGGCCAGGACACTGAGGACCAGGTTCTGGGGAGGAAGTGAGAGCAAACAGCCCTCAGTGGGCATGAGAAGCAGCTCCTGAAGAACCCAGGGACCGTGTCACCCTCTCCTTCCCATCCTCATTGTCACGGCAGGGGGCCCTCTGCTAGGGACACTCGCAGAGGAATCACCCCAGGTCTGCCCAGTGCAGGAGCCCCAGGAGAGGCTCGGAGAAAGGAACCCTTGCTGGGGGTTACCCTGTGTGACAGTCTTGTTGGGATTCAGACCCAGGTCTCTGGGGACACCACCAATGGTCTGACCCTGAGCTAGTGCAAGGCACAGCATGTGGGGAGCATGTGGTACTGGCTACATGAACAAACATGACCTTCGTGGGCCTATGGACTTGGAACTGTTATACCAAGTAACACTTGCTTTAAAAACAACACTGCATAGAAGCCCACTATGTTAAAAATAAAATCCCCTGGGCTGCTCAAGGTAAAGCAGGGGCTCCCCATCCCATGCTGCCCCCACAATGGCCTCAGAAAGTGCTGAAGTGCTCAGGAACACTGGCTCAACTCCAACTACTCACTGCATACGGTGAGCCACGGTCAAACCAACCCAACAAGCACAGGCCAAGTACCTCCCCTGCCCATCTGAGAGGGACGGCGCAGGAACTGCTGGGGCCCCGAACACCCCTGAACAGGTTGGTTTTCCTGACTTGAGGTTTTTTTTGATGGCCCCAAACGTGTTCTGACCTGAAAAAAGGTCAGGATAATGAATTCAGCATAGTATTTCATTTTCATTTTCAACAAATGTAAGATGAGACGTCTCTTCAGCCAGATGAGACCATCTGACAACAGCTCCTGAAAGCAAAGGCACGTGTAGGCCCAGCCCTTGAGTGACTGCACCGACGCACCGAGGTAACACAGCCTTCCAAAACGTAAGTCACGCTGTCAACGCCTCAGAAAACTTTCTGAGTTCTGTAGGAAAACAAGTATTCAAAATTCAATGACAAAAAGGAAAGTAGGTTCAAAGAGACTGAAGAGGCCAAGTGGATGAGCGAAAAGGCCTGCGCAGCTGTGGGGACAGCTCAGCTTCATCAGACACCAGGGCACGTGGGATGCCACACACCTGCCTCGGGGTTGGCCCCCATGTTTACATGAGGGATCTTCTCCGGGGTGGGGAGACCCAGGCAGAAGGAAAGGAACCAGCAGAAGAGCAGAGGGCAGAGAAGCCTGGGCCTGGAGGCGTCTGGAGCAGCTGTGGTTTGGCGCCCAGGGCTGGCTGAGCCGTGCAACACCCTAGAGCCTCTGCCCTACCTGCAGTCTCCTTTGCTGCCTGGTATCCTCGCCTCTGATCCCCCTCATGCTACTGCCCACCAGACACCTGGGGCTCACCCCCTGGGTTTGGGTCTGCCTTGCTGGAGCAAGGGCAGCCTCACCTGCAGCTGGCAGGCGGCGACCAGCGTCTCCTGGACATTGCTGAGGCTGAGCTCCAACTCAGAGGTATAAATGAAATGCAGAATTTGGCACATGGCATTGTAGGACACGCCGTGGATCAGGACCTCTTCCTGCTCCATCTCCTTCAATCCCCCAGCAAACATTCCTCTGCAAAGTAAAAACATGAAACAGTGCTGTCATATCAATCTTTATGAATTAGAAGGGCGCCTGGGTGGCTCAGTCTGTTAAGCGTCCAACTCTTGATCTCAGCTCAGGTCTTGATCTCAGGGTCATGAGTTCAAGCCCCATGATGAGCAAATCTGTATCAATCAGGACACCAGCCCAGGCCGCAGAGAGTGAGAGGGAGCAGGGAGCATCACCCAGCAGTGATGTGCAACAGAACGCTGGTTCGCTCTGTGCTCTGAGTCTAGCCACAGAAGGTGCCCACCAGCTCCTGATCAGGTTTGGACAGCCATCCTAGAAATCACTGTCTGCGTTTCACGTGCTGCAGGGTGTGGCACCTGAGCCTCTTGGAGCCAAGGACAACGTCTGGCTTGCTTCCTGCTGCATCCACAATATACTTCCTGGATCACAGCAGCAGCCCAGAGCATGTCATGAATGAATGGATGAATAAATAAATGGCAAACAAGTCATAAAAGTCATTTCATCCAAAATATACTGAAAAACTAAATGCCAAGTACCATTCAGGGTCAGAGGATTAATAGTCAAGAAAGTAGTTAAGACTCCTACTTACAAGGAGTTTGATGCTAGGGAGGAGAGCAAGTAAAGAACAAGGCATTTCTGAGTGAGGAAATGCTAGAAAGAAGCACAACAAGGCATCGGATCTAGGAGCGCCCAGCTGGGAGAGGGGGAGCTAGTGGACTGTGATAAGGAGCAAGGACAGGCCGCGACGGGGTTGGGTGGCACCTCACCAGCCAGTGGATGGCATTCCAGACGGCGGAGACAGGAGCTCAAGTCCTGGGGCAGGGATGAGTTCAGTACACAAGACAGCAAGGCCAGCGCAAGGAGGAAGTGAGCAGGTGAGACAGGGCCAGAGCCTGCTTCTCCCAGGTGAAAACTGAGTCAGGATTGAAATCCAAGCACAATGAAGCGCTGTTGGGGAATTTTACACAGGAGGGTGGTGTGAGCAGACTTTTCAGGCAAGAGGGTTCCTGTGCGCCTGGGGAGGGCCCGGTGGCAGAGGCAACATGCTGAAGGACTGAATCTAGGAGAGCACTGGAGGAACCCGCGCCCTTGGCTGGGTTAGCTGGACTGACAGGAACTTGGGAGGAACGGGGTCAGAGAGTGAGGTCGGAGTCACCATCAGTGAGATGCCCCTGAGGCATCCCAGGGAAGCCAGTTAATTAGCTGTTCAGGGGGAAAGCGGCTGGTCATCGGGGGAGGTGGCAGGGCTGAAATATGACAGCCACGTAGAGAGGACAGAGTAGCTATTTTTACATTCTGTTTATTTTTCAACTAGGTAATATATATAGCAGTGCCAGACTTTAAATATACACCAGGGTGAAAGTTTCGCTCTTCCCCTCCCTCCTCTGCTCCGCTCCAGGCCAGCAGTTCCCCTTCCCAGGGCAGCACTACACCCAAAGGCAGTCCATGTACCTAATACTCTACATTTTGACTTAACGATGCATCTTGGAAACAGCTCCTTACTGCTATACATAGGGCTGCCCCTCTTCCTGTAAAGGCTGTCATGGTTGATTTAACCTGCGGCTGCAACACACTTAGGTTGCCTATCTTTGTTCCTTAGAAAGAAAAGGGAGGGAGAATCCCAAGCAGGCTCTACGCTCAGCACAGAACCCGACGTGGGGCTCAATCTCATGACCCTGAGATCCAACCGAGACCCAACTGAGCTAGCCAGGCACCCTTTAAAGGGCCATTTCTCTACTCTTTTTTGAACAGTCCATATTCTTTGTCCAATTTCTATTAGACTCTGTCTTGTCAATTTGACAAAATCTGCCCTTTCTCGAACGAGTTGAAATTTTTTTCCTCCCTCAGATCTTTTGATTTGACGATGCTTTTTGCCATGCAGAAGTTTGTCTGTTTTGAATGCAAATTTCTCATTTTCTTTTTTGCCTGTAAGTTTTATGCCAGACTTAGGAAGGCTTTTCTCTCTGAGGTAACATTAAAAAACATTTCTCCGGGGTGCCGGGGTGGCTCAGTCAGTTGAGAATCAGACTCTTGGTTTCGGCTCAGTCATGATCTCGGGGTTGTGATATCAAGCCCCCATGTCGAGCTCTGTGCTGAGCATGAAACCTGCTTAGGATTCTCTCTTTCCCTTTCCCTCTGCCCCTTGTAACCAACCCCCCGCTTGAATGCTTGTGAGCGCACTCTCTCAAATAAATAAATAAATAAATCTTAAAAAAATTTTTTTCCCATGCTATCCTCTATAGTTTTTTTAATTGTTGATTGGGGTACCCTGGCTGGCTCAGTTGGTAGAGCATGCGAATCTTGACCTCAGAGCCCTGAGTTCAAGCCCCACATTGGGTGTGGAGCCTACTTAAAAAAAAGAAAAATTGCTGATCCACTTGAGGTGCAGCTCTCTTTGGTCATCCTGAATCCAGGTTCATAGGACACCAGCCGCCTCCCCCCATGCTGCTTCCCCCAGTCTGACCCTAATGAGATCAAAGTCTTACACCTGAGGTGCGCTGGTGGGGAAGTCGGTGCCATGTCTGCCCTGGCCCCTAAGACTAGCCCCCTGGGGCTGTCTCCAAAAAAGGTTAGTGATGACATCACCATGGCAACCAGTGATTGGAAGGGTCTGAGGATTACAGTGAAACTGACCATTCAGAACAGACAGGCCCCAAGATGCCTGGGTGGCTCAGGTGGTTAAGCGCCCAGGTCTTGATCTCAGGGTTGTGAGTTAGAGTCCCAGGCTGGGCTTGGAACCTACTTAAAATTTAAAACAAACAAACAAACACAGAACAGACAGGCCTAGATTCAAGTGGTACCTTTTACCTCTGCCCTGATTATCAAACCCCTCAAGGAACCACCAAGAGACAGAAAGAAGCAGAAAAACATTAAGCACAGTGGAACCATCACTTTTGATGAGAGTATCAACACTGCCTGATAGATGCGGCAGCGTTTTTAGCCAGAGAACTTATTCTATTCTCCGGAACCATTAAAGTGATCCTGAAGACTACCCAGTCTGTGGCCTGCAATGCCTTTGGCCGCCACCCTCATGACACCATAGGTGACATCAACAGAGGTGTACTGGAATGGCCAGCTAGTTAAGAACTACAAAGGAAAATATTTCAATAAAGGATCATTTAACAACAACAAATCGTTCCACCTGAAGTTTATTTTGGTACAACGTGTGAGACAAGGGGCAACTTTATTTTTTGAGAGGGACACCCCGTTATCACCTTCCCCACCTGGGATGCCATCTTTAATAAAACACCAAGCTCCTGTCAGGCTTGTGTCTGTGTTCAAAGTCACTCCTTTCCCAATAATGTTCCCATATCTCCTCAGGCACCAGAAGCAGTTTGGATTCCTGCAGCTCCGTAACACGTGTGACCACAGGGTAGAACCAGTCTCCTTTTATTACCTTCTCAATAATTTCCTGGCCATTGCTTGCTTTTGAAAATTTGGACTTTAGAATCAGTTTGTGCAATCCTCCCACCCCCCCATAAAGTCTTCTGGTATTTTTATTGAGAATGCATTACACATATAGACTGATGGAGAGACAGCTAGCATCCCTGCGATGGACATGATGGGCTCTTCCATCTCACAAGCCAGCCTCTCACAGACCTGGCACTCACACATTACGTTTACTACTAGACACCCCCCTCAGGGTGCCTTCCTGTGCTCTGTGGTACATGGACTCACTCTTTGGGGTGTCCATGCAATGTGTGGACCTTGACGGAATCCAGAATGGAGAGGGGAAGAAGGAAGGAGATAGAAGACATTTTGGGGACAATTAGGAAAATTTGAATATGGACTCCATATAAGATAAAATTATGGAAGGACTATAAATGTCCTTAGATTTATAATGTTATTACAGATATATTACAGAAGGCTTTTTTTTTAAAAGATTTTATTTATTTATTCGACAGAGAGAGAGAGACAGCCAGCGAGAGAGGGAACACAAGCAGTGGGAGAGGAAGAAGCAGGCTCCCAGCGGAGGAGCCTGATGTGGGGCTCGATCCCAGAACGCCGGGATCATGCCCTGAGCCCAAGGCAGATGCTTAACGACTGAGCCACCCAGGTGCCCCTACAGACAGCTCTTATCCTTGGAAGTGCAGTGAAGTATTTCCAGATAAGCTGTTATATCCTCAACTTATTCTGAAGCGAATATGCAAAATGCTAGCTGATGAATCTAGGTGAAGGGCAAGGTTGTTCATTACACTGATCTTTCAGCTTTTCTATACAATTGACATCTTTTTTTTTTTTAAGCATTTACTTATTTATTGATGAGGGAGAGAGAGAGCAAGAGCACAAGAGTAGGGAGAGGGACAAGCAGGCTCACCACTGGGCAGTGAACCCAACTTGGGACTCGATCCCAGGACCCTGAGATCATGACCTGAGCCGAACCAACTGAGCCACCCAGGCGTCCCTGACATCCTTCAATATAAGAGGGAGGAAAAAAGGTTGAAAGAAAAATAAAATATATATCCACTCCTTTTGTTTTTGTTGTTTTTAACCAAAAACGGATGCCTAATTCTTTATCATAGTCTTACTACTTTTCTGTAACATTGAAGTTATGAGAAAATAAAAACTTAAAAGGGGAAAAACTTTTAAAATGATGTCCAGGAGTGCCTGAGTGGTGCAGTCAATGAAGCATCCAACTCTTGATTTCAGCTCAGGCTGTGACTTCAGGGTGTGATATCAAGCCCCGTGTCGGACTCTGTGCTCAGCGTGGAGTGTGCCTGAGACTCTACCCGTGTGCCCCATGTGCTCCTCTCTCTAAAATAAATAAATCTTTAAAAAAAAAAGAAAAAAGAAAAGAAAAGAAAGAAAGAAAAAAATGATGTCCATACTTCATAACCATTAGGATGGCCACTACCCAAAAAAAAAAAAAAAAAAAAAAAAAAAACCTACACACACACACACACAAACAAAAAAACAGAAAATAACACGTGTTAGTGAGAATACAGAGATAATGGAACCCTTGTGCACTGCTGGCGGGAATGTGAAATGGTGGCAGCTACTGCGGAGAACAGTATAGACGCTCCTCAATTCAATACAGAATTAACATATAACCCAGCAATTCCACTTCTGGGTATATACCCAGAAGAACTGAAAGCAGGATCTCAAGAAGATATATAAACACCCATGTTCACAAAATGGTCTATTCACACAGCGGGATACTGTTCAGCCTTAAAGAGGAAGGAAATTCTGACACATGCTACAACATGGATGAACCCTGAGGACATTATGTTAAGTGAAAGAAACCAGTCACAGAAGGACAAATATATATGATTTCACTTATAAAATGTTCCTAGAGTAGTCAAATTCATGGAAACAGAAAGTGGAATGGTGGTCACCAGGAGCCAAAAGGAGGGGTATAGAGAGTTGTTGTTTAATGGGCACAGAGTTTCAGTTTTGGAAGATGAGAAAGTTCTGGAGACCCCTTCCGCAACAGCATGAACACACTTAATACTACTCAGCTGTACACTTAAAAATGGTTAAGATGGTAAATCTTATCATGTGTTTAAAATCACAGCAGGGCACCAACAAAGTAAGTGGAGGGCATGAACAACACAGAAAACTGCAGAATGAGGGCCGCCTCTGCCGCTAGGGTACCATAACCAGATGTCCAGTGAGCACCCTCTGAGGTACAGTGGGGAACATTCCCTACATCAGCTTGTTCAGGCCCCCAAATCCCTGGTCCAAACTCTGGAGGCCAAGTATGTCTCAGAATTCAAAAGGTGTCCACTGGAGAAACACGGCACCCATGTCGTGTATGATGTCACACCCATGCAGGGTCTGGGTCAGTACCTCACATCCAGACTCCTTAGTATTTCCAAAGCAAAATGTAAAAGACATACACTAAATAGGATAAACATAAAATTAGCCTCACATCAGTTTAGGGCAGGTTTTATAGTTTAATAGACTTGTACCAAAATTTAAAAAACAAAAATAAAAACTCATGGAAAAAATGGCAATGTGGGAGAACCCAGCTTTCCCCATCCCCCCACAAAATTAATGACTGGACAGCTACCAACTAACAAAAAACAGCTCTAGGAGATAACCTGAATACACTTAATGAAGTTTTAGCAACACAGTGGAACAAAAAACCAAAATAAAACAACTTTCATATTTCAGGGCTTTGGGGGTTTCAGTACTCTGGACTAGTAGCTGCAAAAAGCAACAGTGTATGGACAAAGAGGAACTTTTGAAAATAGTTACCATGGTGTGGGCGGTGAGATGGGGAGATGATGTGGGAGGGCAGGGGTAAACTGGTGCCTTCAACTTTTTTTCACCAATTCAAAAAGTATTTTAGGGACACCTGGGTGGCTCAGTCGGTGAAGCATCTGCCTTCAGCTCAGGTCATGATCCCAGGGTCCTAGGATTGAGTCCCGCATCAGGCTCCCTGCTCAGCGGTGAGCCTGCTTCTCACTCTGCCTGCCGCTCCCCCTGCTTGTGCACTTGCATGCGCATACTCTCTCAAAGATAAATAAATAAAATCCTTAAAAAAAAAAAAAAAAGCATTTTAGCTCCAGAAATGGATACTGATATCTGTAAAGCGCTACAGGCAAGGTCCCCTTTGAGTGAACAACAGGGAACAAAGCCCCCCCTGGGCTACGGTCTGCTGCTTTGTAATGCATTAGGGACAGGGATGGTGCTGCCGCAGAGCTCTGCACCGAGAGATCTCGCTGAAGACTCCATACTGTCAATCACAAACGAACTGCAATTTTCTTGTGTGTTGGCTATCTGTCCAATTTTGATGCCAATGTTACGTAACTCTCTTTAAAAAATTTAGAAACTCACGGGGGCACCTGGATGCCTCAGTCTGTTAAGTGTCTGACTCCTGATTTCAAACTCAGGATCTTGGGGTAATGGAAACAAACCCCCAGCAGGCTCGGTGCTCAGCACAGAGTTTGCTTGTCCCTCTCCCTCTGCTCCTCCCCCTATAACTCGTGCTTTCTCTCACTTGCTCAATAAATGAAGAAATACAATCTTTAAAAAAAATTTTTTGGAGGGATGCCTGGGTGGCTTAGTTGGTTAAGTGTCTGCCTTTGGCTCAGGTCATGATCCCAGGGTCCTGAGATCAAGCCCCTCATCCTTGGCTCCCTGATCAGCGGGGAGTCTGCTTCTCCCTCTCCTTCCACCACTCCCCCTTCCCGTGCTGTCAAATAAATGAATAAAATCTTAAGGAAAAAATCTTTTGGAGACTTTTTTCTTTATCTGCTCTGAAAGTTTAAATGGCATTAGAGTCTGTTCATAAAAGGTACAACTCCCCGGACACATCTGGGCCTCGTGTTTTTTTTTTTTTTAAATACTTTATTTTTTATTTTTTTAAGATTTTATTTATTTATTCGACAGAGATAGAGACAGCCAGCGAGAGAGGGAACACAAGCAGGGGGAGTGGGAGAGGAAGAAGCAGGCTCATAGCGGAAGAGCCCTGATGTGGGGCTCGATCCCACAACGCCAGGATCACGCCCTGAGCCGAAGGCAGATGCTTAACTGCTGTGCCACCCAGGCGCCCCTGGTCCTCGTGTTTTTGTGGAGAATATAACTTTCTTTTTAGGAGTGAAGTTCTGTCAATATACACTTTCTACAAAATCATCAATGTAATCCAAATTTTCAAAATCACAGGCACTGAGTTGAATATAAGTGACTGCCTTATAATTCATAGTATGAAAACTGAGGGAGAGATATAAGACCTAGGGAGGCTGCCACACATAGGACAGAACACTTGTGCCACCTGACACATAGGGGTGGGGAGCACAGGAACCAGCACAGGAGAAGTAGACAGGGCAAAGCAGGAGAGGGCCATGGGAGCCAGAAGATTAGTACAGTAGACAGTCATTACAAATCAAAAACAAGACCCAAGATGCACGGTTTAGTCAATCCCTAAACCTTGCACAGAGCACACACCAAAGGAGGATTTCTGCAGAGGGTGCCTCCCGACAAGGGTGATCCAGGGCCAGGCAGCTCTCCATCCCCAAGGGGTCAGCGGCCTCCTGCAGGGAGGAGCCAGCCCTGAGAGCCAGAGGCTGGGAAAGGGTACAGGACAACTAGAGAAAGCTACCCAGAGGAAGAGGCACCTCAGCTGGACCCAGAAGATAACACTGCAGGGCAGGAAAGGCAGAGAAGAGCAGCACTGCTGAGTGACGGCAGAAGTACAGGCAAGAAAGCCTGGCCATATCTGTCCTAGGCCAGCACTGGTCATACTCTGTATAACCACCTTCTGGAGAACAGGAGGTACTTATACCATGAAGAAATATTTCACTTGATAGTTCCTAAAATCAAAAAATGAGAACTGGGGTGCCTGACTGGCTCAGTCAGTGGAGCGTGCAACTCTTGACCTCAGGGTCATGAGTTCCAGCCTCATGCTGGGAATAGAGATTACTTAAAAAACAAACAGGGGAGCCTGAGTGGCTCAGTAGGTTAAGCATCCAACTCTTGGTTTTGGCTCAGGTCATGATCTCGCGGTCGTGGGACTGAGCCCCACATCAGGGTCTATGCTGAGTGTAGTCCGCTTCAGATTTTCTCTCCTTCCCCCTCTGCCCCTCCCCTCCCACTTCCCCCCCCCCCCCATACTCCCTCTCTCTCAAATAAATAAAATCTTAAAAAAAAAAAAAGAACAAAAAGTAACAAACTGAGGACTATAACCAATACTTGAAGATGAAACAATGAAACAGAATCAGAGCTGGAATGGGAATCAGGTGGCCATGGCTGAGGCTCATTCCTGAGCCTCCTCTCACCAGGGTACAAGGAGGGTAGCAGCACCAATTCTTCCCAATATGCCAGTGGCTGGGATGAAGGAGGCCACAGAAACCCCAAGGGACCAAGAATCCACGGTGGGGGGCAGGGAGGAAAGTCAGAGGCTTAGGCACTCAAGATGAGAAGGTATGGGACGCCTGGGTGTCTCAGTCGGTTGAACAATTGACTTCTGCTAGGGTCATGATCTTGGGGTCCTGAGACTGGGCTGTGTGGGGCTCTGTGCTCAGCAGGGAATCTGCTTGTCCCTCTGCCCCTCCCTTGTCTCATGCACACTTGCTTTCTCTCAAATAAATACAATCTTAACCAAAAAAAGAAAAAAAGATGAGAAGGTGTGGGCCAGGGAAGGGGCACAAAAGGCACAACTTCACACATCACATGGCTGTGTGTACAATGTGTATACACAACTGACCACCCGGCCTTGGCCTCAGCACCCACAAGGCTCATCCAGGCTTCCAGTTAGCATTATAAGAATACCACTGGGGGGCATGGGGGGGCACTGAAAGACTAAGGCATAAAGTGCCAATATCTTAAAAAAGGTGTGTATATGTCTTTGTGTGTGAAGAGAAAGGAAATATGGCAAAATGTTAACAACTGTTATTCAGGTGTTCGTAATATCATTCTTTCAACTTTCCACAGATTTGAAATTTCTCAAAATGAAATGCTGGGGAAACCAGAATAAATAGAAAGAAAATCTGTTTTATACCAAGATACAGAAAATTCATTTTATAAAATCCAAAAGGAAAAGTAAAGTCAAGCGTGTTGTCTTTTAAAAAAATAGGAAAAAAGGGGGGAGGCTGGCTGGCTCGGAAGAGCATGCCACTCTTGATCTCAGGGTTGTGAATTCCAGCCCTACCCACAATGGCTAGAGATTACTTAAAAATAAGTAAGTAAATAAACTTAAAAAAAAAGGGTGGGGGGGGGAGAGAACATGTCCCAGAAGAGCTGAAAGAAAAACAGATTCAAGTGCGCCTGGGTGGCTCAGTCAGTTAAGCGTCTGCCTTCAACTCAGGTCATGATCCCTGGGATCAAGCCCCGTGTCAGGCTCCCTGCTCAGCAGGGAGTCTGCTCTTCCCTCTCCCTCTGCCCTTCCCCTGGCTTGTGCTCTGCTCTCTCTCTCTCTCACTCTCTCTCAAATAAATAAAATGTTTAAAAAAAAAATAAAGTAAAAAAAGAAAAACAGATTCAAAGACCCCTCAGTCCCGCTCAGTGTTGGTGAGTCACTACAACAAGCAGTGGGAGGTGGTTCCTCCCACTGGTTCCTCCCACCCGGTCACTGTGGTGCCAACACAAGCACCTAGTGGAACCAGGATTACCTGTGTTACTTTACTTGTGAGAACATGTGCATGTAACTCACCTGAAGTAATCACAGGACGCAGCCAGCAGGATTCGATGGGCCTCAATGTGTCTCCCCTCCACCACCAGGACAACATCAAAGAGGATGCCACTGTCCCGGAGAGCCAGCAGCCCCCGGAGCAAGGCCTGGGAGTGCTGTGCACTCCGGTAGGTGTTGTTGACACAATGTGGGTGTGAGGGCTGCACAGGCAACTTGCACAGCTGGGTGAACTCCTGCTCCTCCGCCATCCTGACCACCACACCAGACCTCACCGCTGCGGCTGTCAGCTGGCAAGACAGAGGGGACAGGGAGTAAGCCAGGGAAGCAACACCACGCAGCACACAGACTGGCCCAGTGGCACGTGCCGCTCACGGCACTTCTGTTCCTCCCACCAGCTCACCTGTGCTTCCCCTGTGTCTAAAACCCACAAATTCCCTCTCCCCTCCCACTGCTTCCCTAAACTTGGGGACTCCCTCCTGAAAACCTATGTCCCTTCATCGCCAAAATTCTTCATTAAATTTTATCTCCTTTAACGTCTCTGGGACACAGAAGGGTTCTGGAGACAGACTGACCTTGGTTGGGGCCCCGGCCCTCCCATGGATTCACCACATGACCAACCTGAGTCTCGGGTTCCTCAAATGAAAAAAGGGAAATAAAAACACCCCGCCTGTTGGGGAAATCTAAAATTGGTAAACGATGAATATAAAGCACCAGCACAGACCAGGTTCTCAACAGCTCTTCCTCTCTCCCATTGAGAAAGAACAAAACAAAACCTGGCTGGCTCAGCTGGTAGAGCACGCGGCTCTTAATCTCCAGGTGGTGAGTTCGAGCCCCACACTGGGAACAGAGTTTACTTAGAGAGAGAGAAAGGGGTGCCTGGGTGGCTCAGTCAGTTAAGCGTCTGCCTTCAGCTCGGGTCATGATCCCAGGGTCCTGGGATTGAGCCCCGAGTTGGGCTCCCTGCTCAGGGGGAGCCTGCTTCTCCCTCTCCCTCTGCCACTCCCCCTGCTTGTTCTCTTTCTCTCCTCCTCGTCAAATAAATAAATAAATAAAATCTTAAAAATAAATAAAAAATAAATAAATAATTAAAAAGAGAGAGAGAACAAAACTGGGTTCCCACACACAGGAATGGATGCATAACAATGACAACAGACCTGAGTGCTGGCCAGGAGACCCAGGGGAGGGTCCAGGACCTGTCTTCTTTTACCAAGATTCTGAGAGTCAAGCGCAGTAATTTCAACTAGAGCTGGTGTATTCAAGATCATCTGCAGCATGTTTTTAGCTCCAGGTTACTTTGTAATAATTGAGTACATTTAAAACATGCACAATGATTTGAGTTGAAGCCTCAGAAACCCAATCGGTAAAACAAACCTACCTTAAACACACTTTGGCCGTGCATTCTGAGTCAGGGGGAGCCAGTCCTGCAACTGCACTCTGGGCCTTAGCTAAGCACTGTAGCCACAGCACTGTCACCCAGCCAGGTGTCACCTGCCACACTGCCTGTGAACATCTGCCTTCACCACCTATGGCCATTCCACTATCCCCTCTCCCAAATTAGTTCCTTCTCCAATTCCCTCTATTGTATCTTTAAGAGAAAAAAATGAAAGGGGCACCTCGCTAATTCAGTCAGTAGAGCATGGGACTCTTAATCTCAGGGTTGTGAGTTCAAGCTCCATCCTGGGTGTGGAGCCCTCTTAAAATTTAAAAAAAAGAGGGGGGGAGAAAAATAGATTCTACTATAAAACTTGCCAAACTGGGGCGTCTGGGTGGCTCAGTTGGTTAAGCATCTGACTCTTTTTTTTTTTTTTTTTTTTAAAATTTTTTTNGATTTTATTGATTTATTTGACAGAGATACAGTCAGTGAGAGAGGGAACACAAGCAGGGGGAGTGGGAGAGGAAGAAGCAGGCTCCCAGCAGAGGAGCCTGACGTGGGGCTCGATCCCGGAACGCCGGGATCACGCCCTGAGCCGAAGGCAGACGCTCAACCGCTGTGCCACCCAGGCGCCCCAAGCATCTGACTCTTGATCTCAGCTCAGGTCTTGATTTCAGGGTCGAGAGGTCAAGCCCCGCATTGGGCTCCACGCTGGGCGTGGAGCCTGTTTAAACACACGAACAAACAAAAAAACCTTGCCAAAAAGAAGAGGCCTCTGTCCTCACCACAACAGCTCAGGAGCACACCTGATTGCTTTGGACTTTCTGCTGCTTCCCATCCAACATGCTCCATTCCTCTCTGTGCTGGCCCCTCAGTGTGCCTCCTGGATTTGGGACCTTCACCCACCTACCCACTGCTTCGTCCGCACCCTGGACTGGCTCACACACAGACAGCCGGGGCCAAGGGGTAGCCCCCATTAACTACCTCTCTTGATTTGAAACTCTGCCCCATGGCAACGCTCTCTTTTCTGATCCCTTCAGCCAACACACTCTACCTCAGCCCACCCCTCTTTCCCAAGAATCTACCCTATATTCCCAAATGCACCTCCAGCTTGATGCCTAATCCAGCCACACCCTTCCCCACTGGTCTAGTTTCCTTATTCATACAGCCACGGTTTCCACATCAGAAACCTCATAGTTTCAATGATCTCTTTTCCTTTTTATACCTGTGTCTATCAGACCCTCTAGTTCTGATTCATTCTCTCCCATCTCAGATGCCCATCCACTTATTCTCCATGGCCACCACTCTGGGTCAGACCACAGCAATGACACTCCCAACTGGTTTTCCTCCTCCTGTCCCATCCCCCCCAGCTCCTCTGCTCAGGCCGCAGGGGGTCCCCAAATGCCCAGAAGCCTGGCTTCCCAAGCAGTGGCTCCCTACTGCTTTCCGCTTGGGTCTCCCCATGATCTGGCTCAAAACGTTCCTTTCCCCTGTACCCTCTTACTAGCCCTTAGACCAAAAGGGATACCCGTCATCCTCTAAACACCATCAGACTCCCACCTAGACCTCTTTATAACCTCATATTGGTCGAGGTCTAGTTCGATCACTTCTCCCTCTGTCGCTGTATCAAGGACACAACAGGCATGCTCCATCACTGAAGCTGGTCTATCTACTCACCAGCTAGGGCTTTATCTCACCCACATCGCAAAACTCCATGACTGTTTGTACCGCTTGTAACCACATGACTCTGAGCACTTAGCTCATTATCTCCAAATCTAAGCGTCCTCCTCACTACCATGACCACCAGGGAGTCGAGAGGGCTTCCTTCTCTAAGGGTGGCAGCGGGGACTGACTGCTCCGACAGACATCAATCAGTGGTGGGTCCACACCCCACATTAGCACTTTTGCCCCTTTGGGAAGGAATCCGTGGCAGCTACACTTACTATAGAGTACAGAATACAGTAGGAGAAGACTGCCTCCTTGGGCAAGCAAAGCACATTTATCAAGCACAATTTAGGGAGCTAAGCTAGGTGCTGAGAGTGGTGTGAAGAAAACGAACCAATTCCCTGCTCTGCAGGAGCACAGTTCAGAGTGCAACATATTCAAGACCATGCATCACAGCCTTGTTCATAAAGCAAGCACTGGCCACGACCAAAATGTCCATCCTCAGAGGAATGAATGCTGCAACACTGTGAGCCAACAGAATACTAGACAACAGTTAATATGGGCAAACTAGAACTCAAGCTATGGTCATCAATGTGCAGAAATCTCAAAGCCACGCACAGGGGGGAAAAAAAGCACACTGCAGAATACGTATAATACAAAAAAGTTTGAAATCACACAACAAAATACCGTCCAATTTTGCTTATAGATAGGCGTTACAGTAGAACATAGCATGGGCACATTAAAGGAATTCAGGATCATGATTTTCTCCAGGAAGGAAAAAGGGAATGTTTTATTTCTTCAAAACAAACAAACAAACAAAAACAAAGAAGACAAAACATTAGGATCAGATAGAGAGAGGTGGTAACTTTTCCGTTAGTATGAAATATTTAAAAACCAAATTCTCAAACTTATTTTTTAATATGTTCACATTCAAATTCGAAAGGCACAGAAAGGTAGGTTATGAAACTTAAGTTTTCCTTCCACTTATGCCCCAACCAGATCCTCTCCCACAATTCCACCTTCTCTGGTAGGGGGCACCTACAGATTCAAAGGCACATCTGTAAATCTACACCATTTCCCCCCTTCATTAACTTTTGCATATAAAAACTTAATATCCTTCCCACAGTCCACTGTATGGATAACCACATTAACTAACCAATCCTTTTCACAGAGATATCTGGGTTTCCTCCAACTGTTTGCTTTTGCAAACAGTTACACACTGAAAGTCATTTAGATATACCACATATGCAGCAGTTATCTGAGGAAAACTGTCTAGATACATAACTGCTGGATCATACTAATTTTAATGTTTGTCATTTGAATGCATATTGCCAAATTGCCCTCCATTAGAGGTTATACTAATTTACTGTCCCACCAGCAAAGTATGAGAACCTAGTTCCAACCACTATCTAGCCCACCAATGGTTAGATGAAAAACAGCATTTCACACTGCAACTGCGTTTTGGTAATTAACAAAATTTCAAAAAATTAAAAATTAAGTCAAATGCAACCCTTCTTTTGTGATTCCTTTCCCATGAATGTTCTTGGGAGCTCACTTGGTGGCACCTTCTTTCTCCTATTCATTTTACAGGGATTACTCTATCATGAAGTCTTTCCCTAGATTGAGTTCCCTCCAGCTCCATAACATTTCTGTTCTACTCATCACAAGCAAGGCCCCTCCATTCTGTGCTGTTCAAAGCTTTTGAAGGGAGCAGGAAGGAAGCTTTATGTCCCAAGTAGGTACAAACTGAAGGACGTAAAATGATTTTTTATGAACTCATGGATGACAGAGTCAAAAGTATTTTTGAAGAATTTTCAACTCAACACCATTTACTGAGCAGGCACCCCTCAGTCCTCTGAAGCCCCCCAAAACATTGTCTGCCTTCAACGAACCCAAATTCTTGGCAGCACTGAAGCAAGGTCTACAACAAAGGGAAAAGGGACAGTTGGGAAAAGGAGAGGAAGGAGCAGGTACTAATTTCCAGAATGGGGAGCCATCACAGGAGTGCCAACTCGAACGAGCTCTGGAATGAGTCTTCCATCCAGAAAGCTTGAGTTGGGGCATCTTGGCGCGCCAAACCTGCGGCCCAGGCCCCGCCTCACGGAAGCCCGGCGCGAAAAGGGCCCTAGGCATAAGGTGATGGCAACCCCCCAGACTCCGGCCCGCCCAAGGTTGGAAGTAGTCAGAAATCGCGGCCGACGCTTCGGGACCCGGAGATTTTGCAATGACAGCGCGATCTCCAGCTTCTCTTTGGAAACCGCGCGAGCTGGCGAGGTTGGACTCCCACGGCTGCAGCCCGCGAGCCCCCCGACCCGGTGAGCTGCTGGGGAAACTGAGGCTCAAAGACCGAGGTCCAAGGTCACACCAGGTGGTGGCAGCCCGGCCCCGCCCCACCCGCCTGTTGCAGGACCCGCCCGCGCACAGCACAGAGGGTCGCGGCTGGGAAGGCCGCGCTCAGTCCCGCCACGGGCGACAGGCCAGCCCAAGGGCTAGGAGGCCGGCGGGCCCCGCAGCCGCGCCGAGGCCCAGTATCTCTGCTAGCGCCAGCTCCCCGCCCAGCCGCGCCCGGGGGTCCCGCCCGCCGCGCCCCC
>NC_048231.1:44079303-44228681 GCF_002007445.2 Ailuropoda melanoleuca
CGGGCGGGGCGGCCACGGGGCGGAGCCTCGGCGAGTCACGTGTCCGCGCCGCGCAGGCGCCAGGCGGGTGTAGACGGAGGCCGGGGGCGCCTCGCTGGGGGCTGGGGGAGGGGCGCCGCCCGAAGCAGCTCTTCGCGGGCGCGGCCCTGGTCTTGGCTCAGCCGAGAAGAGCTACAGCCGCCTGGGTGGCCGTGCGTCTCTACACCTGACATAGCTCCTGGCGTCTGGCGGGCTGAACGAATGAATGAGTGAATAAATGAAGCAGTGTCTTTTGGGAAGGGTCGCGCCCTATAAATCGATTTCCTCCGTCTTTCTCTCGTTTCCTCTCCTTCATTCTCTCATTTATTCATTCCCTCACTCACTCATTCCTTCCCTCCTTTATTCCTTTCCTCCTCATTACCTCTCTCACCTACTCCTTCCCTCATTCATTCGCTCTCTCACTCACTCACTCATTCCGCCCCTCTCTCGCGGTCCCATTAGCTCACAGTGCTTCTGCTGATCGCCTGCCCTCTGCTGGATGTTGGGAAGAGGAAATAAACTGCCAGTGTGAACGGGTGTTTTCCTGTTTACTGAGATTCTGGAGTAAATCCAGTTCCCATCCCAAAGGGCTGGACCCAGAAGTCCGCCAGGAGACTCTTGGTATTCATTTTTCTACGCCTCACCTGCAAGAGGATCCTGTCCTCCGAGGCTAATTTGTAATTGCCGTGTCCAGCCAGAGGTTCCAGCCAGCAGAGCCTCCCGATCAATAAAGTCGGGCTGTCCTGCACTGCTGTTTTATAAGAAACGTTTATGGAGTGTGGGGGAACTGTGGGGGAAGGACGTGGCTAGGGATGGCTCATGGTTAAAAAAGGTGTACGGGAATGAGGAAGAAACTAAATGAAACAGAAGCACTGTCCTGGCTGATTCCAGAGAGCTGCCCTAGGTCCAGACAAGGGCCAGGAGAGTAGGACCAGACTCCAGGACCAGGGGTTCCAACAGGAATGAGCCTCTGAGAAGACTCTGGAGGAAGTGACAGACTAGCTACATAAGGGATGAGAACTTTTGGGGCATGGGAAAAGCATTCCAGGAAGGGGAGTGTCAGCAAAAGCATGGAGATGAGATCCTGCAAAGTGAGTGGTCCGGAGGCCACCAGAAGTTTCTGAGTCTGAAGGGAACACTGGAAAGCAGACCCTACCTCTGGAGGTGTGGGTGGATGTGGCTCTGAGGGCAGCCTTCTACCAGTTCTGGCAGATGCCAAAGCAGGTTGCAGGCTGGACTAGAGGGTGGGAGGAGGCTGAGTACGGGGGCAGCATGAAGCTATAGCCTCAGGTGGGCAGGGAGTGGGGACAGGGAGGTGCTGGCTGGAAACCTGAGAAGGAGGCAAGTTCTCCACTACACGTGAGTGATGGGTGAGGAAGAGTGAGCCCAAGAGATGATGGGGAACAATGAGGCTACCCCCATCACAAGGAGATTGGAGGAAGAGCAGGTTTGAGGGAAGGCAAGGCTCACTTTGGCCCCAGGCAGGGTAAAGAGACAGCAGATGTCCAGCTAAGGACCTTTTCGGCTTGAGGTAAAGTCATGGACATAGCATACACTTCAGCCAGAGGTGATGCACTGAACCAGAACAAGTATGAGGAAAAGGAGAGTGAGTTGCGGACAGGGTACAAGGCGCACTGGTGTTCCAGGGGACACCCAGAGAGCAGGAACCCATAGAGGAGACGGGAGGAGTAATCTCAAAGGTCCAATGGGGCTAGGGGTGAGGGTGGCCCCAGAGGGGAGAGGAGGCAAAGCCCCTGGATCTGCTACAGGGAGGCCTTTGGTGTGTTCACAGGAGCACTTTCCTTGGAGTGGCAGAAGCCAGCCTGCAGTGACTGAGGTATGAAAGGAGAGGAGGACAGGAAGACTGCCAGGGTGGGTCTAGCCTCTGAGATGAGGACAGATGGGACCACAGCTTGAGAGGAGAGAATGAAGAGAGCACCTTCAGGGAGGAGAAAGGAGCTGGAGGGTGGAGAGGATGAGGATGAGTGAAGGGGAGAAGGCCAGGAGCAAGGTGGGGTGCTGGCCAGGACTGAGAGGACAGGACATTCCCCAGTCTTCAGAGCTAGAGGGACCATCACCTCAAAATACACCCAGATCAAGTCAGCAGCTTTCCCGCTGGAAAATTCTAGAGGAGGGGAGTGGCAAGATAAGAGGAAGCCCCAGAGGCGATGGTGTGCAGGATCATCTGGTGTCCTCCCATGGATGTGTTTGCTTCCAAGGGGATCCTGCGCTCCCTGACCATACGAACTTCTGCCCGCTCCTTTATGGCTATATTCCCAGAACCTAAAACAGAGCTACCACTCAACAGGTTCTAAGTAAATAAAAGTGGAGGGAATTGGAGAGAAATAAGAAGCTGAGAGGCTGGTTAAAGAATTGATAGAGATAATGGAAGACTTTCCAAGCTTCAACCCAATGGAAGATACAAACACACTTGTCTGCTACACAATTTGATCACAGACATCCTAAACAAAAAACAATTGAGAAAACATTTGCAACAAACTCAAGAGCAAGTGCAAATATTATATTAAAAAATTCATGCAAGGGGTGCCTGGGTGACTCAGTCGGTTAAGTGTCTGCCTTCAGCTTAGGTCATGATCCTGGGGTCCTGGAATCAAGCCCCGCATCAGGCTTCCCTGCTCAATAGGAAATCTGCTTCTCCCTCTCCCTCTGCCCCTCCTCCCTGCTTGTGCCCTTTCTGATTCTCTCTCTCAAATATAATAAATAAATAAAATCTTTTTTAAAAATTCATACAAAACAATAAAAAGGATATTAGGATTCCATTAGATAGGTGGAAATGGACATGAATAGATAATACTCAAAAGAGAATAAACAAATCATTTAATCCCTGAGAGAATCATCAACATCAGTGAAAGTAAAAAAAAAAAAAAAAAGCAAATGATACAATCTATCAGTGAATAATTTTACAACATATATAAAGATATATACAACAGACAAAAGACTATTATCCAGAATATATAAAGAACTTCTAAAAACCAATAGTTAGTCAACCGGCTAAATATCTGGTAAAAGATACTTACTAGAAACTCACAGAAAAGGAAGTCCCAGTAGATATAAACAAAAGAAGTCAAGTTCAATCTCATTAATCATCTGGAAATGCAAATAATACACCACATTTTCATACATTGTTAAAGAAAAAAATCATTCTGAGACCTGTTAAAACAGGAGGGAAGACTTTCAGGAAGACTATGGCAACAGGGGTATGTCAAGAGGGAGAGAGATCCGGCTGAATGCTGAATACGGTAAAGACAGCTGGGGATTTATAGCTAAAGACCGGACTGAGGGGATCAGCAGATGTAAGTTTACTAACACTAGACTTCAGGGGAGGGGGATTCTTGCTAAACTGTCCTAAGGGTCTTATCAGAGCTGGAGGATGAGGAACCTGACTAGATATCAAAGGTGGGGGGAGGCTCCCTGAACTGATTTGGTAGAATTCTTTGTTAAGACTGAGCTAGACAGGCCAATGTTGAGGCCTGGTTAAGAAGAGTGCTCAGACTGGGGCGCCTGGGTGGCGCAGTCGTTAAGCGTCTGCCTTCGGCTAAGGGCGTGATCCCGGCGTTCTGGAATCGAGTCCCACATCGGGCTCCTCCGCTGGGAGCCTGCTTCTTCCTCTCCCACTCCCCTGCTGTGTTCCCTCTCTCGCTGGCTGTCTCTCTGTCACATAAATAAATAAAATAAAATCCTTAAATAAAAAAAAAAAAGAAGAGCGCACAGACTAACCCGACTAAAGTTTGGTCAAGCTTTGTCAACATCTGCACGGCAAATATTAATAAGATGAAATCCAGTGTTGGTTGGTGAGGGCGGAAATGTTCATACATTGCTGACGAGAAGGTAAATCGGAGCAGCTAATTTGGAGCATAACAGTGTTTTCAAAATATATCTGCAAATTCTTTGACTCTCCTCCCTTCCAAAGGTAAAGCCCAACCTCCTCCCCTTGAATGTGGGCTGGACTTAGTGGCTGTGACTTCTAAGGAACAGAATGGGGCAGAAGAAAAAGCCTGTGGGTTTCAAGGCCAGGTCACAAAAGGTGTTGCAGCTTCTGTCTTGCTCAGTCTGCAGGAAGCAAGCGACTATGTCATGAAGACACGCAAGCAGCCCTAAGGAGAGGCCTCCATGGAACCGAGATCGCTGTCAAAGCCAGTACTGACTTCCAGCCACGGCAGATCCCCCCCGGTCTCAGCCAGGCCATAGTTTTCTGAAGTCCCACATCTGCCTGGAACCTCAGGAGACACTGAGCCAGGACCTGGCTAAACCTCCCCTGAATTCCTGACCCATAAAAACTGTGAAAGATAATAAATGTTGATTACTGTCATTTTAAACAGCTTGGCTGTGGAGTAATTTGCTATGCAGCAGCATTAAATAACTAATACCCCAGAACAACTGGCAGTAGCTATGAACATTTAAATAAAATATAAAGTGGCTCTCTGCAAACCAATAATTCCACTTCTGGCTGGCTGTATTGGAGAAATACTCCCAGGAGGAGGCAAGACAATATGGTGCAGGATGTTCATTGCAGCATGTTTTCAATTGTAAAAAAGCAGAATCAAAGTGAATGTCCATAAACAAACCACGGTGCATTGCTACTGTGAATGACCTGCAGCAGGTGATCTGGGGCGGGCGGAGGCGTAGCAATAACTTCTATTAAGTGACAAGGACAAATTGTGGAAAGATACGTATCCTATCATTGATGCCGAAAACAACCAGCGTTTGAGGACTGAAGCCATCCTAAACTTTAGTTCACTGTCTCTGTCAAGACGACTTATTGTGCCATACTAGGTGAATAGGACTTTATCCAGAAGGATGTAGTTGTGAATAACTCTATTGTTTCTTTCAGGAACTTCCTGAGAATCCATCTATCTGAACAATAGGTTACTCAACTAGCCATCTTCAGAAGGAATAGTCCTATGTCGGAAAACAGCTCAAAATAGGATGCCTTCAAGCCTAGTTGACTCTTCAGGGCTGCTTCCAAACCTCCCCTGGCTGTACCCATCACTCCTGAACTATTATATACCAGGAGTTCTGCCCCATTCTACGCTGGCTGCAATGTTGAAAGACCTGCCTCCCCCCCCTTTATAAATACAGTTGACCTTTGAACAACTTGGTTTTCAGCTCCACGGGTCCACTTACATGTTGATTTTTTACAGTAGAGTACTATAAAATGTACTTTCTCTTATGATTTTTTAAAAATTAATTAATTACTTATTTAATTATTTTTAAGTAGGCTCCATGCACAAAGTGGGGCTTGAACTCACAACCCTGAGACCAAGAGTTGCGTGCTCTATCGACTAAGCCAGTCAGGCACCCCCTCTTAACAATTTTCTTAACATTTTCTTTTCTCTAGCCTACTTTGTTGTAAGAATAAGGTATATAATAAGTATAACATGCAAAGTATGCATTAATTGATCTTGTTATCCATAAGAGTCTTGGTCAAACCTAGGCTGTCAGTAGTTACTCAAAAATTATATGTGGATTTTCAACTGTGTGGAGTTGGCACCTCTAACCCTTGACTGGTTCAAGGGTCCACTGTATAAACATCCTGCCTTTGACCTCCTCCCCCCACACAATTCCATTCTCACACACACACAATCAACAATTTCTTAATATCACCAAGTAGTCAAGTGGTCACATTTCCCAATTATCCTACACATGTTCTTCTTTGTTGCTTTTTTGGGTGTTTGTTTTTTAATTTCTATTTTTTTTTAACTAGGTTCCACTCCCAGCATCAAGCCCAACTTGGGGCTTGAGCTCACAACCCCGAGATCAAGACCTGAGCTGAGATCAAGAGTCAGATGCTTAACCGACTGAGCCACCCAGCTGCCCCTTAGGTTTTGGTTTTGTTTTGTGTTGTTGCTTTAAAGTTTATTTGAATCAAGATCCAAACAAGGACGTCACACTGCATACAGTTGGGATACCTTCAAAGTCTCTTTTAATCATTGGGTTCCCTTCCATCTCGTATTTTCCTTCTTGTTGAAGAAACCAGGTCCTTCGGTCTGTAGCTTCACCCAGACTGAATTATGTAGTCTATAATGTGACCACAGCTGGTGGGTATGCAAAGTGCTCCCTTCTTAGAAAAAAGGTAAAAAATTGTAAAAATTATGTGATGGGCCCTTAAGGAAAATTTCATACTTCAAGGGGGTATTGTGCTTTGTATAGAATACACCCTTCTCATCTATCAGATTCCAGTCTTTCCTTGCCCTAGCTGATTTACAACTGTACCATGTAGATAATAGCAGTGCAAAATAATTCTTATCCATAGACATGCAAATCATACCTGGCGGAGATTCAAATGATTTCCCTCCCCCACTGTAGGAGAGGCCAGTTTTGTCTCACTTACATATTCATTGTAATATTCCCCAATACTAAAAAACTGGTAAGATGTTACCAGCTTGTTGCTTTTAAGATTTATTTATTTATTTTAGAAATAGAGAGAGAGACAAAGAGAGAGCATGAGCAGGAGGGGCAGAGGGAGAGGGAGAAGCAGACTCCCAGCTGAGCCAGGAGCCGGATGTGGGGCTCAATCCCAGGACACTGGGATCATGACCAGAGCTGAAAGCAGACGCTTAATCATCTGAGCCACCCTGGTGCCCCCATGTATTGCTTTTAGAAGAAATAATCACCGCCGCTGCCTGCGCCACACCCCCTCCCTCACCATTCACACACAGAAATGATTGCATGCTCTAGGCTAACCACAGCAGAAGGGTTACACTGGGCAGGTGCTAGGGTGGAAGGAGGGGCAGGTGAGCACCATCTGTGGACTGAGTACCAAAGCAAGGAAGGGAATCGGAGAGGTTCTCAAGTCCAGCTGAAGGGACACAGAGACAGAGGCTCAAAGAGCATGTGCAAGTCTCCCTAGAGGGAAGTTTCATCTGCCCCAGAAGCTTCTAGTTCCCAGCTCCCAGCTCCTGCAGAGCCCTGGATGGTATTCACAGTGTGTGACTAGGCACAGGATCCAGCAATGGCAAGGTAGCCTGCAGGAACCAGGAGGGCGGAAACTTAACCACCCTCAAGTGGTATGGGATACATGTCGAGCTTGGGCATAGCTTCAGCTCCCTCCATCATTCCTCCTCAGGGTCTAAACCACCCATATTCACACTAGGGTCCACAGGAGCGTCTGTGGATGCTGAGAGAGTGCAGATCCATTTCAGGATCCACCTTCCCTTGGACTTCTTTTTTCCCTGAGGCTAGGAGCTCTGTGGCTATCTCTGCCTCCTCTCCTTCCCTTGTCACCCATCCAGATTCTAACTGAAGACCATTGCCCTAGGAGTCACCACTTCTGGGCCTCAAACAAAGGGACAAGTAGAAATAAACCTCTGGAGCAAATATCAAAGGGGGTAGCACTTAATTTTATCCCAGTGACAAACTCTTGGCAGTCTCCCGGCCTCTGTCTCTCTGTGAATCTGTGTGTCTGTGGCTCTATCAGCTTTCCAAAACCAGAGTGCAGATGGGGAAAAGATGTCCTAGGGATCCTATTCACATGCTCAATTGGGTTGGAGGTGATATGATGTCCACCCTTTTCTTCCAGAGCCCCAGGGAGTCTCATTTGCCCAAGGGTTTGACAACGAGGACTGGTTTTGCCAATGAGGTTACGGGACTAATATTTTCCATAAATTGATGAATGGAATGTGCAAGGCCAAGGATCTAAATAACAAAATGCATTTGAAGCCCATATACAATATAGGATACACTGCAGTCACACCATTAGAAAGATATTTAGGAAAATATTTAGAGGTCAACCTAAAAATGTGCAAGCTGGCTCAGTCGGTAGAGCACGTGACTCTTGCTCTGGTGGTCATGAATTCAAGCCCTATGTTGGCTGTGAAGCCTATTTTTATTTTATTTTATTTATTTTATTTTTCAAAGATTTTATTTGTTTATCTGTCAGAGAGAGAGAGAGAGAGCACAAGCAGGGGGAACAGCAGGCAGAGGGAGAAGCAGGCTCCCCGCTGAGCAAGGAGCCTGATGGGACTTGATACCAGGATCCCAGGATCATGACCCAAGCTGAAGGCATATGCTTAACTGACTGAGCCACCCAGGCGTCCCTGAAGCCTACTTAAAAAAAAAAAAGTTAAAAATGTGCAAGAGAGCGGTAATAGTTGTATAATCTCATGAATATGTTAATAACACTAAGAAACAGTGGATTGTATACTGTAAAAAGGTGAATTATATCTCAGGGTTTTGTTTTTTTTTTTTAATGTGCAATAAAGATATAGATAGGGTGATCAATCATGCCAGTTGGCCTGGGATTCCAGGGGGTCGCAGGGATGCAGGACTTCTGTAGCTAAAACCCAGAGAGTCCTAGGGAAACCAGAACAAGTTGATCATCCTAAATACAGAGTTTTAAAAAATTATTTTAAGGAGAATGAACAAAAAAGTTTGAAGATGTGAAAAGGTCTCCTATTAACACAAGACCTAAAACCCTGTGGGCAAGAGGGGCCCATCTGGGGAACCTGCTCACATTCTCTCTCCCTGTGCTCCACCCCACCCCACCCTAAGCTCCTGCCTGGTACACGGAGGCAAGGGGTGTACACAGCCCAGCCTGGGCCTAGCACTTAACACGCATCAGTAGATGCCAGTTCACACTCTCTGAAGCCTATGTTGGTGATTGCCCACTTGGCACTTGTGGACCATTTGGGCTTAGGATTTTTGCCACCGCCCCCTCCAAACCCCAGAGGTGCAGACAACAGCCACATAGATTCCATCTGGCAGAACTCTTATCCTCCTAAAATGATCCTCAGGCTCCCCCACCCCCTTGCATCCTACCTCCAGGTCACTTGCCTCCACCCAAGTTTGTGTCAAACAGGACATGGCTATTGGGCCAAGCAAGATTGCCCATGTCAGTTTTTTAATAAATGTGTCTTAGGCTCCTTATATCACCAGCCCCTACAAAATACAGTGGGATATGAGAATCCAAAAGTCTGTTTAACAGAGAGCAGTGACGAAAGTCTATCTGGTCACAGTTTGATGTGGCGCTGTAAGGAAGTGGCGGGAAAGCAAAGCCTGGATCATGCTGGCACAGTACTCGGCCCACAGCAGGTGCTGAGAAATAGTTGATAAATAAACAATCTCTCCATGGCATCCGTTGTAGATTGCTAGCAGCTCGGCCGAAGGGTGCGGATCTCGTGGAGTCAGGCCAGCACACAGTAGGGTCACACGAAATTCAGGTGGCCAGCGTGGGCCTGCTGCGGGCAGTATCAGGAGTATTATGCAGCTATGGCTCTCCCACACCCGTTCTGGTCAGCCCGGAGCATATGGAGTCCCCGTCCCGCGCGACATTGCGCTGGGAGAAAGGCCAGGCACTTGAGGTACGCCGGAGTGGGGCTGCCGAGATGACGCCCCCGTGAGGCCCGGAAACTCCATTTCCCACAGGCCCGTGCGCACGACTCCATTTCCCACAATTCCCGGTCGGCTTCCGGCGCGGCGGAGGCGCCTCCGACGGCTTCCGGGTTTGGGCCTGGCGCTGCGGTAGAGGCGGCGGCGGCAGCGGCGGCGGCAGAGTGGGACGCGGACGGTGGAGCGAAGGGACCGGCATGGACGTTTCGGGGCAGGAGACCGACTGGCGGAGCACCGCCTTCCGGCAGAAGTTGGTTAGTCAAATGTGAGTAGGGGCCGGGCTAGAGGGCGAAATCTCCGGACCTTGCCCCTTCAGCCCTTCCGCGCGCGGCGGGCGAGGCCCGAGTCGGACTCGCGGGAGACCTAGGGCACGAGGACCCACTGGGGCCTGGGGGCGCCAAGAGGCCGATGGCTCCGGGGACTCGCGTGAGTCGCAGGGCCCGGCTGAGCCCTCGGGCGTCCCTTCCGTTCTTGGCGGATACAGACTGTTCTTTACCTTTCCCGGGGCTGAACTCTGCAAACCAGCGAGCCCTGGCTTATGAGTCATCGTCCTGAGCTTTCTCATTCGTCATTTGTGTGCTTTGGTTGCAGACTTTTCCCTGCTTTGAATCACACTGAATTCGAAAAAGGAAAGGGGCAGCCGTGGCGGCTTTGGCACATCTGGGTGTTTTGTGATTCGTCTTTAAGAAAAGCGCATCAGAGTGAGAGAAAGAGATTGGAAAGGGATGGATGGAAGATGAGGTTGGGAGGCTAGGTACTTGGGGCTGTGGGCGGTGGGTGATGGAGAATCTGCGGGTATCCTGCCTCCCCTGCCCCCACTCCCTCCCCAGCGTGGATTTTGCTAAGGGTGGCAGGAAGAGGCCGTAAGGAAGCGATCGTCGGTTGGGAGGAGGGAGTGAAGAGCTGGGGTTAATACCTCTTCCCCACAGTTTCAGCTGCTGAACCCCTCAATGCAGGGGCTCCCAGTGCGCTCTAGGCTTCACCTAGTGGAACTCCAGCTCCTCACCACCCACCGCTTTCATTTAGCAGTTTTTTACTGAGCTTACTGGTATGCTAGCCACAAATTTGCCTGAGACAGCCCCTGCCCTCGGGAAACGCACTACCGTAAAGGAGCAGTTACAATACAGTCTTTCTCCTAGAAAAAACTGACGGTTTGCTTGAGCCGGGCAGAAGGAGCCTTCTGGAGTAGGTGGCGAGTAAATTGAGCCCTAAAAAGACAAGTAGGAGTGTGAAAAGGCCATCATTCCAAGCTGAGTGGTAGTGAAGTGTGAACTCTCACTGCATTGGAGGACATTGCTATAGACTGAGTTCTGGGGATTGAGGAGAAAGGAGGTTCAGGAGATGGTAATGGAATGAGGGTGAGCAGGTGCTAACATGTTAGTGGTGGGAGTGCTGTGCTAAGGAGTTGAGCTTGTATTTGGCTTGTGGCCTGCTTTGAGGTGGTGAAATGCCAGAGTTGGGAAGATTCCCTGAATCCCTGGAGATGGATCAAGAACAGAGGAGAGAGGCCAGTTAGGCCATTATGAGTTTTGAACTCTTGGGGTTTGAGGACCTGTCATTTTTCATTACTCTGTTCCTTCTGCTAGATCACTGCCTGTCACATTGCTCCATAAAGTGGTTGTGGAATGACCTAATCGGCAAGAGATTATAAAGGCCTGCACTAGACAGTGGTAGAAACTGAAAGAGGAAGACCATTCCAGAGAAAGGGGAGAGCAAGCATAGGCAGTCCTTGATGACTAAACTGGATGCAGGGGGTGGAGTGCAGCAGTGCGGAAGGAAGTGGGACGGAATGCTGGGAAGCCTCTTAGTACAGTGGAAGGCGTGGGGAGTGTAGAATAGTGGCTCTGGGCACTCTTATGGAATAGTCTGGGAACAATTCTGCAGATAGTGCAGAATTAGTAAACGTTGTGTTGGGTTTTTTTGGGGGGGGGGAGTGGATCCCCTGGAGTTGTCTATAGATGAGATTTTTAAAATTTATTTGAGAGAGCGAGCACAAACAGGCGGGAAGGCAGAGGGAGAGGGAGATCAGAGAGCCTGAAGCAGGGCTCGATCCCAGGACCCCAGGATCATGACCTGAGCCGAAGGCAGACCGCCCAACCAACTGAGCTACCCAAGCGCCCCTATAGATGAAATCTTGAGGGATGGCCTGCTTCAGGGCTCAGCAAGAAAAGCCCTCAGGGCAAAGATTCTTCTTCAGGTTTGGGGAGACCAAAGAACCAGAAGAATGACTTGCCATCAGAGGAAATTGGGGAGGGTGGGGGAGAGTCAGAGGGCAGGAGGGCAATTGAAGAGTCTCTGGGTGTCAAGGACTGACTGGATACTTCATACAGGAACTTCCTTCTGCTTCTAGGCAAGCTGGATTCTTTCATTTATTTGCCAGATTGCTGCCTGTGTATTAGTTTTTCTCTTGCTGACATAACAAATGACCACAAATATACTGGCTTAAAACAACACAAATTTATTACGTGGCAGTTTCTGTAGATGCAAGGTCTAGGTGGATTCAGCTGAGTCTTCCACTTAGGGTCTTACAGGACTGAAATAAAGATGTTGGTTAGGTGTGCATTTCTTCTAGAGGCTCTGTGGTAGAATTTGCTTTCAAGCCCATTCAGGTCGTTGGCCAAATTCAGTCCATGAGGTTGTAGGACTGAGGTGTTCTTGCACCTTACTATTTGTCAGCCAGTGGTCAGTCTTTGTTCCTAGAGGTGGCCTGTATTTGGTCTCATACTTTCTATGTGGCCCCCTCCATCAGGGATGGGTTCTTCAGCTGCATCTTTCTGACTTCAGCCAAGAAAATTCTCTAGGTTAGATTGGGTCCGCTCAGATAATCCAGGATGATGTTCCTATTTTAAAGTCTATAACTTTTATTCCATCTGGAAGGTCCCTTCTGCCATATAACATAGCATGTGCCCAGGTTCCTGGGATTAGGGCATGGACATCTTTGGGGAGCCCTTTGGGGTTTCAGAGGTTGTCTGCCTGATACGATGTGGTGTTCTCAGTTCTCAGATTTGTGTGTTTTCTCTCCAGGGTTCACCTTGAAAGTCATGATTCTTGGTGCCTTGATTTGTTGTGTTCACAGGGTTAATTCTACCTTCCTCTGATATTTATGCTGTTGCTTGAAGGTGGGTATCTTGGGAAATGTTTTGAACCCAAGTAATTTGTATAGATGAGGGGGTAAAGAAATCACAGTGAAGCACTGGGGAGTTTCAATAGAAGGAGAAACATCTGATAGCTGGTTTACTGTCTCCACCTGGCTCTTGAGTATCTACCAAGAGAGAACAGTGCTTGAGATCACAGGCCCAATAATAATCTAGTCTCTTGGCTACCATGAGAAAAAGCGGTTTTGATTTGGGGCTGGTTAGGAGAGTCCTTGCTGGGACTCCGTATAATCTCTTCTTAGCCCTCCTCTACCTCGACCTCATCTGGACCCATCCTGGACTGCTGCCAGTCGTGACTTCTCTTAGCATTAGAACAAGACTCCAGATGGCCCACCCTCCCAGCCCCTCACCATGGCCTGGCCTAGCTACCTCTTTTCAATCCCCCCAGTTTGCTCCAGCCTCTCTGGTCTTTCAGCTTCTTGAACATTCCAAGTTCTTTTTTTTTTTTCTTCCTCTCTCTTTTTAAACAAGTTATTATCAAGTATTTAGGGTATTTAACAATGGGTAGACTTCCCCCTACTACATTTATGACCAGTTTCTCTTCCTTTTCTTTAGATGTCTGCTTAAATATCAAATCCTTCAGATCCTTCCCTGCCTATCCTGCCTAAAGTGGGTCACCGGCTCTGATATGTTGGATCTCAGCCCCTTGTGGTTTCCCGTAGGACCCCAGTCCTATGAAGCCTGGCACCAGGCACATAAAACACTTGTCGAAGTGTGCAAGAGTACGTGTTTTCCTGAGGGCTGTGTGTGCTGCCTCTCATACTACGGTGGTCTTCTTTACCTGTGCCAGCAAGCATTGTGAAGCTCTGGAACCCCCACTTTCTCCACTTGTTAGCCAAGTGACCGTGGGCAGGATACCTAACCTTTCTGGATCATCTTCCTTATCTATGAAATGACTGGAGTCCAGTCTGTGTCACAGGGAAGATGGGGGGAAAATGAAAAGACCTCCACCTGAGCCCTAGCAAATGCCTTCTCCTTAGGTTCTTGCAGGAGTAGGAGCCTTGGAAGGTGAAGGAGAAATCCCCAAGCCTGGTTAGGCGAGTTGATGACACTCTAAGGAGCCTGTGGGGAGGGTAGTTGTGACACTGTTGGTGAGTTCAGATCATCTCTTCATTGAATATCCACTCTCCCCACAGCACTGCAGGGGAAGTCCCCCCCCCCGCCTTTAGAGTTCTCAGGTGGCCTTTGTGGGTCTTGGGCCTTCCTGGGGTGATTGTTGGGTTAGTGTTGAACATGTGTCTGATCTATAGGATTCCGGAGAGCAAGCATGTATCTGTAGTAGCTGGCACTGCCCCTGACATAGAGTGGGTAAGTAGTGAATGAATGAAAGGGCTTCGTCAATCAGTTCTTCCCATTCTTTTACATTTTCCTGCCATCTTATTCTTGATACTTTTATGCCTCCCACCTCTCAGTACAGCAGATTGCATATATAGAAGTGAAATAAATAAATGTCTGTTGGGCTGAACAGATTGCAAAGGGGAGGAGATCCGGGGAGGGGGGAGTGGGTGGTGGGGAAGGGCAGTGTGTATCAGGGCTCTACTCAAGTGCCAGGAGATAGGGAGCATGGAGCAGAGTCAGGGCAGACAGGTCAGCCATCTCGTCTTCGTCTGGTGAAGCCCCCAAAGGAGATGTGAGCTCCAGGTTGGGACCTAGGAGATGCAGAGCTTTCTGCCTGGACTGTAAGGGGAAAGTTGAGTGCTCTTTAGCTAGAAGCATAGTGAAACAAAGCAAAAAAACCCATAAGGAACAAAGAACAGACAACTGAACAGCAACTTCCAAGGGCCTGGAGAGGCCTTAGGACAGTGGGAAGTGCCCTGAAACTTGCATGTCTAGATTCTGCCTGTGGGTTATGTTCTTTTGTTTTGTTTTTAAATATTTTATTTATTTATTTATTTGAGAGAGACAGAGCACAAGCAGGGGGAGGGGCAGAGGGAGAAGTGGACTCCCCGCTGAACAGGGATCCTGACGTGGGGATTGACCCCAGGACCCCAGGATCATGACCTGAACCGAAGGCAGGTGTTTAACTGACTCAGCCACCCAGTGGCCCCCTGTGGGTTATGTTCTATCCTCCAAGCAGAAGTGAGGGGTCTTGGCTGAGCCTTTTCTGTGGCTTATCCCACTCAGGCTTCCCAACAGCCCCATGCCCTCCTGGTGTGATTCTGGCCCGTTTTCCAGTGGGGAAGCTCCTGAGCCCCACTGCTTTCTTCGTAGCCTGGTTGGTATCTAAGCAACTGGGCTGGCTTGCAGCCTTCTGTGTATAAGCCACCACTAAAATGTCCATTCCCTGAGGCAAGGGGCTGTCTCTCTGACCACCTCCAAGCCTTAGTGTCCCTGATGGCAATCAGGAAGTGATTGTGGAGCTATTGACTTCAGAGTCCTGAACCTTGGCCCTACTGCCTCTTGACCAGGAGTGACAGTGACCTGAGGGGATGTGGGCCCTCATCTGCTCAGGGTTCAGGACTTTCTCAACAGCAGCAGCAACAGCAGCTGATATGAACCCTCACTGCAAGAGTTGACCTATGTTAGCTTGTTGACTTCCCACTTGCACTGTCAGTTGATGTACTTGTTACTCCCATTTTTAAGATGAAGAAACTGAGGTCTAGAGGAAAGGTCACTGCTGCTTACAGTTATACTCTGCATGTTACAAATGAATGCTTGGTGCACCATAGCAGGACAAGAGAGGCAAACTGCCTTTTAATTTTTGAAAGACATGTCGTGCCTTTTGGGAGTAGAGGGAAGATGGCAGTTGGAAGTTAACCCAAGCCAAGTCCTGAGGGGAATCCTGTTGGCAATTTGAACAACTCCCCATGAGTCAGTGGGGCTTAACAGTGGCAGAAGGGCTAGCCAGCAAGCCTCCGATGATCTTTGGCCTCCGCACAGGCTATAGCCAGCCTCCTAGCCTCACCAGCAACCTTTTGTAAGAGACCCCACCCACCTACCACACCTGCAGCCCTTGCATCCGTTCCGACCAGAAGTCTCCCAACTCTCACTGCCATTTGTGACAAGGTGGCTGTGGTTAGTCCAGGCTCCGTGTGGGACATTCCTGGGTGGTCACATGATCATCTCCCCATCACTGTCACTTTATTTATTTTTTTTTTAAAGATTTATTTATTTATTCGATAGAGATAGAGACAGCCAGCGAGAGAGGGAACACAAGCAGGGGCAGTGGGAGAGGAAGAAGCAGGCTCACAGCGGAGGAGCCTGATGTGGGGCTCGATCCCACAACGCTGGGATCACGCCCTGAGCCGAAGGCAGACGCTCAACCGCTGTGCCACCCAGGCGCCCCATCACTGTCACTTTAAAGCATTCCTCAGGGTAATAATGTTGGTTACATACCAGAAGGTACATTTTTTGAGGAATTGTGATGAATTTTTAAAAATTCAAAATGGAAAGTTTAAATCCTAAAACCAAGTAGTGTAAAGACCCCATGCCCATGTATCTACATTCAGCTTCAAGCTATCAATTCTTGCTTCATGGACTCCACCCCCTGCCCCCAATTATGTTGATGCTGGGAATGTTTGAGAGGCTGCCCACCACTTATGGGTTCAACTCTGAGCCTGACTTCCTCCTCCAGGGTCTGGCCCACTGTACTGGCAGCCTGTGAATCCTCAGAAGAGCTCAGCTCTTTCTTTCCCTGGCTGTTTTGTGTCCTGTTTGTTCCCCTGCCTGAGAGACCCATCCCTATCATGGCTGAACATTGCGGTCCCATCCCACTCACCCTTCCAGGACACCAGGCTACTGCTGGTCCCTCCTCACATTCTGTGAAGAGTTACCAGTTTGCACTTGAATAGTTTGAACACTCATTTCCCTACGGTCTGAATTCCTTATGGGGATTCCTGCCTCACAAGGCGAGTGGATTCCCAAGCACCGCCAGAGGCCTGTTCAGGCTCAGTGGTGATAGTGGTCTAACTTGATGGGTGTTCACTTCAGAGTTGGAGAAAGTCTTTTTTTTTTTACGATTTTTTTTTTTACTTTTTTTTTTTTAAGTAATCTCACACCCAACATAGGGCTTGAACTCATGACCCTGAGATCTAGAGTCCCATGCTCTTCCGACTGAGCCAGCCAGGCGCCCCAAGATTTTATTTCTTTATTCATTCATGTATTTATTTTTAAGTAGGCTCCACGCCCAGCGTAGAGCCCAATGTGGGGGTTGAATTCATGACTTAGATCAAGACCTGAGCTGAGAACAAGAGTTGGACACTCAACTGGCTCAGCCACCCAGGTGCCCCTTATTTTTAAGTAATCTCTATATACAATGTGGGGCTCGAACTTAAAACCCTGAGGTCAGGAGTCGCATGCTCCTTGACCTGAACCAGGTGGCCCCCCAAGTTGGAGAAAGTCTTAATACTGTGCATGGGAAGATGCAGGCAAAACGACATCCTCACAAGCTGCTGCTGGAGGCAGGTAAATGAGGCCATTTTTCTGGAAGCCTGTTTGGCAATACTGTTTATTCCAGTAATCTTAAAATGTCTACTTCCTTAGGCATTTCCTCCAAGGCCATACGCAGGAGAGTATTCAGAGCCTGTTGGCAGTGTGGATGCTTATATCCACATCAAGTCAGGAGTGGAACAGGGGGAGATAAGCCAGCAGTGGAGCTGGCTTAGATTTGTTGTGGGAGCTGGAGATGGCAGGTTCAATGCTGCTGTTAAAAATGACATGGGAGAGGGGTGCCTGGGTGCCTCAGTTGGTTAAGCCTCTGACTCTTGATTTTGGCCCAGGTCATTGTCTTGGGGTCCTGAGATTCAGCACCATGTCAGGCTCCCCGCTTGGTGGGGAGTTTGCTTGAGTTTCTATCCCTCTGCCCCTCCCCCCCACTCATGCTCACACTCTGTCTCTCTCTCTCCCTCTCTCAAATAAGTAAATAAGTCTCAAAAAAAAAAAAAATGACACCCAGCTGGCTCAGTTGGTGGAGCATGTTACTCTTGATCTTGGGGTTGTAAATTTGAGACCCACTTTGGGTGTAGTGATTACTTAAAAATAAAATCTTTTTAAAAAAAAAAGGACATGGGAGATGTTCCATAACCCGTCAATACTGAGAAGAGCAGGTTAACAAGCAGGACACGTGGTCCACAGTGAGGTTTTTTTTTTTTAATTAAATATTTTATTTATTTGAGAGAGCGAGAGTGCATACACAAGTGGATAGAGGGGCAGAGGAATGGGGAGAAACTCCCCACTGCGCAGGAACCCCAACTCGGGGCTCGATCCCAGGTTCCTGGGATCATGACCTGAGCCAAAGGCAGACAGATGCTCAACTGACTGAGCCACCCAGGCGCCCCGGAATGAGTTTTTGTTAAATAGACATTGTTAGCTGGTTATCTGAGTAATTTTCATTTTCTTTGTAACTTTCAGTATATGTGTATATTTGTTAACAATAAACATATGTTCCTTTTGTAGTCAGAAGTCTTGAAGAAGAGGTGGGCCCTGCTTACCCATGAGGAGGAGGGAGCCATGGTCACAGATAGCTTACCATAAGGTGGAAAATCACATGTGCTCAGCCTTCAGGGTGGCCCTCACCAGGGCCCTGAGTGCCACCACAGCCTTCCTAAGATGATTCTTTCCTTTCTGCGCCTGCTAGGAAGCATTCTCCTTTCGATCTGAAACTGTCCTTTCAGATGGCCTTCCCTCCGTGCTGGTATGAGAGGCCTAGCCAGATGCTCCCTGCTCCATGCCAGGCCCTCTGGTTTCACTCTTTTCTGTTCTTTCTCTTCCCCATTGGAGGTTTGGCCTTAGCCTCATCTCCTCATGAGCCCTGATGGCTCAGCCCATGGTAGTTCTTACTTCGTCTTGAGTTTGTAGGGCCCACACTGTGTGCATCCTGCATGTACTGAATAGATGAATTCTTTTTTGCTGGTTTTACGCTCATTATTATTTTTTTGCCTTGCCAACAATTATTATAAATTCCTTGAGGGTAGGACCTGATCTTATACTTCTGCCTCTTGTTGAGCTCCTGGCACTGTGCCTTGGCTTGGATAAGAGGTGCATCATAATCGCAGGTAGGGTGGTGGAAAACAGTGCTGGCTTCTTTTCTGGTGGCCTTCCAGGGGTTTCTCTCATCAGTACTCCTCCACATTGAACCACTTCTCATTTGGAGCCTTTTTTTTTTTTTTTTTTAATGGGAGACATTTATTTGAAGACGGAATCTGGAACAGTTACAAGGTGGTTCTCTTTAACAGATAAATAAATGAGTACCCAGTTCTGGAGAGCAAAGAGGATATACCAGAAGCCCAGGTGTAACGATCTGGAAACCCACCCTGTGAGGGAGATGCTGTCTTCCACTTTAATAATGACTCTCTTGCTAACCGGGGCGGGGGGGTGCAGTTAATAAAGATCCCTGATTAAATGGGTTAAGTATCTTGAGGTGGAGTAGCTGTTACTTAGGGCAGTGAGTCCTTGGAGAAGACATTAGACCTCTGGAAGTCCCCATTGTCCTTACTTTGAGCTTTCTATTTTGAGAGTGTTCCAAACATGCAAAGTTGTAAGGGTAGTATAGACTTATGCATTCTCTCATCTACACACCTCAGTGCTCGTACTTGGTGGATAGCAGCTGAGTTCTGTCTTGCTCCCTCCACCGTCTGGACCCTGTTTCCTCTTAACCCTTGGCCCCACAGGCTTCTCTGAGTTCTCTGCCTGGGAATCTGCTGGAGGTGTGGGGGCGGGTAGTGAACAGGAGTGACCTGGCTGCTGGTTAGCCTTTGAGCTGAGCCACTTGCATCCAGTCCAGGAGACGGAAGTCTGGAGGTGTGGAGAGGATGCTTGTTGGTTAAGAAGTGGCTCATCCCCTATGGGGCACCTGGGTGGCACAGCGGTTAAGCGTCTGCTTTCGGCTCAGGGCGTGATCCCGGCGTTATGGGATCGAGCCCCCCGTCAGACTCCTCCTCTATGAGCCTGCTTCTCCCTCTCCCACTCCCCCTGCTTGTGTTCCCTCTCTCGCTGGCTGTCTCTATCTCTGTCAAATAAATAAATAAAAAATCTTTAAAAAAAAAAAAGAAGAAGTGGCTCATCCCCATCCCCACTGTCCTTCTTTTCTGCTCCCCACCCCTTTCCAACTTTGCTTCAGTCCTGGGGCACCTGGTGGCTCAGTCAGTTGGGTTTGTGTCTGCCTTCGGCTCAGGTCATGATCTCAGGGTCCTGAGATAGGCCTGCATGAGCTCAGCAGGGAGTCTGCTTCTCCCTCTCCCTCTGCCCCTCCCCTGCTCGTGTGCATGCATGCTCTCTCTCTTTCAAATAAATAAATAATCTTAAAAAACAAACAAAAAAATTCCTTTGCTTCAGCCCTCATCAGAGGTGATGTTTGAGGAGGCGATCTAGCCACTGTGTATGGGATGGAGCTCCTGTTGTAAACTAGAAAGAATGCCAGATTTGCCTTGAGAAGCTCTGATGGATCACCCTGGGCCCTTCAAAAGTTACGGGTCTGCTTTGATTCATGTTGGGGAGGATTCATGCTTATGAAAGTGCAGAGGGAATCGCTCTGTACTCACAATTCAGGCACAAGGCCTTTCCAGTCCAAACCCGGGGATGGGGTCAGGGCTTAGGAGCTCTGGTCATCTCACATGGTGCTTTTTTTTTTTTTTTTTTTTTTTTTTTTTTTTTNTGATTGATTGATTGATTTTAGACAGTGTGTACGTACTCATGTGCATGAGCTAGCACGCGAGCAGGGGAGGGGCAGAGGAAGAAAGGGAGAGGGAAAGAAGCAGATTCCCCTCTGAACATGGAGCCTGATGTGAGGCTGGATCTTAGGACCCTGAGATCATGACCTGAGCTGAAATTAAGAGGCTGAGGCTTAATTGACTGAGCCCAGTGCTTCTTTATATTGAAGTATAACAGACCTACCTCTGTGAATGACACAAGGACACCTCTTCAGCGTGATGCCGCCAGATGAATGTTTACATGTAGCCATAGCCTGGGCCTGCATCTGGAACAGGCCTGGCACCCAGCAGGCTCCTCTCCTTGAGCTTTAGCCAGTGCAGATTGTGCCCCCACTCTTCTGGCTTCCGGGCCATGGAGACATGTGTTCTTAAATTTCCTGTCATTGGAGTCCAAACTGTGTCTGGCTTCTTACATTCAGCATCATGTCTGTGATGGGTGATCATCCTAATGGGTAGCAGTTGTTCTTATTTATGCCATGTGTCGTCTGTTATGTGACTCTACCCCAGGTTACTTTTCTGTCCTGTGCTTGATGGACGTTGGGGTTAATTCTAGTTGTTGGTTATGTGAAGACAATGTCAGGGTGTTCGGGGTCATGTCTTCTGGTGGGTATATGCACTTACTCTCCGGGCTGTGCATCCAGGCTGGGTTGAGAGGAGTGGCCTGAACATCACTGTGGTCTGCCAGATGGTTTTCCCAAGTGGTATGTACCCATTCCTCCCAGCCATGTGGGGGAGTTCTCCTGTCAGACATACTTGCCAGCATCTGGCATTGTCAAGGAACCTGCCTTTAATAACAGGCATCCTTGTTGATTTTGAAAGCACACTCAAATTTGAGACCTAATGGGTGCCATAACAATGGGAATGGAGAGGGTGGTTTAGGAGGGAGAGAGCCTGTAAAGAAAGAAGCTTTGGAATTTGGTGACTGTGTGTGTGTTCACTCAGGAGGAAGGGAGGAAAGAGACACAGGTATGCACCCTGAGGGAGAGGGACCGTGATTCTGCGCTGCTTCTGAGGGGTGGGGTACAAGGTGATGGTGTGTGGAGTGTACGGGGGTGTCAGCCCTTCCAAGGAGAGAGTCCAGCAGCCAGTGGGTGGTGCAGGGAGCGAACCTGGAAGAGCAGTCAGCTGCAGGAGTGAAGTGGGTGGGGGCGGCAGAAGAGGCTGAGCAGAAGGCCCTGGCGGTGGCTGGGGTGGGCAGAGTAGATGAGTGGAGAGACTGAGGTAAGGCAGTGTGGGCACGGGAAGCCAGTCCCAGCAGCTTGGGCCCGCCTCTGTCTTCTGTTTTGGTCCCTGTGTTCAGTACTGGTGGATGCAGTACTTGATTCCTTTTCAGATAACATTATAGAGGATTTCAAAACAGGAAGATGTTTTCCATAGTCTTTCTGCCCAGAGATGGCTATTAGTGACATTTGATTTTTGCCCTCCAGTCCTGTGTCTGTGGGTGGATATCTTGATATGTATGTATTTTAAATATGTAAGTACATGTATATACCAGTATTTTTTAAGTGGAGTTAGACTGGAGGTCAGGTTGAGTTTTGGCTTTTTCACAGCTCAGGTTGTGTTTGTCTCCTGGGGGGGGGGTGACTCTGGCTGGGACCTGTATGCTTATGTCCCTGGTTCATACAAGGCACGGGCACAGCTAGACTTCTGGCTGATGGGACTCTTCCCGTAGTTGGGCTCTGTCTGGGTAGCGAGGGACTGGACTGACCTCTGGTGTGGAAGCAGATTTCTTAAGACTTTTATTGGTTACTGCCCTCCAGAGGGCCAAGGTTCTCCAGGCTTGGGGGGGGGGCGCACTGTGCAGCCGGGATGACTCAGAGTGCATGGTGACTCCCTGTGTGACAGCCAGGATGGCCTCACAGTGGGGCGCTCTTGGGAGTAAGCCTCCTCCGGGCTCCTCTGAATAGTCATCCTGCATACTTGACGTGAGCATTTTATTTACTATCTTGTTAAAAGTTCCATTATGGCCTTTTCCAAACATTCACAGAAGTAGGGATGGAAGAATGATCTCCCAGGTACTAGGAGAGTTAGCAACATATGGCCAGTTTCACCCATCCCTCTCCACCCCCTCCTGGACTATTTTCAATCACATTCCAGACACCGTATGATTTCAACTGCCAGTCCTTGAGTGCAGATCTCTAGAAGATAGGGCTTTCCTCTCCCCCAGATACCACAAAATCATGTGAGATAAGCATTTTAATAAATTCTTGGGTTGGCGGAGAGTGTCCTCACCCCATGGTTGCCTGGTGGTGAGTGGGATATGCTGGGGGCTGGAACTGGGGCTGCTGGCATGGTCCCAGGCCTGGAGCCCAGAGGCCAGCACCTGAATAGGGATCTCAAGGTCTCTCCAGTCTCCTGGTCCTGTGGAGGGCAAACCAGCAGATTGGAGTAAATGACAAAACTTGTGTAGTCTTCTGAACTAGCTCAAATAACAGCATTCCCTTTTAAGGACAGTGGTATTCTCTTTAGTAGTTCTTCCATTGATCTAGTTCGTTGGGGATTGAGAAATCTTAGCAGAATTTGGAGAGCTTGATCAAACAAACCAAGAGGAATGTGAAAAGAAAGTGCTTTCAGTCTCTTGTGTTTGTATGATTAAGAAATTTCTTTCTGCAAGACTAAAATACTCTTTCCTACATGTAGGTGGCTGGTTAAATTTTGAAATACATATTTTTATCTGGTTAGAAAACACTTTGTTTCTTCAAAAAGTCGGAGAACCAGAATGCAGAAGGGTGCCGACAAAGACAAGGAGGCACTTGCAGTCTGGGTTACTGTTTGGCAGACATGCTAACGGCTACCTGTGAGGTCAAGAAGGCCCCACTCCCTGTCGAGACCAGGTGTTTGCATTGGTTCCTGTTGGGAATTGAACAATTGGTGTGTCTAGTCATTTCCTGCCTCCGAGATGAAAGCACCTGAGGCAATGGGGCAGTAAACCGCCGCTGGGGAACCAAGAGGAGGGGAGCCCAACGGAGGCGCGGAAGGCTGCTCTGGAGCTTTCTAAGAGCTTGGTGAAGGTCGGAAGACCCACTGAACAGTCCTTCATTGGTAGGGGACAGGGAAGGGGCCTTTCCAGCCAGATGGGGGTTGCAGGGGACTCCTTTGCCCACGGCCTCTCTGACCGAGGGCCCACTGGGAGAACGGTGAAATGTGTGCTAGGGTTTTCTGGGATGCTCCTGGGGTCAGACTTGCCAATGAAGTATGAGCATCCTGTCTCCAGGTTGCCTAATTTCTAAAGTTTAGAAAGGTGAAGGTGACGTTTTTCTTTTTCTTTTTAAGTAAACTCTATGCCCTACATGGGGCTTGGACTCGGGACCCTGCGATCAAGCACTGATGCTCCTCTACCCACTGAGCCCGCCCTGCACCTCTGGGAGGCCTTTATTAACATACGGCGCTCACCAAGTATTTCTGTATGGCAGAGTCTGTGGCACACTTTTTATGTGCATTTTGTCATTTAACTTTTAATTCTTATTTTATCAAAGTAATATAGATGCATGTAAGTATTAAAAGTCAAGGAGTGGTTAAAAAATAAAATAAAACATGAAACCGGGGTACCTGGGTGGCTCCGTCTGTTAAGCCTCCATCTCTTGATTTTGGCACAGGTCATGATCTCAGGGTCTTGAAATTGAGCTCCATGTGGGGCTCCGCACTCAGTGGGGAGTCTGCTTGAGATTCTTTCTCTCCCTCTGCCCCTCCCCCAGCTGGTGCGTGTGTGTGCTCGCTCTCTCCCTTCTCTCTCTCTCTAAAATAAATAAAATCTTGGGGCGCCTGGGTGGCACAGCGGTTAAGCGTCTGCCTTCGCCTCAGGGCGTGATCCTGGCGTTATGGGATCAAGCCCCACATCAGGCTCTTCTGCTAGGAGCCTGCTTCTTCCTCTCCCACTCCTCCTGCTTGTGTTCCCTCTCTCGCTGGCTGTCTCTATCTCTGTCAAATAAATAAAAAGAGGGGCGCCTGGGTGGCAGAGCGGTTAAGCGTCTGCCTTCGGCTCAGGGCGTGATCCCGGCGTTATGGGATCGAGCCCCACGTCAGACTCCTCCGCTGTGAGCCTGCTTCTTCCTCTCCCACTCCCCCTGCTTGTGTTCCCTCTCTCGCTGGCTGTCTCTATCTCTGTCGAATAAATAAATAAAATCTTTTAAAAAAAAAAATAAATAAATAAATAAAAAGAAAATCTTTAAAATAAATAAATAAATAAATAAAATCTTTAAAAACAAAGAACAACCTCCCCCCCCCCCGAAACCATGGTGGGTCCCCACTCGCTGAGCCCTCCTCTCCAACTCCGCTCTTTCTCCCGGTGTGTGCCTGTGATTCTGAGTCATGTGCACGTCCTGCTGTCTTGGGTCATCACGTTGATGAGTTTCATGAATTATGTATTGACTTTCTCTATAGCTTCCTTTACATAGCCATTATCTCTGCTGCTCCCTGTTCTACCTGTATTTTACCTCCTGGGTAAATCTGTAAGGAATACTGACGTTTATGCCCACGCAAATGATACTCTATGGACGACTTTTGTGGCATACTGTGATAAGCCGTTTTTTAAAATTTTTTTTCTCCAGAATAAAATTGCTTTCTTAAAAATGTGCCCAGCTTTCTGTGTACCTGTGGCTCACTTTTCCCGTACTTTCCAGCTGCCTCTCAGTATAGTTATCCCCGTGCTCAGTGCTGCCAGGCTGGCTGTCAGCTCCAGCTTTTTCTCTTCTGGAACTCTCAGGGCATAGGCCAGAGGCAGCGTTAGTTTCTCAAGTTGCATGGCTCCGGTGCTTGGTTTCTTGTTTCCTGTATCCTGTGATGTGTTCTTTTTGGTTCCTTCCTTCCACTAGCTTCTAGAAAAAGAACTCAATTTCTGGAGACCATGTCCATTTGGGTGCACATGGGCTTCTAGGTCGGAAATGCTTGGTCAAGGATTGAGAAGCACGTCCCTCTGCGTTGCTGTTTGTGGTGCTGCTGCTGTGCAGCCCAGCACTTCTCCTAGTAAGCTGAGGGCAGCTTGCCTCACTCGCAGGCCTCCTGTCCAGCGCTGCAGGGCAAGTTTCTTCGAATCATGTTTCAGGGAGCCACATTTCCTCTGCTCCCTGTGTTTCCTCTGCCCCCTGTGTCTGAATGTTGGCCCCTCGGTCCTCTTCTACTTTATCTTTTGTCTCCTGTATCCATCGTTTTGTCTTTTGGCGTCACTCTCTGGGAGATTCCTTCCATTTTATCTCTGGCCTTTCACTACCGACATGCTTTTATTTCTAAGAACTCTTTCTTTGCTTGCTTGCTTTCTTTTTTTTTTTTTTTCCCTTTCTCTCTTTTTTTGGTAATCTGACTTCCTGTTTTTAGAATCCTGTTCTTGTTAAATGGATGCAATGTCTTATTTCTTTGGAAAATAAAGATTTTTTTCGGCATTTTTTTCTCATGGTCTTTCTCTGCCGTGTGAGGGTGTCTGGGAGCCCTTGGTTGGTGGCTCACTCTAAGAGAGGGGCAGGGGGAAGACAGGTGGACACTCTGAGCACGAGGGGCTTGTCCACTGCCAGCTTCCCTGGAGGCTCATGTAGCTTCAGGTTCTGGGTCTTTCCTCCAGAACATGGTCTTCCAAACACTGGGCTGTAGGGTGAAGACCTGGGTGCCACCCTGGAGGAGGCCACAGGTGGGCAGAAGGGCAGGCGGGTAGGCGTCAGCAGTTAGTGTGGATCTAGACACTCAGTGGGCACATAGTCTGCTTCTTTCATTATCCTCCCCGAGCCTTCTCGGCTGGGTGGGTTGCCCCCCTCACAGTCCAATGACTCTCCATTTTATGCTTTTCCAGAGAATAAATCTCTGGTGTCTGCTAGTGTGGAAGTGGTTACCCAGCAGTGTGAAGTGGAGGAGGGGATGCTGAGAAGCCTTTCACCCAGGAATCTTTCCATTTATCTCTGGTCCCTGAGTGCCTGGCACACCCGTCCGGAGCCTTACGAAGATCTGGGGCTGGCACTGGATTGGCTCTCAGCCCTCCTCACTGTCACTTACTTAGGACTCCGCTTTCTTGGTTGACTTGCTATGTCCATCACCACTGGGCCATCACTGTTCCAGATTCTAAAATCCTGTTGTTGGAGCCATCACTTCTGACTTTTCTGGCTTTGTGAGTTTGTGTTAAAGAAAAACAAAATCCCCCCTTTTCTGTAGTTTTAGTGGGGTTTTGAGAGCAACAAAATTAGACATGCAAGTTCAGTTCCTTATGCCAGCCTAGAGGTTCATATCTCATTTAATTTTATTTTTAAATGAAATTGTTGTAGGGAACATATTTATTTAGACTGTGGCTTAAGCTAGCTTAATTTAAGTCAAAGTTGTGTTTCCTGCTCAGGGCCAGTATAGCGATTTGCTTTCCTTCTGGTCTGTCTTCATTTCCTGGCCCTTCTCCTGGGGGCAGGCTCACAGGATTCCTTGACGCTGCGGCAGGGCAGAAGCTTCGGGCTAGGTCTCAACCACGGCAATGCTTGGACTCAGCTGGCATTTAGAGAGGGTGGAATAGTTCTCTCTTGTGCTGGCCCGAGCTCTGGTTTACCAAACATAGTGTATTCCTAGGCTGTACCACAAGTGCTGGGAGCTTACTTCCAAACATACAGGTCCATTGCACAGGAATGGGGTGTGGGGGGTGGGTACTGCCCTGAGCGCCTGATAGGGAAGCAGGGCTGCCAGAGCCTTCCTTCTTAGACATCAGGGGCGGGCTCGAGCTGCTGAGGGCCGGGAGTATCAAGGGTACCTTTTCCTTATCTCTTTGGTAGATGGTTGGTTAAAAATGTGGTAGGAGGGGCGCCTGGGTGGCACAGCGGTTAAGCGTATGCCTTCGGCTCAGGGCGTGATCCCAGCATTCTAGGATCGAGCCCCACATCAGGCTCTTCCACTATGAGCCTGCTTCTTCCTCTCCCACTCCCCCTGCTTGTGTTCCCTCTCTCACTGGCTGTCTCTATCTCTGTCGAATAAATAAATAAAATCTTTAAAAAAAAATGTGGTAGGAATCTTTTTTAACTTGGCAAGATCTTTTTCCCTATATGGTATCTACTTTTTGATGGTGTGCTTAGGAAAGCCTTCCTCAGCCCAATATTATATAACTATTCTCTTGTTGTCTGGCACTTTTATGATTGGGGCTTTTACACATACAGGGTGAAGGGTCACCGAGGCAAGCTGCAAGGTCTGTCCCAGGTGGGTGAACAGACTCTTTTTACACACAGGTGCCACTTCATCTGGAAGCTTCTCTTGTAGGGTGGGGTGAGGCAGGGCTGGCAAAACTCCTGCCCCATGAGAGGTCAGTTGGTTGGTGAGTGTGTGGTTCTCAAAAGAGGGGAGGCTTCCTCTGGGCAGAACAAAAACCTCCCATGGATGGGTGGGCATCTTGTCCACCTAAGGCAGGAGGGTGAGTCTGACGCAGAGAGGAAAACACCTTCCTGGTTTAGACAGCAGCAGGAGACCAACCAGATGGCCTTGCTCTCCTGCGAACAGGCACGTGTTCAGCAATGGAAAAGGAGGTTGAACCTGGAGAAGGCGGTGTTGAGGGGGGTGCTGTCAGGAGAGGTGGGAAGGCCCCTGCATGTGGCCCTTTGGAATGGAGCAGGAGGGGAGGGCCAGGCAGCTGGAGGGCAGAGAAGGCCGCTGAATGCTTCTCATCAGCGTACCTTTGCACAGGCCCTTTCTGAGAAGTGTTTTGCCGGCTGGGCAGCTGAGGGCATGCTTCCAGGTGGCTCAGCTTCAGGGGGACAGCAGCTCTGCCTGAGGGAGCCGCACGCACTCACTGCTGTCATCTGCTAGGAAGGGGGCGACACCAACGTCATTGAACGTTGGAGGTATTTTGGGATGCAGTCTTACTGTGCAGTTAGGCACAGTAAATTTCTGTATTTCTGTAACACACCCTACTGCTTCCTACGTGCCAAGTGCCTGACGTCGTTAAACTACTATAATCCTCAGACCAGCCCCATGAGGTGAGAACGTGCAGGCCCCGCAAGGTGATGCCTTATCCAGGGTCACCGGCTTGGGGGTGGAGTGGCGAGGGGCAGGCTGGAGCATTAGCATACTTGGAGCTTACATCCACGTGTACCTTCCCAGCACACACAGTTTGCTAGTTTTTTAGCTTTATCTTGCACTGATTCAGATTACAAAGACTAGGAACCAGCTCCAGGTGATGAATTGAGTTTCCCAATTTGGGGACAGGGAAGAGGTGAGGCAGCAGAGCAGACAGATACTGGACAGGAGCTGCAGTCTGGGCCGAGGCTGTGCACCCTGGCCACCTCTGTGCGCCTCCCTTCATCCTGGCCACAGCCCTTTCAGAGAGTTCCTTTAAGAGGAGCATGTGTGTGGGGGATAGAGCGTCTCTCCCAAGACCCAAGCTGGCCAGTGGCCAGGTCGGAATTTGAGCCCCGATCTGTGTGAGGTCTGTCTGATTCTGGAGCCCAAGCCCTTCCTCCTCTGTCTACTTCCTGCAGGGTCCAGTGCCCAGCACTTCGCCCATCCCAGCACATACTTTCCCATCACCCTGACCTCTGCTGTCTGGACATGCTCGTTGAAGACCTGGTTTCCCTATACCTATCACACTGATTCTCGGTTCTGCACATCATGTCCCATCAAAATGCATGGCATTACCACTCCTTGTGTTAAAAATAGCCAATTATTTGTCTGGTGCCACTTACTGCCTGCTGCATACCAGTCCCGGCTCTCAAGGTGTTTGTAGGACGGCAGGGCTGACCAGCAGGGAGCCAGCAGTTCCCCCAGGAGGTGCCACGGGTGTTGCCAGGGTGACCACAAGGTTTCTGTGAGGCAGAAAGTGGGGTGCCTTGGAGCACGGCCAGAGGGCTTGACAGGCTGGCGGGATGGTTGAGCATCAGCATGCTTGGCAGCAGGGCCCTGGAAGAGTGAGGGAGTGGGCTCCATGGCTGCCTGCCTTGCTGGTAAGGAGTAAGGCCCTTGAGGCAGTCAGGAACATAGCCTGGACCGCTTCCCACTCCTCCTGGCTTAGGGTGCCGGTGGAGGTGTTGGGGGTGGAGACAGAGGCCCATCAGGAAGGACCACCACAGGTGCAGTGAGAGATGAGGTGAGGGTTTAAACTTCAAGGAACAGAAGTCAGAATTGGGAAGTGAAGAGGGGGTTCCCAGGTTTCCAGTGTGCACATTCGGTGGACACAGAGCTAAGGTTACAGAGTTGTTTTTTTTTTTTTTTGGTGTGTTTTTTTGTGTGTGTGTCACTGCCCTCTGCTCAGGCAGGGTCTGGACAAGAAGGGGCTTCTGCCACCTCGTGGTGGTGGAGTTCACAGGGCCTGTGGGATGGATCAGGTCCCCCCCCCCCCCAGGAGACTCGAGTCTAAACCAGATGCCAGTTGAACCCTGACCAGGCAGACCTGTGTAACCATGGCGACCAGGAAGAAGCTGTACCTGGGGAGCTGGGGAGCCCTGGTTGAAGCAAGGGGCTGCGAGCTCTGAGCCAGTGTCAGTCCTCCATCCATCTTCTCAGAGGGCTCGGCACGCCCAGGCAATGGCCAGGAGACAGGCCCCTCTGTTGTGCTGGCGCCTTCCTGGTGGCCTCAGGTTTGGGGACAACTGCCTTAGTATTGGAACTGTGGCACGATAGCCACAATTAGGGTCCACCCTTGTGAGCTGACCTTGGTTTTGCTCCCTGACCTCCCCTGACTGGGCAGGCCCTTGTATTCCCGGAGCTGACCTCAGGCTGGCTTGTGTGTGGGCGGAGCTCACTAGGACTTGCTAGTTCTTCTAAGTTGTTTCTCTGAGGCTGTAACCACCACTCTGTCTTTAGGGCTGTCTTTTTGTGTGCTAGTTTGCTTTTGTTTAGTGACGGTTGCTGGAAGGGTTTTGTTTTCTGGACACAGAGGCTGAGGAATGGCCATCCAGGTCCAGCTGCTCCTGTAGGCATCCTGGGGACAGAGCAGAGGGGGAGAGCAGCCGGTCCTGCATCTGTGCGGGGGCTGCCCTGAATGTGGGGCTGGGACCCACAGCAGGCTCATGCAGTGGGCATGCTGGTACTTGGTACGGAAGGAGGGAGGGCCACCACCCGTAAGCACTGATGCGAGAAGCTCTTCCCTGTGCAGTTAGAACCAGATAATGGATGGGCGCCCTTGACAAGATGCCGAGCCGGCTGAAAAGGAAAGGACAGGGCCTCCTTGGGGGCAAACGTGCGAATGGTAACAGAGAGCAGAGCTGCCAGGTTTCTTTTTTGCTTCATCTTCTATTTTGTGGAGCATGATCTGCAGACTAGAAACAGGAGCAAAAACATTTTTTTAAAATATGGTTTGCAGAACTGAAAACAGTGCTCAGGGCGCCTGTTCATTCTTCAGCCAACAAACACGCAGGGTCTGTTTGGGCAGACGTGGCGTGCAGCCATGGAAGGGACACGTACGAGACACGGGCATGGTGCTGTCTCGCAGAGCTCTGGCGCCTGGCTGAAGAGCAGCCTTCCTTCTTGGCTCCGTAGCTGTGCAGCCCCTTCATGGGTGTTTACCCCAGTTGTGTTTCCTCTTGCTAAGGTGTGTATTCTACCTTGTCAAGACAGGCCTGATTCTGGCCCCCTGTCCTGACAGTCTTCCTTAGGCTCTTTCAGTCACATAACAGCCAGTGCCCCCAATGTCTGTGTCATCAGTGATGTTGTGTGGACCCGGAGGGGACAGGGTTTCTCCTCCAGCACATCCCTTGGCATCTGGTGCCTTCGGGCCTGGCGAGGTCCCCCCACCTCAAAGCTCTTAGGCTGGTGTCTGTGTATTGTCTCTGGGGATTGTGCCAGGTGTCTTTGCTGCGGTCAGGGTTCACAGAGTTTGTGTGGGGCCTGTGAGTCTGCCAACTCCATCAAAGTGGCCAGCCAGCAGCTTGGGGAGGGCTGCTTTTTTTTTTTTTTTTTTTTTTTTTAAGATTTTATTTATTTGACAGAGACAGCCAGCGAGAGAGGGAACACAAGCAGGGGGAGTGGGAGAGGAAGAAGCAGGCTCCTAGCAGAAGAGCCTGATGTGGGGCTTGATCCCATAACGCCGGGATCATGCCCTGAGCCGAAGGCACACGCTTAACGGCTGCGCCACCCAGGCGCCCCGGGGAGGGCTGCTTTTAGCCAGCCAGGAGCCTGCCTGAGCCCTCGGGGATTGCTCATCTTGGGCACAGAGCCCATGTGCATAACTGAGTCCCATCTCGGAGCTCTCAGGCCCCCTCTCTGCCTTTTTGTGCTTCACAACTTGGTCCTGGCTCCACCTTCTACCCATGACCTCTCCACTTCCCTATAGCCAGCCTCCAGCACGTCCCACGGGCTAGCAAGTGCCCTCTTGGCTGTGTCCATTGCTCTCTCCGTTGCTCTGCAGCTTTGTGGCCCTCAGTCCTGGGAAGCCTCCATGACAGGGTTTGCCTCCCACTGCTTTTGGAAAGTGGGGAAGGGAACAGGTATGGCCCTGGGGGACACAGGTGAGGTGCCCTTCTGAAAGCTGGTTTGCTTAGTCACTTCTCTTGTCGGAGATGCTCAGTGACTTAGAGCCTAACCAAGTGACGACTCTCGATCTCTGTGTGTGGACTCCCGCCTCACACTGGCTAGGTCCTCTGTGCCTGCCTCTCTCACTTCCTGGAGAGTTGGGTACTGCGTTGTCCTCCTGCATTGTTCCTTTCACCCTGCTCTTTTGGCCGTGATCACATTGCCCCTCATGGGGGTGTCTGCTCCATCCGGGCTGCCTTGCCAACAGGAACTCGTTGCTCCTGCTTTGCCTCAGTGCAGCTTGAGGAAGCAGACGGGGGTAGAGACTCTGCACTCATGTGTTTAATGAGTTATCCAGCAGTGGGGGGGGTCAAGGTCATTTTATGTTTCTTTACACATTAATACAGATTTGTCCAAGTCTCAGCACCGAGACTCCTTTCTTGATTTCTTTAAGGATCACAAACATGACCGTGCATCCCATGTGCACACTCTTTCAGTATCCTGGGGTTGGTTGGTTTGCTTTTTCATTTGTTTGGAGTGGTCAGAAGGCTGTCTAGCACCAGCTGGACTGTTTGTTTAATTCTCTTGGGGTGAGGCAACAGATCTTTGACATGCTCGTTCATTTGTTTATCAGCGTGCTCTGCTCTGGGAAGAAGGCAGGCTGTGAGCAGACGCGCCAGGCCCTGAGAGGCCCAAGTGTAGTATGCCCCTTCCTTTCTAAGAGACGCACACCTGTTTTTAGCTTTGTGTGTGTTTCTCGGGCTGTGTGCTGCCATTCACAGGGAGCTCAAGCTTGCTGGTGTGTGTGGCTCCCTCCTAGCAGAGCATCAGTCGGTAAAGACTAGTGATTGCCTTCCATCTCTGATTGGACATGTTTTGGCAAATATGTGTTTTTTTGGTTTTTTGTTTTTTAAGATTGATTGATTGATTGATTGATTGATTTAGAGCATGGGGGTGGTGGAGCAGAGGGAGAGAGAGAGCATCTCAAGCATACTCTGCACAGAGGATGGAGCCTGACCTTGCAACCCTGAGACATGACGCAAGCCCAAATCAAGGGTCAGTTAACTGACTGAGCCACCCAGGTGCTTGTTGGCAAATGTGTTTTTAAGTAGTTTCCACATTTGTGAGATTTATTTCCTTGGTCCCACTTGGAGAACCTGCACATCCTACATAAGGACCTTTACTTTGGGACACCTGGGTGGCTCAGTCCGTTAAGCATCTGGCTTTGGCTCAGGTCATGATTCTGGGTCCTGGGATCAAGTTCCGCACTGGGCTCCTTGCTTAGTGGGGAGCCTGCTTCTCCCTCTGCCTGCCGCTCCCCCTGCTTGTGCTCTCTCTCTTTCTCTGACAAAATAAATAAAATCTTCAAAAAAAAAAAAAAAAAGGACCTTTACCTTGGGAGGGACTGTGAGTTGACATTGCATGGCCCCTTTGTTTTATAGAGGAGAAGACCGGAGCCAGGGTCCCACTGTTCTTAATGCCAGAGTTGGCTGGGCGGGGGGAGACACCCAGGCCACTCAGAGGGTAGGAAGTAGAGGGTGCTGGCCCCTCAGCCATCTGCGTATACCTGATTTTGTGCTTGTTGTGAGCAACTCCGAGGGCCTGGCTGCTCTCATCCTTTCTGCCAGGGGTAGCTGCTTTGCTTTGTGGTGTCTACCTTTCCTGTTTCTTTCTTCTCATGGCTCTTCCCCCTTACCTTGCTCAGCTTGCCTTTTATCACTCTGCTGAGAGTCCCTCCTTATATGCCTCTCCTGGACCTTAGCCAGGCTGTTACGCTGGAGGACAGTACCTCTTCCACCCAGGGGTAGCTGCTGAGCAGGGCCTGCTGGCCAGGAAACCTACAGGAGCAGACTTACAGGTATGTGTGAACATCTTTTTTTCTTCTGTGTTACAGTGAGGATGCCATGCGGAAAGCTGGTGTGGCCCACAGTAAATCCAGCAAGGATATGGAGAGCCATGTGTTCCTGAAGGCCAAGACCCGGGTAAGGCCCTTGTGGGTGGAGCAGAAAGCTCAGAGGCTCAGGAAGGGGAGGATACAAGGCAGACTCTGGAAGCTCTCTGCCTGCGGAGTGGGGGTGGGGTGGCCACTCACTGATTGACCATGGGCACCATCAGGTTTACCTGCAGCATGCTGTGGGTCTTCCCACACGTTCGTGGTACAGTTATAGGGAGGGTACTTGGGGGGACATGCAGGATGCAGGCCCAGCCTTGACCACAACCCTGTTGCCAACACCCTCCATTCGTGGTCAGCTCCCAGGAATCTTGTAGGATGCTCATGGAGGTCCTCTGAATAAGAATGCTCCCCAGGGGATCCTCACTAAAGCTCCACAGGGCCCTGACACGTGGGCCCACAAGCGTTCCCATCCTGCTTTGTTAAGTGCTAAAGGCGATGCTTGTGGAGGTTGAGGCCTTGAGCCTAGGAATGTCACAGGTGGAGTAGTTGGGAAGGATTTCAGCTGTGTGAGCTCTTGTCCTGGGCTGGGTGCCATGGGCTTCATGTGACCACCTCCTTTCATCCTTTCATCAGAGTGTTCTCCCCAGGGCAGAGCTGTTTTAGTAGAAGTGAAGCAGAACAGGCACAAGGAAGCCAGGGACTTGTGTCGGGTTACCCAGCTTGCGCAAGGAGGGGCTGATGCCCGCGTCTTTTCTTCTGCACCCGCCCTGCCTCCCTTGCACATCCTGACCGTGCAGTCCCTCAGCTGTGCCGGGTCTGCTCCTCAGCACTTTGTGCCTGAGTGTGGTATTGGGAGTTCTGGGACATCCTTGTGCATCAAGAATTAAAAGCCGATCCTACTTATAGCCCTTGGTGGGATACTGGTTTGGATAAACCAACTGTCAAGACATAGAGAGGTCAATTCAGGAGATTTGGACATGGTCTGAGTGTTGAGATGAGGTGAATATTTTTCAAAATAGAAAGATAGAGGTCACCAGCTGGAGAAAGCAGTATCCAGAAGAGAAGCCACCTGCATAATCTGGTCTTAGAGGTTAGAGCACACAGGTGTGTGTTTGTGACCACATGGAAGTGTAAAGAAGAGCTCTGGGCACTGAGGTGCAGGGGCTCTGCACTCTGGATATACATAATAAACATTTTCCTTTGTTTTAATAACTTTATTGAGATCTGTTTCATATACTGCACAATTCACCCATTTAAAGTGTGTAATTCAGTGGTCTTAAGGATATTCACAGAGTGGTACAACCATCACCACAATCTGAATTGTAGAACATTTTCTAAAAGAAAATCCATTCCCGTGGGCTGGCGCTCCCCATTTTCCCAGCCCTGGGGCACCACTTTCTGCTTTCTGTTGCTATGGATTTGTCTTTTCTGAACATTTCATATAAATGGAATCATACAGTAAATGTTTTTGTGCCTGGATTCTTTCACTTAGGATAATATTTTCAGGTTTCATCCACGGACCATTTCGTTGCATGTTGTTCATTCCATTTTACTGCTGAATAATATCCTGTCGTATGGATCACTGCATCTTGTTTATGTTTATCCGTTGATGGTCATTTGGATTGCTTCTACTTTTGGGCTGTTACCAAAAATGCTGTACACATTTGTGTACAAGGGGCACCTGGCTGGCTCAATCAGTGAAATGTGCGACTCTTGATCTCCGGGTTGTGGGTTCGAGCCCCACGTTGGGAGTAGAGATTTCATAAAAATAAAGTCTTCAAAACAAAACAAACCCAAAATCGTGTGTAGAAGCTTTCCTGTGGACCTAACATTTCATTTCTCTTGGGTAGATACCTAGGAGTGGAATTGCTGAATCAGATGGTAACGTAACACAGCCACACTGTTTTTGAAAGCAGCTGTATCATTTTACACTCCCACCGACAGGGTATGAGATTCCCGTTTCTTCACATCCTTATCAACACTGATTATCGTTTGTCTTTTTTATTATACCCATCATGATGAGTGTGAAGTAGCATTTCACAGAAATTCTGGTTTTGATTTGCATTCCCTGGTGACAAACGATACTGAGCATCTTCATGTACTTGTTGATCATTTGTATATTTTCTTTGGAGAAATGTTTATTCAGATCCTTTGCCCATTTTAAATTGAGTTCTTGTTTTTTTTTTTAATTGATTGTAAGAATTTTTAATGTGTTTTGGATCTAAGTCTCTTATTAGATGTAGAATTTGCAAATATTTGGGGGGGATGGGATGTTATTACTGGTTTTGTTTGTATTTTCTTAGAATTAAAAGAACTTTGGTGAGGGCTTATTGAACTATTTCAGCTTTTGAAATGGAGAACTTGTTGGTTCCTTATTGTTTGTTATCTATTGTTTGATAAGGAACTACCATAAAACTTAATGACCTAAAGCAATAAAGTATTTTTCCTGATTCTGTGGGTCAGCAGCCAGGGCAATTGGCATTGCCTAGCTGACCATCCTGCTGATCTCCCGTGTGAGCTCTCATGCAGCTATATTCAGCAGGCGGCTGTGCTGACCTGGAAGGTCCATCAAGGCTTCACTCCTGTATCTGCACATCAGTTTTACCACGTGGCCTCCACGTGGTGTCTCCAGCAGTACAGCCTGCACTTCTTACTACCTGACAGCTGGCTTTTGAGGAGGGGGATGTGGAATCTACCTGTCCTCAGAAGTCCTAGAAAATCACTCTGATACAGCAGGTCCTAAGGGCAGTGGGAATTACCTCCTTTTTTTTTTTTTTTTTAGTTTTATTTTTAAGCAATCTCTACACCCAACGTGGGGCATGAACCCACTGCCCTGAGATCAAGAGTTGCATGCTCCACCTAACTGAGCCAGTCAAGCGCCCCTCACCTCTGTCTTTCGATATAAGCAGTTGCCTGTTTGTACAGGGAGGCCAGTGATTATTGGTGGCCCTCTTGGAGATCGGCTATCACAGACACTCTCCTATCATCTGGGATGCTTTCCATCCCAAAGACGGCATCGAGCAGCACAACAGCCCCCTCACTGTCTCAGCCTCTGCCTCGCCCACACTCTGAACCTTAATGACCGCAGTCCCATTTCCTTTGGTTAAGCTGATTCTAAATCCCTAACTCCAAAGAGGAGAGCCCCCCCCCAACTATTTGGAAGAGAAGTATTTTTAACAGGTGTTGAAAATTTCCTGTCTTTTTTGCAGAGACAGACATACTGCTTGGGCACCGTTGTCTGATGCCCAGCTTTTTACTACTGCCTAAGCTCCTCGTAGAGCTGGGTGCCAGTCAGTGCAGTGAGGCCCTTCTGTGAGGACTGGTCAGATGGCACCCCGGGAACTCTTATTGCCCGCCCTTCCCATCTGAGACTCCATCAGAACAACTGTGAAAGAATTGAAAAAGTGGGGCCCCAGGGGCGCCTGGGTGGCACAGCAGTTAAGCGTCTGCCTTCGGCTCAGGGCGTGATCCTGGCGTTATGGGATCAAGCCCCACATCAGGCTCTTCCGCTATGAGCCTGCTTCTTCCTCTCCCACTCCCCCTGCTTGTGTTCCCTCTCTCGCTGGCTGTCTCTATCTCTGTCGAGTAAATAAATAAAATCTTAAAAAAAAGAAAAAAGAAAAAAGTGGGGCCCTAGAGCAGGGAGAAGGACGGGGAAGAGTAATTTCTCTGTTTCTGGATTCTAGGAGGGACTGAGCGGTGTAAGAGGCCACAGTGAAGGGGCTGACCTTCCCGGGGAATCCTGGCAAGCTGGCAGGTCCAGAGGTGTCCACCCTGAAGGAAACTGGGGTGCTAATGGATACCTCAGGCTGCCTAGTGTATACCCCAAGGCCCTGTTCTGTATCCCACATCAGCTGTATGAAGCAAAAACACTACCACTCTCCCCAGTTTCAGAGAAGGAGGCTCTGGCATGCAGGTGCTAGTTAATTTAGCCAGGAGGTCACAGATCTGGGTGGAGGTAGAGCAGGGAATGGAACCCAGATGGTCTGGTGTCACCACACTCTTAACCACTTCTTTTACTGCCTCCCATCTGTCATAGCAAAAGATACCCAAACAGCCACTTTAATTCCTTTACACCTTTGATTCCTACAGATGGGACTACTTTCTGCCTAAAGGAGGCTGATGGAAGCAAAAATAATTGTGCCTGGGGATGGTGGGTTGTGAGAGTGGCAACTCCGAACACTTGAACGAGCCTCTGAAACAGATTTGGCAGCCACTGGATGAGAGCACAGTCAGGGGTCCCAGGAGCTCTGTGTCGGTGCCTACTGTGGCAGTGTGTAGTGATGCTTACTAAAGCTGGGTGCATTTCCGAACCTTTGCTTATTACTTGGTTGTTTTTACATTAAGCCTGTAAGTTAAACACTCATGTACTCTTTTGCATTTAATACAGTGTTATGCAAAAGTAGTACATGTTTCTGGTTTACAGTGTAGAAAGGACTAGTACAGAACGAAAACCCCACTGGGAGGCCAGAGTGAAACACGGGGACTAGGGAAACTGAACATCAGAAGTGGGAAACTACCTTGGGATTAGCCAAAGAGGAGGGCCTGAGCTGAGCAGCCAGCCAGCTGGAATAAATGGGGACCAGCACAGCCTGGGAAATAGGATCGAGCTCAGCCGTGCTCCCAGCCAGGGAAGAGGAGCATGTCTACATACATCTGATAAAAGGAGGTGTTTTCCTACCTTCAGCCTTTTTAAGGGCCCTCACAAGCCTGGAGTCTGGCTTTGACTGAATCTGAATATACCTTCTGCTGTCCCTGTTTCATGAAGAGCAGCTACTGGACCACCCAAGAATTCAGGCATTAGAAGCACTGCATCTTGGAGCTGAGAGAAGCACAGCTGTGCACACTGAGAAATGTGAGCACATGAAAAGACAGCCATTTTCTTTCTTTTTTTCTTTTAAAGTAAGCCCTGCGCCCAACATGGGGCCTGAACTCCACGACCCTGAGATCAAGAGTTGCATGCTCTACCAGCTGAGGTAGCCGGGCACCTCAAGACTAGCATTTTCTTAACAATTGCTGAGATCTGCTAGGAAAGCCTAGCTGGGTGTAGCTGGTTCATGAGAAAGGTCTAGTAGGCAGTGCTCCTTCCCTCCGTTCTGTCCAAAATGTGTGGCAGTCGGGGCTCCTGCACCATCCTTAGTAAGCATACTTGTTCAGAAGCTTCTCTGTCAGTTCTGATTGTTTCGTTTTCACCAGCTATGTTTGCTGTAGCGTGTTTTGAGGCTGAGAGAAATACACACTTTAGCCCTTGTGACGCTTTCTCCTGTTCACCTGTGAAGAAACAGCTATATAGGGCAAGTCACTTGTAGTATGGGGAGCTAGCTTGCTTGTTCACTTGCATTTTTTTCTGTTATTTTTATTTTTAATTTTAATTTTTATTTATTTTTGGTTTTGGGGTGTGTTGTTGTTGTTGTTTTATTTTTAAGTAGGCTGCACGCCCAGCCTGTGGCCTGAACTCATGATCCTGAGATCAGGAGTCACATGCTTTACCAGCTGAGGCAGATGGTTGCCCCTCTGTCTTATTTTTACATGTAAGCTGGGTAAGAAGACCACTGGCATTTGTTTTATTATTCATTTTTTGTATGTCTAAAATATTTTAGAATATATAAAAATAAAATGTTAAAATCCATGACTCCCAATGCGATGCTTATCCAAGGCCTCCTTTTGCCAAGAGCACTGGCTCTGGAGTACCTGCTCTGGGATTTGATACATTTTTCAATATATGAGGAAAACTTCAAAACAGACTTTGTAGAAACTGACAAACTGATCCTAAGGAAATTCAAGGGACCCAGAATACTCAAAACAATCTTGGAAAAGAAAACAGTCAGAAGACTCCTACTTGTGAATTTTTAAATGTACTACAAAGCTACAGTGATCAAAACGAGGTCATACTAGCATAAGGATGAACATACTAATCAATGGGATAGAATTGAGAATCTACAAATAAGCCTTTGTGTTTACAGTTAATAGATTTTTTTTGACATGGGTGCTAAAAGATTTCAGTGGGGAGAAATCGTCTTTTCAACAAATGGTGCTGGTACAACTGGATTACCATATATAAAATATTGAGGTTAGATCCCATCTTCACACCATTTACAAAAATTATCAGAATCAAAAAATTAACTCAGGATCAAAGGCCTAAATTTAAGAGCTAAAACTATAAAGCTCTTATAAGAAAATGTAGGCATAAATCTTTGTGACCTTGGATTAGGCAACAGTTTCTGACATGTGACACTAAAAGCACAAACAACAAAAGAAAACCTAGGTTAGTTTGACTCATCAAAATTAAAAACTATTAAAAAGAATTAAAAACTCTTGTGCATCAAAGGACACCATCAAGAGTGAAAAGACAACCCATGGAATGGGAGAAAATATTTGCAGATCATTTATCTAATAAGGGACTGGTATCCAGAGTATATATAAAGAACTTCTCCAACTAAACAATAACAACAAAAAACCTAATTTAAAAAAAAAAAAGGGTAAAGGGCTCTAACAGACATATCTCCAAAGAAGGCGTACAAATGGCCAAGAAGTACATGAAAAGCTTCTCAGCATCACTTGTCATTAGGGAAATGCAAATCAAAATCACAAGGAGACACCACTTCACACTCATGGTGGCTGGAGACCTTGGAACCTCCTACGTTGCTGGAAGGAGTGTAAAATGGTGCGGTCACTGTGGAAAACAGTGTGATGATTCCTCAAAAAATTAAACAGTTACCAAATGTCCATAAAAACTTGTACACAAATATTCATAGCATCATTCATAATTGCCAAAAAGTGGAAATAACTGAAATGTTTATCAGCTGATGAATGGATACACAAAACAAAAGGAGGTATATTCATACAATGGAAATGAAATACTGATACATGCTGTAACACGGATGAATCTCGAAAACACCATGCTAAGTGTAATAAAACAGTCATAATGGTCCATATTATGCAACATGATTGCGTTTGTGTAAAATACCTGGGATAGGCAAATTGATAGGGACAGTGTATTAGTTTCCTATAGCCGCTGAAACTGATTACCAGACTTGTGGGCTCCAATCTCCGGGCTCATGGCTTTGGCCTCTTGGCCTGAAGCTCTGCCCTTGTGATCATCTTTCCTTTTCTTGAAGAGTAGCACATGTTTGCAGCTGAGTCATTTTATCAGCCTGTTTCCTGCCTATAGAATTTTGGGTATCTGTCACCCTTCTTTGATTTCATCCAGTCTCTCTCCTTTTCAGGCCAAACTGTCAGTGTTTCTGCGGTTGTAACACTCACATGCCTTCTTGGGTTTCCCATGTATGTGACAGGATTCACACCATTAGACAAGGGGTTTCTCCACCGATCTTTCCTGTATAATTTCGTCCCTGCCCTTGTCTTCTGTGAGAGGATTCATGATTGAGGGGATCCGTGAATTCTGTGCCCACTCTCTCTGGCACTAGCAAAATTTGTGTTCAGCCACACCCTAGCTTTTTCTGCAGGAGTGCACCTTCGTAACAGTGAACCTCCTCAGTTTAGCTTGATTTTTTTTTTTCTTTCCCCGATTTGGATAGCCTAGGAGTTCCCAAACCCATCAAGTCCAGGTTCCTTTTTGCTTAATAGTTCTTACCTCAGTTTCTCTGTCTCCTCCCGCATTTTACTCTGAGCAGCAAGAAGCCAGGCCAGACCTTCAACATTTTGCTTGGAAGTCTACTCAGCCAAATCTCCAAATTCATTGCTTACAAGTTCAAGTTCTGCCTTTCACACAACTAGGATACAATTCAGCCAAACTTCTGCCACTAAATACCAAGGATTCTCTCTGCATCAGCTTCCAATGACATGTTCCTCATTTTCTCTGAGCCCTCCCCAGAAACACCTGTAACATTCGTCTTTCTACCAGCGTTCTGGCTTTGATGATACACATGTATTCTTTAAGATGATATGGAGCTTTCTCTGCCAGGTTCCTCACTTCCCTGTGAGTCCTAAGTGGCTGAGTCTTTGGCATGTGTGTTTCTACCAACAGTTTCCCCTATTGTCTGACTCCCTCCCTTTTGCCCCTTATTTCTTGTGAACTGAGTGTTAGATGGGAAGAGCTCAGGATTGCAGTGGAGTCATGAGTAAGAATATGTCTGAGGTGGTGCCCTGCATTCGTATTTCCCCACGAGACCACAGTTTGTCCGGAGTTCAGAGAGTGACAGCCTGACTCTTCAAAAAAGTTCCCCATCCACTTGTCATCTGATGGTTCCACCATTTAATGGGATGTCGCAAAATGGTAATTGCCCTTAATTCCGGACACATTTCCTTACACATTTATTAGAAGGAATTTTTCTGCAAAGAAGGGGTTTTTTTTCATCAACCAAGACTTCTTGGTTGCTTGAAACACAGCCTCTTCTGGGTGACCAGGAATGCTTTCCTGTCCGTTGTCCCTTTGTAGCCCAAGGACTTGCTACCCTTGGTTACCCCCAGGGGCGATCAGTAGGGCGTGGGGATAGGAGTGAGGGTGAGTTCTCTTCCTGTGACTATTATGAGCTTGGGGCTCTGCATCTTGTGTGTTTCAGTCCATTGCAGTGGTTCATTTCGATGCTTCCGTGGTCCCTTCCTCATCCAGGGGCAGCCCCCAAGCACCCTTTATCCCTCTTAGGGCCTCTTATCACAACTCCTTTTGTCTTTTGCAGCTTACTGCGTCTTGGTCCTGGAATGGGCCGTTCCTCTATGGAGCCCTGGTTCCTTTTTGAGGGTGAAATGGTATTAAGAGCATGCAGTGTGGGCACTGGTGCTGATGGCTTCTGCACCTTTTTGTGAACAGAGCTAAGAAGTAATACGTTTTGGTGATAACAAGCAACAACCTCAAAACCCCCATAATTTCACACTGATATTTCCCATTCCAGTTTAACCTTACAGGGTTTTACTTTCATTTTAAACTTGTATCTTTTCTCTTAATGTGACTATCTTGGCTTCTAATATCATTAGCATAATTACTTGCTCTACTCTAAAATACTTTTGGGGGGCGCCTGGCTGACTCAGAGGAGCATGAAACTCTTGATCTCGGGGTTGTGAGTTCGGGCCCCACAATGGGTATGGAGATTACTAAAAAAAGTAAACTTAAAAACATAAAACAAAATACTTTAGAAATGAACAGATTAATGTTATCGCTAATATTGGTAACAAATAGTAACAAAATGTGGAATGAAGTGTAAGATGTCTTTGCACCTCTGTTAGTCCTTAAAGTATATCCCTTCCACTAAGGAAATGCAGTTTTTTGTTTTGTTTGCTTTTTTGTTTTTTTAAAATGATCACTCAAAGGGCTGTTTTCCCTCTATGATTCTGATACCAACTGGATAGTGAGCTCATACATTTCAATTTATTTTGAATTTTTAGGAATTGTACTTTTTCTTTTGGTTTAGCTTTATGTTCAATTTGATTAAAAAATGTACATGCTTCCAATGTGAAAATCATATAACAAGGTGTGAAATCTCATTTTCAGCCCAGTCCCTGATAATTCTGGGGGTAACTGTTTATCTCCGATTTTGGTTTATCCTTCCAGCATTTGTTTTTGCAGATACAAGTGCATATATGTATTCAGATTTCCCATGTCTTATACAAAAGGTAGTGTACAGTGTGTAGCGTGTGGTGCCTGGAATTTTATATGGAGCCTGTGTGTTTCCCTGCTCCTGTTGCTCCTTCCACATCCATGTGCATCCTTCACCCTTGTCATTGGGCCTTCATGCTAGTCTTGCACAGGTCAAGCAAGGGTTTAAACTATAAAGCTTTTCCCCACACGTTCCTGTCTTCTCATTTGCAAACCAGGCACCACGCACCTGCTTCAGTAGGTGGTTGGAAGAATTAAATGCATTGATAAATGTGAAGGTTTAGAGCTGTGCCTGACACCACGTTAAGTGCCAGAGTGTTAGCTGGTATTACCTTGGTCTGGTAGCACCCAGCCTCATGTTGTAGCTGTGACACTTAGATTTTTGATGTTGAGTGGGGGAGATGGTCAAGACTGAGTGAAGGTAAGGGATGTCACATGGTCTTCAGCCCTTTGTCTGGGGCAGTCCCAGAGAGGTGGGGTGCCTTGGAGCAGAAGAGGGTGGCAGAGCCTGAGAATTCTCACACGGGGGTAGGTCAGTCAGGACTTCGGAGTTAGGAGCCAGGGGAGTGAAGCAGCCCGCCCTGGGGGACACGAGAGGTGCAGTCTCGGACCCCGGGGCCTTCTGAGGGAGAAACACTGGCAGCGGATACGCAGCCCTCAGCTCCCACTGGTTCCTGGGGGGCCTAGCCTTTGCAGGAATCTTGGAGATGTATTTAACCTGCAAGAAAACCTCTTGGTGGCTGTAGGACTAACTGCTTCCTCTGTCCATGTCTCCTGTCAGGTGGCCACATTCCTCCCCCCCTCCCTCCCCTGTCCCCAGGCCTATCATGCTGGTCTGGTCTGGTTCCCAGAGCCTCCGCTCTACCCACCAGGCAGTGGGTGACCCCAGCTGAGAGCAGATCACGTTGGCCATCCATGTGTGGGCACAGGACTGCAGCAGGGCTCTGAGCACCTCATCCTGGTTCTATATTAAAGGCTTTGGGGACATGCTCCTGAGCTCCATTTTTACTGTATGTTGTGTCTGAATAAAAGTAACTGGTTGCTTTTCAACCTATTTCCTCATTTTATCTTTTTTGGAAGTGGAGAAAACTCTACAAATTCTTTTAAGGTATCCCCAATTTAACAGATGGCCCATGGCCTTAACAAGACGTCAGAAATTGACCTGGAAAGCTCCCAGTCCTTGTTCCCTTGTACTTAGCCACCTCATTTCCTGAACTTCCTTCAGGCTCCCCACCTTCCTTGCTCCCTGCTCACCACACCACTATCCTTGAAGGACCAGCCTCAGCAGGTGATCCACAGGCAGGAGCCCCAACCGCAGGGGGCTTCCTTTACCCCTAGCACATAGTCTTTCCCATCAGAAATTGGTGGGGGCAGTTGGCAATGGGGAGTGTTGACAATACCTGCTATTCGTCCCTTTGCTCCAGCAGAGGCTCACTGTCCCTCTTCCTGTATGTACCCCGTTTGCATGTGCTCACCATCCGGCTTTGCCTTTCCCCTGGGCCTTTTCCCCTCATGTTTGCCTCTGCGGATTCCCCTGGCCAAAAGAGAGTGGTGGGGTGAAGTTTGGAGGTAGTTGAAGAGCAATGAAGATTTACAGTGTGCTTGTATTTTTGTATTCGCCTGAGACCACTTTTCGCTGAAGGTGTCTCTTATGACAGTAGGTTTACTGTTTGTGCTTTGGCTCACTGGCCTTTGTCCCCAGGGTAGTAGCACCGCAGGTGGCGTGGCTGGGGCCTGGGTTGTGTGGGTGTCATTCCATCAGTCTGCTGTCAAGTGGACTCTCAGTGTTGCAATGACTTAGGAAGGAGGGTTGTGTGAACAGGGCGGAGAGCAAAGACTTTTCCCATGCAGGGATGCCTTGCCGGAAGGATGGGTACTTAGGGGGGCGGGGGGGGGGGAAGGATGGTACAGCTTCTCTGAAATAAGATTTTAACTCAGACATGCCTTCGTTGACCGCAGGACAAACTCACAGTGGTGATTTCCCCAAAACCCTAAGGAGCGAGCGTTCTTGGTTGCAAAGAGGACAATCGGTAGAAGGCAGGTCCTGCTGTGCAGTTCCAGAAACCCGGCAGCTGGGAAGAAGAGGGCCCTCAGCAGCAGCCGCCACCTGCCACCCTTGAGTGGCCTTGTGCCCTCACCCTTGCCTGTGCAGTAAATTCAGATTCGCGCAGATCTCTGAAAAGCACAGCCAGGGGCACACATCCAGATTTGCAAGCAAGCACGTCAGCAGTGAAAGAGCAACAGGCTGGGTATTAAAAGCGAAAGTACTTGGATACAAATAGTGCAAAGACAAAAGCGGCCTGCCCATATCTACTGCTGATGTGCCTTGTGACCTCAGGCCGGCCCCTCGTCCCCTCTGTGAAAGGAGGGGCGGCTGAGCTGGCTGGCGGCCCTCTTGGTGGAACATTTACCCCAGAGTGGAAGGAGCAGCAGTTTGACGCCTCTCCGTATCCCTTTTGGCTTTTTGTTTCTTTGTGCTTTTTGTTGGCCTGCTGTAGCTGAGCACTGACAGCTCTTCTCTGAGAGATGGATTCCAGAGGCTGAGCCAGGCAGGCCAGCAACCTTTCAGGAAGAACCCTGTGCTTGGTGACACGGCAGTGCAGGGGGGGCGGGAAGGGGCGTTACACGGCTTCACTTCTTCATCTGGGATTAAACTGCTTCCTGTTTTTACTTTTAGGACGAGTACCTTTCTCTCGTGGCCAGGCTCATTATCCATTTTCGAGACATTCGTAAGTAAAAATTTACATTTCTGGGTGGTTTTGATGGCCAGGAGGGGCTGGCCCTTTCTTGGGACTGGGGGGGCTTTCTTGGCCACAGTGCCTACGGCAGAATGTCTGTATTAAAAAGCTCCTACTTCCTGGGAAGTTCTACATTGCTTTGCATTTTATTCCGTTTCCCATCTCCTCAGAGCCTCAACCTCAAAAATGCTGATTTTGGCATAATGGAAATGTTAGCCTCCAAGTGGTCTGGCCTGCTATTTTTGCTTGTCCATGGACGTCTCCTTTTTCAAAAGACTGTTGCCTTTGTCTCTAGGCAGTTCTTAAATAAGCCAGGTTTACCCTGGAAAAGAAACTTCCTTCCTTAGGAGTCGGTTTCATTGACCCATGGGGGTCTGACCTAAATGCATGTTCCTGTCAGGCTGGAACTTCATGAGTCTTGCCTCTGGCTCCCTGTCCTGCTGAGGGTCGCCTGGCGCCTGCTGCATTCCACCCCCTCTGATTCACAAGGTCTTGCTGGGGTAGCTGGGATCCTGTCAGCCCAGCCTGGCAGCAGCAGTGGCTCTTTAGAAGTGTGTCCTTGCAGACTGGGCTCAGGGATCTTGGTGGTCTTCTGTGTGTTATACATAAGCATGGAGGACACTGAGTATTCCTGGATGGTCGGTCACAGTCTCTAAAGGAAACCAGGTCAGCGGGGCCCTCTGCGGTTTCAGCCAACAGTGCCTCCTGCCTGCCTGTCTGCAGTTGTGTGACCAGGAGATGGGCTCCTCTTGACACAGCCTGTCTGTGGAGTGCACACTTGGCACGTCCGGTGGTTTCTACCCGTGCTTGTAGAGGTGGCAACAGCTTTAGTCAGTAATCTCAGACAAAAGGAGATGTTGCAAACCCCAGAGTCCCTGTGTGGCCCGTAGTTTTTGCTTCTTTCCATACTAACTTTCTACGAGAATGGCCAGCCAGATGAACTTCACTTGATTCTACTTTCTTTGGCATGTTTGGGAAGGTCCTATGGTGTTTAGAACAAATTGTTGAAACTAGGAGCCTGGGGAATGAGCCGCCTGGATGAGATGCCTTGGTTTGTCCTGGCAAGTGGCTCTGCTTATTGGGGCTGGGTTGTCCTGGCCTGTTTGGGAGGCGGCCCTGGCAGAGGAGCACACAGCCCTGGGGGCCAGGCGTGTGCCCCACCTGCTCACCGCTCATCACTCACCAGGGGAGGGAGGCCCTGTTGCAGCGCTTGTCTCCTGGTGCTAGGGGCAGCTATAGATCCGGCTTCTAGCCAGCCTTGGACAGACTCACTTTCCTCATGGAGAAAGTAGGGATGCTGCCTCATCAGAGTGGGCTGAAAAAGGAGGTGTCTTGGAAGTCTCAGCACCACTCTGGACCATCGTGGATCCCTGCGGCTCTCGTGTTTGTTACTTGGGGCCCCACTGAGGCCCTGCACCTGGGAAGGAGGGAGAGCCAGAGTAGGCCCACAGCGGGCTTCTGCCTGGGGGCAGTTCTCGGAGGCCCTGGGTTGACCTTGGGTGGTTCTGTACCCTCTTCCCTCAGACCCCCTTGAGTGTCAGCTCTGCCAGGAGTGGACACACATGCGTGCACACATGCATGCATGCACACTTGAGAGATCTTCTATCTTGTGTTTAGTTTCTGCAAATGACCTCTAGGCAAATGCCTACAAAGCTGACTTACCATGGAAATATGTGGTTATATAAAACCTTGTTTACTCTGTTTTTTGTTTTTGTTTTCTTAAATACAGATAACAAAAAATCTCAAGCTTCCGTCAGTGGTAAGAGTTTTTCCTGTTTGAATTAAAGTTTTATCCCAGCCTTGGGTTGGGGGCGGCAAGAATGCGATTGTGGATGCTGCATGTGCCTGGGTTAAGCTGTTATTAGAGGAGAAAGTTCACAGAAAGAAGAACTCTGGGTGGCGGTGAGAACTGCGAGCCACGCCCGACCCTCCTCCGAGCTTCCTCTTCCTGGGTGGCTGCAGTCAGACCTCCCCATCCCATGTCACTCAAATACTGTTTTCGTCCAGCAAAAAGCTGATTAAAAACTCCCACACTTATGGAGACATCATCTAAATTTTTGAGCTCTCTGGAAGAAAATTACCATGATCTATTTACTATAATAATCTGTAGTAGTGTTTTTTTAGAGAGTAGCTGTGAATTCACTTCCTCAAGTTACAAAGTTTCTTTGTAAGTTAAGAATTACTTTTTTTTTTTTTTTTTTTATTTAATTTTAAGACTTTTATCACATGGGAACTCTGTTGATTCGGCCCTGGTCTTGCTGACTGAGCTGCCAGTGAAGGGGTTTAGCGAATCCATGACAGCCAGCTGAGCTCTGATCTGTCTGGAAGGGAGCCAGCCCGGCATGCTGTTTGTCTTACCACAGGCAGCAGAGCTGTAAATGCTGGGTGCCCAGGCTTGCCTCGGCCGAGCTGGCTGCCCCTGTCTGTGTGGGCCCCGTCTCCCTGCTGGGTTCTCTTGGCACGGGCAGGGATGATCTGCCAGCCAGGGCTGGGTGGGATAAAGAACATGTGGCCAGGAAAATGTCTGGGTTCTTGGCCTTGGAGTGTAGGTTCCTTTGGCACCCAGTTGTGTGCAGGGTACCCTGGTTGGGCCATACCTTATTTGCCGTGAGTTTACACTGTTCTGACGAGAGTCTTGGGCTCCTTGTTCCAGGTCATGGCATTGCTCACTGTGAGCAGAGTCCACTGCCTCCTGGCAAGCGTCACTGTGCCTCGTGGCAGGCACTCTGTGGACCTTTTCCCCAGCCCTCCTACACACCTTAGCTTGTTTCGGTGTGGTGTCCTGAGAACTCCTTAGCGGGGGTCCACACAGACTTAGCAGAGGTGGGCTTCTGGTGTACAGGGAGACTTCTAACTTCCCCGAGAGAACATCTGTCTGTGCCCCCTCAGTTCTCTGGCCCACAGGGTCTTTCTTACCATGAAGAAGGACCTGCTGTCCTTTCTTGTCTTTGGGGTTCCCATCTGTATCTCACCCAGCAGGAGGGGTATACAGCCAGGAGGGGTGTACAGCCAGGAGGGGTGGGGGCTGCCCCATGCCTTCAAGGGCTTGTTTGTCCCTCAGCATTAGGACCCTGGCACACACCAGCCTAGGGTTTGAGATGTGTTCCCTGCCTGCGAGGGTTCACAATCCAGGAGCAAAGACATACACACTGGCATTTGGGCTCCTGGGGTGTGATGGGCAATTGTGGGCCCAGAGGCTCCCGGGATTCCGGCCTTTCACCGCTTGGGGCTTTGAGGGAGTCGTGCCTGTAGGTGGAAGGAAGTGTGTGCTCTCTGAGGCCTCCTAGCCTTCGGCGGAGCCTTGCGGTTCAGCCAGCATTCGGCTGAGACTCTGTGCCCTTGTGTTCCCACAGACCCTATGAATGCGCTACAGAGCCTGACTGGTGGGCCCACTGCGGGAGCAGCTGGAATCGGCATGCCTTCTCGGGGCCCAGGACAGTCTCTGGGCGGGATGGGTGGCCTTGGCACCATGGGGCAGCCAATGCCCCTCTCAGGGCAGCCACCCCCTGGCACCTCGGGGATGGCCCCCCACGGCATGGCTGTTGTGTCTGCAGCAGCGCCACAGAGTGAGTACCGGGCCACTTCCTTTGCAGGTGATGTGCATTTTATTCCTTTGCTTAGGATGGTATTGAGAAAAGCTTGGAGAAATTGCAGGTAGCTCTGTCTTTTCATCTTTATTGTGTATGGAGAGAAAAAGTTCCAGATCTCCTTCGGGCTATCAGAAGGGTTAAGTGACACCGAGGCCCTCCTCCTGCCCCTGAGTAGGAGTGGAGGACTCACAGGAGGTTGGAGTAGTCTGGGACTCCATCCAAGGGGTTGTGTTTTGTAGCTGAAATAGACACAGTCATGTCTCAGGCTGTTGTCACCCACAAAGCAGTGCTGTCAGCACCCCGCAATGCCCAGAAGGCCCTCATCTCAGGAGCCATTTCTTCCAGTGCTGCCCTTGCCTGTTGGCCAGGCTTCCCTTCCCCGATAGGAGTTGCCTCTCCCTCTTTGTGCTTCCCTGCAGGACCCAGCCCCTTGTCTCCTCTGTGCAGCTACTCCAGCTGGGAGTGAGTGTGTGGCTCCGGTCTCCCTCTTCTTTCCAGGGCCTGTCTTATTGGCCCTTTGATTTTCATAAACGGTGATTCAGCACTCGGAGTGTACTTCAGTACTGCAGAGTGTTTCGGTACTTTTTCCCCCTTTGTATTTATTTTTTTGTATGTATTTTTCAAAATTGTTTAAGAGTCACAGGAAGTTGCAGAGTGGCATAGAGAGTACCCATGTGCCCTTCACCCAGCTTCCCCGATGCTAGCCTCTTACTACATTGTCAAAACCGAGAAATGAACGTTGGGATGATGCTGCCAACTCAGGTGGCCTTTTTTCCGACATCACCAGTTTTTACATGCATTGTTGCGCACGAGCTAACGTGCGTGTAGTTCCATGAGATTTTATCACGTGTGGTATCACCACCACCGTCAGCATGCAGGACTGTTCCATCACCAGTAGCAAGCTGTTGTGTTATTTCTTAATAATCCCACCCGCCCTCCAACTTCAAGCCCTGACAACCGTGGAACTATTCCCCGTTGCTACAGTTATGTCACTTTGCAAATGTTACAGCAGTGGAATCGCACAATGTTTGACATTTGAGACTGGTCTTTTTTCACTCAGTGTAATGCCTTTGAGATGCTCCAAGTTTCAGCAGTAAATCGTTCCTGTTCATTGCTGAATTGTATTCCATGGACGGGGGTGTACCACGGTTTACTTATCCACTCACCCGTGAAGGACGTTGGGTTGTTTCCAGGTTTGGGCTGTAACAAATAAAGCTGCTGTGTCCATGATTCATGTACAGGTTGTGATGTTTTGATGTATTTTTCTCACGCATCTCTCATAATAACCCTCCGAAGCGGGCAGTGTCCTTGCGTCTGTTTTGCCTGCTCCAGCTAGGGTTGAGCCCACGCTGCCTGACCCAAGCACCCCCGTTCTTTGAGTTTCCTGTGGGAGCGTCACTTTGCTCTTCACAGAGGTCATGTGCAACCTCATTCCCACCCACTCCTGCACCGGAGCCCTCTTCCCCAGGCATCCCCTTTTCCTCACTGATGTCTTGCCATCTGACACTCATCTCTTTGCTTTATTGTTCATCTCCAGCTCTTGTGTCCCCTCCTTTCTAGTAGCATACCCGACACACATGCGGGGTGGCTTGTGGAAGGCTGCCCAGGAGAAGTACCGCTTCTGGCTCTTTATGTTATGCTCTGGTTGAACTGTTTTTTTTAATCACAGACTTATATTTTATAATAAAAAACAGTTTAAAAGTGTATGAGTTTAGAATGCTACAATTATTTGCCTTGTAGTCTCACTTCTGAGACTTCGTCAGTTCAGTGGCAAAGCTTGGGCATTCTGCCCACACCCTCCCCAATCTGACCTTGGCCCACATCCTGTTTTCAGCTTCGGAGGGACCTGGTCTTCTGTGTAGGTGGATCTGGGTTCTCTACTTTCGTGTCCTACTGCTGCCTTTCAGAGTCCCCCCCGGTCTGCCTTGGACCTGTTGCCTGCCTGGTGTACCTGAAAAAGGTGTCATGGCCTTATGGGCCTTTGTTACTTCCTTCTGACATTTTCTCCAAATGCCACTGTGTGATTAAGGCAGCTTCAGGGCAGGGCCTGGGTCAGAGGTTTTGCATAGGTTCTTAAAGGATAGTCCGGGGTACACTGTGATACTTGCCAGGTGACCTAGATCAGTCCTGGAAACAAATCACTAACTGTAGGTGAGGCTGGGGGCTTGAATACAGCATTAGAAGGGAGATGTACTTTTCACTCTACATTTCTGTTCCTCAGTGACTTTTATATCATGTGCCTTTAAAACCAACTTTGAAAATAAGTCCTGTTTCTGGCTGTTGGACAGACTAAATATTGAGGAACCATCCTCCTTCTAGACAACTAGATCCTAGCTGCATTTTGGATTGTTGGGCCAGCAGAAGGTAGCGGGGTTTGCCTGCTGTGCCTTGGCCCACTGCAAGATTGGGGAAAGTAAGTCTGGCATCCCTCTATGTAGCGGGATTTGTGCTAGGGCTTTTGGCATCCCTAGCTCCCTGGAAGCAAGGGCAGATCGGAGGACAGTGCCCCTAGTTTAGGCCAGTGGGAATTGCATAGGAAGGTCAAGCAGTGAGCACACAATCAAAGACCAGCAGGCCTGAAAGAAAGCAGAGACACCATGAGGAGGAATAGAAACGATAAACAGATGTGGAGATGCCCAGGGACCACGCACATAACCATTGTTAGCTGTGGACTTGGCCTGATTAAAGAAATAAAGAATGAAATTCCAAATGAGCAGACAGTGTGATGCCTTGTGGACTGACCAGGCGGCTTTGAGAAGGAACCAAGTAGAACTTGTAGAAATGAGAAATAAAATTATTGAAACTAGGAAGTGGAGATGAATGAACAAGGGATTAGATAACAACTGAAGAAAGAATTTGTGAACTGGAGACAGCATTGGAAGAAATTATCTAGAATGGAGCCCAGAGAAGGGGACAAGGAAAATAGGAGGGTAAGAAATGCAGTGGACAAGGGGCAGCTGGCTGGCTCAGGTCATGATCTCAGGGTCGTGAGATGAAGCCCCATGTCGGGCTTCACGCTGGGCATGGAGCCTGCCTTAGATTCTCTGCCCTCCGCCCCAAAGAAATGCAGAAGATAAAATCAGAGTCTGACAACTAATAAAAGGACCAAGTGAAGAGAACAGAAGCACACCAGTATGTGTAGATGGTGGCTGGAAAAGCCCCGAGGTCCCGTCCAGGATAAATAAGGCATCCATGCCTTAATCTATTTTGGGGAAATCACAGAACACTAAAGGCCAGAGGAATATCTTAGAAATAGCCAGTTTCTAGAAAGGAGCAAGAAGTAGACTCAGTGGACTTGGTGATGGTGTCAAGAAAAGAGTAGGAGGTTGTTAGAGCCTTGGGGATAGAGCTGCCGACCACAGTTGTATGCCAGCAAAACTCCCAAGGACTAGGGTGAAGGAGACATTTTAGATAAACAAAGCCCAGGAGACCTGCACTAAAAGGTGTTTTATTTGCTCACCATTTCCTCTTACCTCTCAGACTGTCCTTCCTGTGATGCCAGATGTAAAATGGGAGAAGAAATGTTTTTATGTAAGGTAGCAAGCGTGTGTAAATCTAACCCAGTGATTCTCATCTATTTTGTACCGTGGGGGATATTTGGCAATGTTTGGAGCCATTTTGGATGTCACAACTGTGGGGGTGCTACTGGTGTCTAGCTAGAGGCCACAGATGCTGCTAAACCCCTTAAGTGCACAGGACAGCCCCCCACAGCATGGAATTGTCTTTCCCAAAATGTTGGTCAGGACAAGGTTGAGAATCCTTGGTGGTTTATAAACAAGAATCACCTCTGTAAATAACAATGCTCCCAGTTAACTATACAGACATGCTACATTCCAAGCACTATTTGGAGCGCTTTATCTGTAACAGATTTTTAATTCTTAGTGCGTGTAGGTACTATTATTGTCTCTCTTCCACAGCTGAGGAGACTGAGGCACAGAGCAGTGACAGAGTTGGGATTTAAGTGCAGGCAGTCTGGATCAGAGTCTGTATCCCAACCATTATTTTGTCTGCCTCTTTTTTTTTTTAATTAATTTATTTTTAAGAAGATTTTATTTATTTGAGGGGGGCAGATCTTGAGGTGGGGGGCAGAGGAAGAAGGTGAAGCAGGCTCCCTGATGAGCAGGGAACCTGATGCAGGGCTCGATCCCAGGACCCCAAGATCATGACCTGAGCCGAAGGCAGACACCACCAGCTGAGCCACCCAGGCGCCCCACTCTCCTGCCTCTTAATGCAAGTGTGCTGTGTGGGTGTAAGAAGGTAAACAGGGACCAAACTAAATGGAAGTCGGGAAGTGTATCCAAGGATAAATACCAGGTCTAAAAAACTGAGTGTTCTGAGGTTCTTATGTGTGGGGAAGAGGTTAAAACATGGGTATATTTTATACTTTGGTAAGTTAAATATACATGATGAAATTGAAAAAATAATTAAATTTTCCATTAAAAAAGGAAAAAGTAATTGCCAGAACAATAGAAATATTCCCAATTTCCAATAGGAAAAAGTGGAATAAGAAAAAACCAAAAATCCAAACGACATGCAAAATTTAGCTCAACCACCCAACAAAAATATAATCCAGAGGGTGCCTGGCTGGTTGTCGGTGGAGAGTGTGTAACTCTTAAGGTTGTGTTCGAGCTCTGTTTTGGCTGTAGAGATTACTTAAAAATAAAATCTCTAAAATATAAAATTCAGAAAAGGAGGAAAAAATTTGTCAGTTATACCTCAATAAAGCTGGAAAACAAAAAAATGGAGGGAAAGAAGCTTAGAAAAGGGAAGACATAAAAACAAGTTGGAAAATATGAGCAATTGCAATATACGTGAGTGGACAAAACTTTCCTGCTAAAAGATGGGAAATGTGAGATTGAGTGTAAATGAAAAGCAACAGTACAGCTGTATTATCTTTACAAGAAACCCACCTAGAATATAAGATACAAAAAGAATTTAAAATGGAAGGTGTATTGATGTAACTCTCAGTTATTGATAGTTAAGCAGACAACGGGGTGCATTTAGCGAAGATTTGAACAGTCATCATCTAGGCATGTGGAGGGAGCAAATACACACAAGAGTAAACCATAAAGCAAGCCTCAACACGCTGAGTAGTGCCGCCATACACACAGTATCTTCTCTCAAACAGAAGTCTGTAACGAAAAGATAAATTTAAAAATTCAAACACCAGCAGAATGGCTAAAATAACACTCCCAAATGCTGGCAAGGATGAGAAGAAACTGGACCGCTCACACACTGCTGGTGGAAATGTAAAATGGTTCAGTGCCTTTAAAAATTCAACATACAACTCTGCAGTCGTGCTCTTGGGCATCTGTCCAGACCCATGAAAACTTATATTCCCACAAAAACCTGTACACGAATGTTCATGGCAGCATTACGATAGCCCAGATCTGTGATCATCTCCAAATGTCCTCTATGGTGTGAATGGTTGAACAGAGATACCCATAGCATGGGATACAACTCGGCAGTGAAAAGGAAAGAGCTACTGATACTCATTACATCCTGGATGATCTTAGGGAATCGTGCTAAATGAAAAAGCTGGTCATCTTATAGAGCCCCCACTTCCATAACATTTTTGAAGTGACAATATGTTAGAAACAGAGGACCCCTCAGCGGTTGCCTGGGGTGCCAAAGGGGGTGACACCAGGTGGCACTGGGGTATCCCTGGGGTGTTGGAACTGTTCAGTATCTTGATTCCGATAGTGGCTGAATCTAGCCAGGTGAGGAAATTGTGTAGAGCTTTATATACACACCCACACAAATGAGCACACATTCTGATTGTGTTATGATGTTACAATTTTACGAAATGGTACCCTCAGGGAAACTGGGCAAAGTGTACAAAGGATCACTCTGGATTATTTCTTTTTTTTAATAACAAGTTTATGGAAATATTCATATTCTTGTGGTTCACCCATTTAAAGTGCAACGTTCAGTGATTTTAAGATTTTGAGAGAAAGCGCGTGCACGCATGCACGAGCTCACAAGCTGGGGGAGTGGCAGGCAGAGGGAGAGGGGAAGCAGACTCCCCGCTGAGCAGGGAGCCCCACACAGGGCTCGATCCCAGCACCCTGGGATCATGACCTGAGCCGAAGGCAGAGGCTTAACTGACTGAGCCACCCAGGTGCCCCATGTTAAGTGATTTTTAAGCATATTCACAGAGTTGTGCAAGATTTGAACACCACAGTCAATTTTAGAACATTTTCATCACCCCAAAAGAAACTGCATCGCAGAAAATCTTATAAATGTTTGTTCGTATCAGTATGATTCATAACCACCAAAAGGTGGATCCAGTCCAGATGTCCATCCGCTGATGGGTGCATAAACAAAATGTATCCGTATTGTGGAATACTGTTAGGCAATAAAGAGAAATGAAAGGCAGGTGCACCCTTGTAAATATTACTCTCAACAAAAGAAGCCAGTGACAAAGACCACATACTGTGAGATTCCGTTGATAAGAACTGTCCAGAATCAGCAACTCCATAGAGACCGAAAGTAGCTCAGTGGTTGCCAGAGGCTGGGCCTCTTGGCCATTTGAGAGACTTGGCCCTTTTCTCTCCTCTCTATTGTCAGAGGGAAATTCAGAATAATGAGTTCCGTAATCAACACGAACGCTGCCCCCGTGGGTCTCTCCTAAATGAAGTGTCGGGCTCCAGCGCCTGGGGGGGCCTCCAGCGCCTGGGGGGGCCTCGGGCCCCGGGCCCGCCCTCCCGGTGCGCCGCGCCCTCCTGACTCGCCGCTCTGCCTCCAGCCCAGCTGCAGCTCCAGCAGGTGGCGCTGCAGCAGCAGCAGCAGCAGTTCCAGCAGCAGCAGGTGGCGCTGCAGCAGCAGCAGCAACAGCAGCAGCAGCAGCAGCAGCAGTTCCAGGCCCAGCAGAATGCCATGCAGCAGCAGTTCCAGGCGGTGGTGCAGCAGCAGCAGCAGCAGCTCCAGCAGCAGCAGCAGCAGCAACACCTGATTAAATTGCATCATCAAAACCAGCAGCAGGTACTAGGTGCCCCGGCTGCCCTGCTCAGCCTCTGCCCACCCCACCCTCCCACCCCCGCCCAGCCCTGGGGTCCTGGAGTCCTGGACACGCACCAGCCAGAGTGCTGGGTGCAGGGACCCAGAGGCGGCCACAGCTCCTCCTGATGCCCAGTGCCCGGGCTTCCTCTGCTGGGAGCTTCCCGCAGAGCCTGGGGTAAGGAGGAGAGAGAGGCCCCAACTTGTCAAGAGGGCACTGGGATGGCACGAGGAAGGCCTCTCTGTCAGGCTTGGTGTCTGGCTGTGGGCCTACTGTGTGCCGGGGGTGGGGGGGTCCCTGGATCCATGGAGGCTTCTGGGTGCAAGCAATTTGTGTAGGAGTTAACCGAAGCAAGAAGTGAGAAGAGCACTCCAAGGTGCAGGAATGCCTGAGCCGTCCTGTGAGCGTGTTTCTATTGAGTACTTGCATGCCTCCTGTTTTGTTTCTGAGCGTTTTGGTGTCTGGACACAGCTCTAACCGGACCTCATCTCTCCCGTGGGGGGGATGGCAGTGTCACAGTAGAAGCCCTGCTTAGAAGAAACTGTTTTCTTCCTCCTGTGGTTGGCAGGCACCATCTAGACATATTAAGCATCCGTCGTCAGGTCTGCTCTTGGATGAGGGAGGGAAGACCTAAGGGGACCTCTCCACTTGCCCACCCTCCCCAGGCCTTGGCTGGCTGCCTCCATTTCCCAGAGGCCACCCTCCTGGGTCTTGGGAGCCCCCTCCCTCAGAGCTGACTGTGGTCCTCAGTCTCACTTTCCCTCCTCATCCTGGAAAGCGAACGTTGGCTGTCTTCCCAAGGCTCGTACTGTTGCCCACTCTGGTGACCAGACAAGCATCCTGGGGGAGGCCTCAAAGGTCTGCAGCCACGCCAGCTTCTGTGGGGCTGCACCTCTGTGTAACCCTTCCTGAAACCCTCTGGATCCTTCCCTCACACCCCCATTCTCTCAGACTCCGGCGCGGCCAGTGTCCGGTGGCGAGAGCACGGGCACACACTCGGCATGTCCTTGGTGTCCTGCGAGGGCAGTCCAGACCGGCTCCCCGGGCCGAGGCTGACACAGGGCCCGGAGGCGGGTGGGGTGACCGAGTCCGGCTCCTTCTGCCCGTAGATACAGCAGCAGCAGCAGCTACAGCGGATGGCACAGCTGCAGCTGCAGCAGCAACAGCAGCAGCAGCAGCAACAGCAGGCTTTGCAGGCCCAGCCGCCGCTCCAGCAGCCACCCATGCAGCAGCCCCAGCCTCCCCCCTCCCAGGCCCTGCCCCAGCAGCTGCAGCCCATGCACCACCCGCAGCACCACCAGCCGCCACCGCAGCCCCAGCAGCCACCAGTCGCTCCGAACCAGCCATCGCAGCTCCCGCCGCAGTCACAGACCCAGCCTCTGGTATCCCAGGCTCCGGCCCTCCCTGGACAGATGCTGTATGCCCAGCCGCAGCTGAAACTCGTGAGTACCGGTGGCTTGTGGGCGGAGGCCCTTCTCCTGGCGCGGCAGGTGGCCGGCAGCTGTTTCCGGGCCTCCGTGGCTAGAGCCAGCATGTCCTCTCAAGCACTGGGGTGTAGGTGGCTCTTCCCCACGCCGGCCTCTGCATCCAGCTCTGCAAGGGAGAGTGCGTTCCAAGAGCTGCTATACCCTGCATGGAGGTGCCCCTGCTGCTGGGCGACGGTGTTCTTCCAAGCAGCCTGCCTGATTTCGGCAGCGGCCGTGGCGTTTTAAGGCTTTGTGATCAGGAGGACAGCGGCACACGTGTTCTCATTGTGAGGGAGGGTGTGCGGCTGCCAAGTGCTCAGAATTACGTTCTGAGCAAAGACCCCTGTTGTTACCGTATTTTTGAGGAAGGGTGTTAATAGAAAATAGTGTTATTGTCAGTCTTATTATGCATCTCTGTACAAAGCAAATCCAGTCAGTGACATTTATACGGAGGACACAGTATTGGCGTTAAGTCGGGGAGCTGTGTCAAGGGGCCGTTTTAATAGTTTTTTCGGCTCGTTTCCTTGGTTTTCATGGACTTTGCTGTTTTTGATTCATTGAGTGGAGTAGGGATGGGCCATGCTTAAACTGAGTGGTGGGCAAATGGGAGGCCCACAGGACCAGGCTGGAAGGCTGGGGAGGGTCGTGAGGAGAAAGGTATGGTCACACCTGTCACCTGGGGACCAGCCCTAGTTTCATTTGAGGAGTAGGTGCCTTAAGTGGGGCTCTCGCAGACCATCATCATGCTTGGCCCAGAAGTCGAGCAGGCTGGGCTTTGCACTTGGCCTTGGGAGCCATCGCTTTGCTTGCAGCAGTAGATGGTAGTGGTGGCTGTATGCTGACACCCCAGTGGAAGGGCCATGCTGCTCATCATAGTCAGGAGAGGTGGGGCTCAGCTCAGAGCCAGGCTGGGATGGGACATTTCTAATGAGATAGGGGTAGGGCCAGCATAGTGACTTCAGAGCCAGTGAAGTCATGACTATCCCGTCCCTTCTCATGGAAAGCTTCAAGATTCAAAGCTCCTGCAGAGGTAGTGTCCAGATCGCATTCTCCCTCCTCCCTCAGGTGCGAACTCCGATGGTGGTGCAGCAGCCGCAGGTGCAGCCCCAGGTGCAGCAGGTGCAGCCGCAGGTGCAGCAGCAGCCGGCAGTACCGACTGCGCAGGCCTCCCAGATTGTGGGCTCAGGAGTGCAGGTGAGGGCCTTTGTGGCCAAGAGCTCCCATAATTGCTGGCAGGTGCCTGTCCACCTGTGCGTGGAGCTGGATGTCAGGCACCCTACAGTGAGGGGCCTGGTTGGATCAGGGGCAGTCTGGGAGCCAGTCCTTGGGGTCCTCGAGGTGGTCAGTTCGGCTTGGTCCTATCTGAGCCCCCTACCTCTCTTCAGACACCTTCTGTCTTCCCCCTTCCCTCCTTCTCTGAGAACACGTGTTGGAGAGGAGAGCACTGTGGTCTCAGCCTCCCCGCGGCTGGGAGTGCAGGGCTGGCAGCCCGTGTACGGTAGTGCTCTGGAAACAGAAGAGCGCCAGCATGATGGCGCCCGGCGCCAGCGGACTGCACAGGCTTGTGCTACAGCCCCGCGTTCGGCTGGCTGCCAGGACTGGCCCTCTGTGCCAAGAAGTGTACCCGAGGCCTTCCATGCCCACCCTCTGTGTATTGGATGTTGATGGGGCAGAGTAGGCCTTGCCCAGCCTTTCCTAGTAGAAGCCAGATGCTTGTTGGTGTTTGGGGTTGGGGATCAGGCCTCGTGATTTTTCCACAGACTGCCCCCCCCACCTCCTGCTGGTGCCAAGGATTCGGGGAAACGTCTAGTCTGGGGCCTTGGGTCTTTCTGTCTCCACCTGGCAGTGGGAACACTGGCTCAGGAGAGAGTGTTGGCTTTAGACAGAACAGACCGGCTAGGCGAAGTGCCACCTGTCCAGGTGCTGCCCCGGGGTGGGCTGCTGCCTCCACGCAGCTGCGCTCCTGCCCTGCTCATTACCGGCGAGTCAGCCAAGCACCTTGTCGGGTATCCAGCACATGCTGAGCGCTCGGGGATAGTGTGTGTGCTGTTCGTGTTTGATGACATCTCACGATGAAGGAGGCTCAAAATTGGTCCTGTTTGGTCCTAGCCACGTTGCTCCACTCCACAGGAAGCTGCCTGAGGAGAAGTGTGCCAGTGGAGGGACCTGACGTGTTTGCATGTAGCTAAGCCCTAAAGCAGATGTGCTCTGTGCATTCAGGACCCCGCACTTAGCCCATGTTTAGGGCTTTTCTTCCTGGCAGTTACCCTGCTCTGCTTCTGCTGGAGGACCCAGCCGAGCCAGCGTGGGAGCTGGACTGTGGGCTCAGTTACCTCTAGAGTAACCTTGATATGTCACCTTCTTCCCCCCTCAGTGGAGTTCTGCTAAGGCAGGACTAAGGTGGGCCTGGGATTCTGCTTTTTAGATGGGGACACTGGGAAGACTCTGGGACTCTGGTAGCTGGGGAGGATGAGGGGGTCATTACTTGAGTATTCACGGGCGGGTTTGCTTTTATGAGGCATGCGCCTTCGGGTTTTTCAGGAGTGATGTCCACCTCTCTCACGTGTCACAGACCAGCCTTGGGGAGCAGCTGAGACGCTCTGCTCTGTGCTGCGTGGCCGTGGAGTGGGATTCCCAGGTACTGGCAGCAGAGGGAACATTCTTTTTTTTTTTTTTTAATTTTTTTTTTTTTTAAGATTTTATTTATTTGACAGAGATAGAGACAGCCAGCGAGAGAGGGAACACAAGCAGGGGGAGTGGAAGAGGAAGAAGCAGGCTCATAGAGGAGGAGCCTGATGTGGGGCTCGATCCCACAATGCCGGGATCACGCCCTGAGCCGAAGGCAGACGCTTAACCACTGTGCCACCCAGGCGCCCCAGAGGGAACATTCTTGAAGCCCAGCCATGCACACAACGCACTTGTGCTGTGCCTCTCACCCCAGTGGCCGCACCCCGGGGGCCTCTGCTGCTGGTCTGCTGGTTTGTCTCTGCACTTGGGCCTGCCTCGCTGTGGTGTTCTAGTAGTAGCGGGGTCCCTGGGGTGTGACAGGCCTTCCTGGGAGCATCTCTGGATTCACAGCCTTCCTTTGCAGCCTGGGTTGGCACAGTGGACAAGACAAGGCTGCAGATATCTCACCCAAAAACTTTAATTTATTTATTATTGTTTTTTCAAGTAGGCTCCCCACCTAATGTGGGGCTTGAACTCATGACCCGGAAGTCAAGAATTGCACGCTGTACTGGCTGAGCCAGCCAGGCACCCTGACCCGAAAACTTTTTTTTTTTTTTTTAAGATTTTATTTATTTATTTATTTAGAGAGAGAGCATGTACACGTAGCAAGGGGAGGAGCAGAGGGAGAGGGAGAAAGAAAATCCCAAGCAGGCTTCACGCCCAGAGCAGAGCCTGATGCGGGACTCAGTCTCACGACCCTGAGATCATGACCTGAGCCGAAACCAGTAGTCAGATACTTAACCAACTGAGCCACCCAAGCACCCCCTCACCCACCCAATCACCCCCTGACCCAAAAACTTAAAAGGATGTGGTGACTATAGAAGATAGAAAGCAGAGGGATATATAAATAAGAGAAACATTCTAGCACAGGACAGTTTGGCTTTTTTTCTTTCCGGTTCTCTTACGTAGTTCAGGTCATCATAGGAAGTACATGGGATTTTATGATGGCTTCTTTCCTGTTCACATTACAACAGAAGTAAACCATTCTGTAAATTTTTTTTTCTTAAGTAGGCTCCATGCCCAACATGGGGTTTAAACTCACAACCCTGAGATCAAGAGTCACATGCTCTGCCGACTGAGCCAGCCAGGCGCCCCTCTCCTATAATTAAAAACCCTCAGTGTTGCTTTACGCTGAATGCTTATGAATGTATTCTGCTGTCTTTAATTACTGTCTTGTTCTTGGACCCTGAAATGTTCTTGGACCCTGTTACTGATAATGCGTGTCCTGATGCATGGCCAGGTTCTGGTGGTTCTGTAAGGGAAGCGCTGGGGGCAGGGGGCCCGAGCACACAGCCCTCCCAGACAGAGCAGAGGAGAGGCGCCCCATCACGCTCACCATGCTGTGACCCTGATGGGTGACTAGGGCTCTCAACCCGGGGTGAAGGTTAGTATTTTGGTGTTCCAGGAAAATCGGTGAGCCCTGAGCCCAGGCTCTGTTTTATCTGACATTAGTTGTGTAAATGAAAGGTGATATCATTGTCACCCATAGTGGGATTTACTAGAACACGACTGGAGAACTGCATTAACTTCCTTTTCTCCCCTGAACTTTATCTATGACTGTAGATAAATCCAGAACAGAATATGCCTTCATTTCCCAAAATGCCTAGGCTTTTGTCTCTTAACCTTCTATTCTGTTAGTATATGGAAATTTAACTACAGTTCTCAAGTTACAAAGAATTGTCCTCAAAGGCACACCTCCCTGGTTCGTGTGCAGGTAACCTGGCTGCTGGACAGTGATCTCGCCCTGAGCCTTGTTGCTCTTTTCAGGCCTCAGTCTCCTCTTCCCGGGCCCTGTAGCCCAGTGCCCTGCAGGGGAGCAGGCCTATACCCTGTGGAGTGGAGTTTGAATTCCTTCCTGGGTAGATGTGTGTTGGGAGTAGTGAACATAGCTGCTCGTGAAAATGCAAGGAGTTGCTGGTTGTTGGCTTTGCGGCTCACGTGATCCAGTAAACACTACCAGTGTGTTTTCATTCGGATTTATGGTTAAAAGGAAATGAACTTGCCCTCTCAGGAGTTCTCAGTTACAAGAAAAACAGTCAGTAGCAGATTAGATTTAAGCTTTTCATTCCTTATTACTTTTGTTTTTTCCTGGAAAAAAGTTTCTGCCTCTCTCATACTGCCTGACTTCTCAAAGCCTTTCTTCCTCTGGAAGGGGCGCTGTTGAGTTGCCCGTGGGCTTCTCTGAGTGCAGTGCTGTTGTAAATGGACACTGTTCGCTGTTGCCCCAGCTGCCCACAGGCCGGAGAGCCAGTCCCAGGGACACTTACTTTCGGCCCCACTCAGTGCGGGCAGCGAGCCCTCCAGGGGAGGACAGGCATGTTACCCTGAGTACCCTGTGAGTGCCCGCACACCCCACTAACGTCCCACTTCGTGTCTGACGGGCTGGTGGGCTCTATGGGACTGTGCAGTTCTGTCAGACACCAAGAGAGAGTGGCTTCCTGGCCTCCCACCCTGGCAGGTTCTTTGTTGTGTGGCTGTAGGAGCACCTACTCCCCAGCCCAGCAGGTTGGCATCTGCCACTGCTCGCGTCACCCCTAGTGTCTGATGCATGTGACCAGTGGGTGTGAGTGTGGAACACACATGTGATGCCAGGGACTCCTTGGAAGAGCAGGCCTTTGTCTTGCTTCAGAGCCCTGTCCCTGGCATACCTGCCGTAGGGACTGAATGGCCATCCATGCCACCCTGGTCACAGGGACCAGCTCACAAGCCTCCCGTCACAGAGGTTTTGGTTTGGATTTTTCTCAGATCTGCTTCCTTTCTGCCTGGCCCTGCTGTTTTAGTTGGTTTCATCTGAACACTTGTGGGTGCATGCAGACTCTGCTCTCCGGGGGCCAGGTGCTGGCTCCAGCCCCCGACTCAGAGCCCAGAGCTAGGGTGCCAAGGCCATGGGAGACCACCGGGTTCCCATCAGCACAAGCCAGGCCCAGACTCACAGCAGTGTTCAGCCTGCCTCACCACCTTTATGCTCCTAGAAGTCTGTGTGGCTGAGGAGAGCAGTTCCAGAGCATGCTGGAGCTGGAGTCTGCAGGCATGGTGGATGCTTAGGACAGACCTGATTGGCATCCTTATAGAGGCGTACTTGGGAGGAGCAGAGTGCCAGCCTTCTCTTGTCCTCCCACCGTGATTGTCCTTACAGAGGGAAACCAGCTCCCTGAAAGCTGCCCAGAGGCCTGAGGAGAGGAGGATGGTTTGAGCTCAGGCCCTCAGAGGCGTTTTGATCAGGCAGCATACCCCTAAAAAGGAGAGGTGCTACGAGCTAGCTTCTGTGGACTCTTCTGTTTTAAGGATGGTCGACTTCTCACAGCCACTTCGGTGGAGTGCTGTCTTTCAGAGTCTGTCCCCAGAGCCTAGTGTCCCAGAACCACCCCCATGGCCCATGAGGTCTGGCCCCGACGGCTCTGTGGGCCCATCAGCGGATCAGAGGTTTGTTGAAGGAGCTCGGCCAACAGGACAGAGAGGTCTGGAAGCAACATTCGTGGAGGCTCCGGCAGACTCTTGATGCCTACACAGGCCTCAGTGTTGTAGGCTGGGACATGTAGGCCAGGCTGCCCCGAGCCCCAAAGACCCCTCACCCATGGGTGCTCCTTGTCTCAGAGGCTGCACACCCCTCTCTGCTGGCCCACACACTGTGTTTCTTTGGTGGTGGAATCACTTTGTTTTCCCCCTACCTCAAGATGGTCACCACAGCCTTGGCCCCGAGGTGGAATGCAAGTAGGAGCCCAGTTCCTGCCCACCACCCCCACCTGCCACCCCGTAATGTGTCACCCCTTTGGGCGGATAGCCCTCAGCACAGCTGTTTATGGGGCAGCACCCAAGGTCCTCTGAGCACCTCTGTGGGAACATCGTAATCGCCGGTGACTTCCTTCACTGTGATTCTCAGAGTGACTAACCAACCTCACATGAGCCAAACCCAGCTTGTGTGTCTTGAGGATATATGAGTAAATACCTGGGTTTATTTTCATTTCAGTATTTTGGATAGTTCTAGTGTTTTCATTTGCTGGAGAAGATGGGAGCTAACTTTCTTTTGAAAAAGTTTAATGTTTAGGGGCGCCTGGCTGGCTCTGTTGGTGGAGCATGTGACTCTTGATCCCACGGTCATGAGTTCAAGCCCTACGTTGGGGGTAGAGTTTACTTTAAAAAAAAATTTTAAAGTTTTAATGCTTTAGATAGTTATGGTGGTGTCTTTTTTGTGGTAAAATGAAACCGAAGGGAAGCAGAGAGTTTTGCTTTCTTGAGCTGTGCTATTGATACTATATAATCCTTGGCCACATGTAGGTATTTAAATTAGTTAAAATTACATAAAACTAAAAATTCAGTCCCTGAAGTTGAAATTCAGTTATGTGTCAAGTGCCCAGGGGTGCCATGGGGAAGCCAGTGGCTCCTGTACCTGGCAGCACAGATTATAGGGAAGTCTGTTGTGGTGGAAGGTCCTGTAGCCCTGTGCTGTTCCAGAGTTTACTGTGCGGAGTGTAGAATTTACTACATGCACTCCCTTCTGGGTGTATGAAGACTTCTGTGTACATTTTTTCAGAGAGATGAGCTCCTGGCTCTCCATTACTGTATGACATCTGGAATTCTCCCATGGCGTAGTCATTTGTTTAACAAATTGTCATGATGTGCATTCCGTGAGCCAGGCCCTTTACTAGGTCTCTGAGAATAAAATGGTAAGAAGGTTCCCTAGTCTGATGGGCTCTCCATTTTAGTGGATTTGCTGTGAACACCTCAGATTTGCCAAAACTGGACAGTGCCATTTCTCTCGGAAGGCAGCTGCATCTGTAACCCTAGAAGACAGCCCTGCCCTTTCCCGAGGGCCCATGTGCAGACAGCACCATTGCCACCCGTGAGGTGGGCAATCTGTGCAAGGCGGCCACGGGCTGCTGGCCCCAGGCCCTGCGCCTCTCCACCACACGCCACCGAGACAGTGGCAGGGGCCTTCGTGAGGCTGAGGCATTGCCGTTTGGCAGCATTGTCTGTTGTAACCCTTCCTGCCCCCTGACCCCTAAGATTGTTACCCCAAATGTGCCAATAGCAGGTTCTCACTGACTGGAGTGTGAGTTCTTTGGCATTGGCCTCCCTTTTGGTAGTCATTGCATAGCGGACGCAGAAGTGGCTGGAATCTGCTGGTATGAAGGCCTTCTGAGCGCTCACTAGACGAGCAAGTGTGGGGCAGGACAGTGGGTCCGGTCCGTTAACTGAGGTGGCACAGCGTGCTGGGCAGGACGGAGCCCAGGTGCAGCTCCTTATGACCTAATGCTCCATGGGGTCCTTTGCGTGACTCCTGGCTCGGGGCTCCATCCCTTGGTGCATCAGGCACCCCCGGCCCCCCAGCCCCGTTACCTGCGCACCTGTCACTAGTGAGTGTCCCCCTCCTGGTCCCTTTGATTCTCATCTCTGTTCCCTTTCCTGCAGCCTCTGGCTCAGTATCCATTGGGTTGACAGGTTGGGTTGTTGGGGGTGGGGGAATGCCCTTGGCATCGACATGCAGGGCTGATTTTTATAAGAACAGTAGAAGTCCCTAACATTTTGAGTATGTGGTACATGTCAGGCCTTGAATTACTTGTGTCTGTGGACTTGTTCATTCTCACTGCAGCAGGTCACAGTTCACGCCTGTAGGAGAACTTCCCATTTCACCCCCCTCAGTGGAGGTAAGTTTCCACTGCTGGGCCCCCGGCGGAGCTGGAGGCCAGAGAATCCCCCACCCCCTGTAAAACGGGCCCAGACACTCAATTAAATCCTCGGCCCAAGCTCCGCAGCTTCCCCCTTCCCACCCTGGCCTCTTGAGCCTGGCTTCCAGGCTCACACCTATTCTCCCCCGCCTCCCTCCACCCCTGTAGCAGTGGCAGGCCCCCTGTGGGCATTTGGCTGGCCACAGACCCGGGTCCAGAATCGGTGTGCAGTTGCTCTTGTGTCTCTGTCTTTCTAATCTTGTCCCTCCTGAGAAAATCTTGCTTATTCCAGAAATGCATCATTATAGCATAGAGCTGCCCTGCCATCCTGCAGGCATCCCAGCGGCTCTCTCGGCAGCTGGCAGCTCCGGGCCCTGCGCCCACGGTGCCCATCTGCTTTCTTCCTTCCTCGTGGCAACAAACCGGGGTCAGGAAAATGGGCAGAATAGAAGGTCTCTTCTCTTGGCCTTTCAGGAAACAGGACTCTCATCTCAGCCATTTGTCTGTCCCCAACCCTGCAGCATGTCCCATGGCTGCGTCTTCATATGGTGGGGGAACACCTCATGACCCCAACACCCATGACAGAGGAGGATTCTGTGCTGGACACATGCTGGACGCAGTGCCCTGCTTAGGAGTCCGAGAGTGACATGGGGTCCCTGGCAGTGTAAGCAGGTTGTGCCATGGTGGGGTCCATAATACTCTTTGCTCTGGAGAGAGATTCCTGGGGACATGTTATGTGCAGGGGCCAAGAATAAGGGGCAGTTCCAGGGATGTCTGGTGGGCGTGGGTGGTCCTGAGAGGGCTAGAGGGTGTGGTGCCACCAGCCTCCCCTGAGGTTTCTTCATAACTTAGCTCCCCAAATGGATGTTTGCCCAGCAGCCTGGCCCTGCCACTCACCTGTGCTCTGGCTGTGTCCCCCCTGCTTCAACCTTGCCTTCCGCCCCTCCTCCCTTCAGGCTGTTGTGCAGGGTCTCTTCCCAGACACTTGTCCTTGCTCCCTAGGAAAGTAGATGGCGCTGAGATGCCTGAACTCCTCTACTGGCCGAGTGACCTTGAACAAGTCACTTCCCTCTTAGTTCCCACTTCCTCTGTGTGATTTGCAGGTGACCGCTGGCCGGCGCAGCATTAGTGTCACATGGTGTGTGCTGGCCACTGTGACATGCCTGCGCCTCTGGCAGAACATGCCCAGGGAGGGAGAATGCAGAGTCGGGGCAGCGGTTCTCCCCTCTGACGGCTTGCTGTGTCTCTCATGGGCACAGCCGTCTCAGTCTCACTCCCCTCTGCCCCAGAAGCCAGCTGGACGGAACATAAACCTGAAGCCGGGGGTTCTGTCTCATTAGCCTCCTTGGTTGGCCATTTCTTTCTTGACAGAGGCCTTTGGGTCGCTGCCCGTCATCCTGCATGTGTCTGTGGCATCTCAGGATTTGGGAGGCCTGGGAGCCTCGGGCTGACTTGGGAGGGGATCTTGAAGGCCTCGGAAGGGGAATATGTTTACTTCAACTGAATCAGGCATTTTTCCAGAGGAGTTGTCAGATGTAAACAGATCTGGATTGGATGTCGAAGGCCTAGGGGTTTCCTGTAGTGGCCTGGAGAGTGGCCGAGGGGAGCCTGTGGCTGGACGGAAGAGACGGGTTCGCAGGAGGAAGCAGAAGCATTGCGCTTGCGCCCTGAGCAGGCCACTCTTGCCTGTGTCTTGTGGACTCTAATGCCCAGGGGAGCCATGGGTGTTCCGTGGCTCCGTGGAACCCAGAAGCAGAGGATGTGTGGTGTGTGTCCTGTTTCCCCGTGGTCAGAGTGCTGAGAGTGCCTTCTAAAGTACAGCTTCAGACATTTAGGTGGGATGTGAACTGTGCAGTGGCCTTCTCATTACAGTGGCTTTGTGCTGGCCGTGGTGCCCTCACATACGTCATTTCCCTTCAGAGAAGCACCAGCTTTAGACTACAGACAAGAGCCAAACATCTTCTAGAAGGGACACTGGCCAGAGCAGAAGCTAAGGCTGAGGCTCCTCGCTGGGGCAGGTGAGGGCAGAGGGGGGGCCCATGCCATCAGGGAGAGGCCAGGTGAAGAGGTTTGAGCTCAGGCAGGAAGAGGGCACGTCAAGAGGCAGCGTCAGGGAGTGCAGGGCAATGTGTGGCAGCAAGTCGGGGAGAGGGAAAGGGGAGGTGACAGCAGGGGCTTTTCAGGAAATCACTCCAGGGAGAGTTCCCAGGCCTAGCAAGCCGGGCCCAAGGTGTGGCGGCCCAAGGCCTGTAGTTCTCCCTCCTTGGCACCGTCTGCTTCTCGGCATGGGCTCTTCTGAGATGGCCTGTTCACCTTCCTAGTCCTGGGAGTTTGTTGGTACTTGGGTGGATTCTAGAGCCTCTTTTCCAGTGCAAGGGCATGCTGTCCGCCCTGGGACTCCGTGTAGCCCAGCACTGTGAAGGCCAGTCCTGCCTAGGAGAAGCTTGCTGCGCTTGGTGCGGCTCAGCAAACTAAGCTGCCTCAGACCCCATTTCAGCCCTCGCTGGCATCAGTGCGAATCACCCGGGACCAGTTTGCTTCACTTGGTAGAACAACTGGGCCCAGCAGCTGGAGGCCTGAGCTTGCATGTTCCTGCCCCTCCACTCCCATGACAGAGGAGTGTGTGGGAGGGAGGCATGAAGCCATGGCCCCAGATGGCTCCAGGGTCTGGAGTGCCCTGGGAGAAGCACCAGAGTTGGTCTGCAGAACTGAACGGTCCAAGAGTTAGCAGGGGGCTGGGGGCGGGGGGGGGCTAGGCTCTAGGAAGCAGGCTCTGAGGGGGCGCTCAGCATGTAGGAGCTTGACTAGGTTGTGGGAGAAGCCACCTCCACTGACCTTGGAAGCCCTGAAGCTGGCAGGGCCTTTGGACTGGTCCTGGCCGGGCCCTTATGCCACCATCACCATGTCCTGGGCGAGGCAGCTCTCTAAGGGGCTCACTCTACCAGTTGAGGGCAGGCTGCTCAGCCACCAGACCGAGGATCCTCAGGCCACACATGCTGGCAAGGACTGACACGGGGCCACTTTGCTCCCATTAAACATGAGACAGCTTCCCTCTGTGGCCTGAGAGCTGAGGGGGCTCATGGAAGCATGTGGGAACATGGCCCCATCTGTCACAGAGCGGGGTCCTCACTGGCACACACAGGAGAGCATCGTAGGCTGGGGAAGCCAGGCGGCACCATCCAAGGTCATAGGCCTTCTCTGGCTCCCCCACCTGTCAAACAGAAACACGGGGAAGTCCTGTGCCAGCCCAGAAGCCTGTGGACTTCATGGTCTCCCTGCCAAGGAGCAAGAGCTACCCAGCCTGGCCTTTCTGCCAGCAGCTCAGTCATCGCGGACTTGTGTGGGGGTCTGTGTCTGTGTTGGTATTCATGAGGCAGTGTGTCTGAAAGAAAGGGTGAGGCTGAGAGGGTGAGGGGGCTTCTGTGTGCAGATGGGGTTTGTGCGACTGGAGTGGGTGGTGGGAGCAAAGGCGCAGCAGGAGTGAGAGCATGTGGCAGGCAAGCAGGCTGCCCCCTCCACTTCCAGGTCAGCCAGAACAGCCTCACCATGCTGTCCTCACCGTCGCCGGGCCAGCAGGTGCAGACCCCCCAGTCGATGCCCCCTCCCCCCCAGCCGTCCCCGCAGCCTGGCCAGCCCAGCTCACAGCCCAACTCCAACGTCAGGTAGGCCTGGCCGGGGTGGCCCTCCCCACCTGGCTCCCAGGGCGGGCCCCACCTTGTGCCCCAGCTCACAGGTGCGCCTGATTTTGCTTTGCTGCAGCTCCGGCCCTGCCCCTTCCCCCAGTAGCTTCCTGCCGAGCCCCTCACCACAGCCCTCCCAGAGTCCAGTGACGGCCCGCACCCCGCAGAACTTCAGCGTCCCTTCCCCGGGACCTTTAAACACCCCCGGTAAGTCGGGCCCGGGGTGGGTGTGATCCGAGGACGAGAACCCATCATGTAACCCACACACAGCCCTGCAGGTTGAGGCGTGTGGTTCGCCCCTCACCCTCTGGAGGCCTCCGCTTGAGCTCCAGATCCCCCCACCTTGAGGGTTTTCGAGAGCCCGGCCTTGAGGGCTGGAGCCACGCTCACCACGTTGTACCCTGCAGTGAATCCCAGCTCGGTCATGAGCCCAGCTGGCTCTAGCCAGGCCGAGGAGCAGCAGTACCTAGACAAGCTGAAGCAGCTGTCCAAGTACATCGAGCCCCTGCGCCGTATGATCAACAAGATCGATAAGAACGAAGGTGAGGCTGGGCCGGGGCAGGGGCGCAGTGTGTTTGGGGGTGGGGAGGTGGGGAATACCCCAGGCACGTGTCTTAGTGGCCCCTCTCTGTCCCAGACAGAAAAAAGGACCTGAGTAAGATGAAGAGTCTTCTGGACATCCTGACAGACCCCTCTAAGCGGTGAGCTTTGCCCCCAGGCTCCTGGGGGAAGGATGATGCTGTGCCCATGTCCGGCTGCTTGGTTGGCCCAGCCTTGGATGGGCATTTGGTGGTGATGTGGAGTTTAGAGAAGGGGCCTTAGGGCTCCACTTAGGTGTGTCTGCTGGGGCTCCAAGCCCCTGGCCCCCTACCTTTGCCCTGCCCCTCTCTTACCAGTGGCCTTGGGCAAGTGGCTCCGTATCAGTTACCCCGTCCGCAAAGAAGTACAGTTGTGGCTCAGCCGGGTTGGCTGGGAAAATGAAAGCAGGTGCTGCCTTGAGAAGAGCTTGTAAGGCAGTGGAGCCCTAGCTTCTCAGCACAGCCCGCACGCCCTTGCCTGCAGGTCCCGAGGCTGCTGTGAGCACCAGCGCTTAGTCAGCGCTGCAGAACTGCGCACGTGGACTGGCCTTTGGATTATGTCCCTCTCCCTGCCTCAGCTAAGGCTGTGCTCCCTTCTAGAAGATCTTTTCTGTTCCATTTACTGGGCAAAATGCTGGAAACTGCAGAACTAGGCCTCTTGGATCTGGACTGCCCTCTAAGCCCTCTTGGATCGATCCCTCATTGGGATTATAGGGGTGGGGGGCAGGGGCCTGGCCTCTGTCCCTCCCCCCAACCCATCACATTTATGCCCCATTCTGCCAGTCAGGACTGGGCCACTCCTGGGGACGGGACAATCTACCTTCTACTTTGGATCTAGGAACAGCTAATCAATGGCTGGGGCTCCTGTGGAGGGTTCTGGTGACCGAGGCTGGCTCCATCCACACCAGGGGAAGCCAGCGGGGCGGTGGTTGGAATCAGCACCCGAGAGCCACCAGCGCCCCATCCTCAAGCACGGAGGGTCAGCCACATCCCTCTCCCTACAGGTGTCCCCTGAAAACACTGCAGAAGTGTGAGATTGCCCTGGAGAAGCTCAAGAATGACATGGCAGTGGTGAGTGGGGCACTGTGGCCTGGTGGTGTTCAAAGGCCCGCAGGCATCTTTGGGAAAACCAGGCCTCACCACACAGCAACTCAGAACCACAAGCTAGGAGAAGCCTTCACAGTCAGGAGTGGGTAGAGGGGGCACACCACTCAGCCTGGGGTCCTTGCCCAGGAGTCTTCAAGGTCAAGTTGGCTGTGAGGAAGGAGAGCGTGTGTGGGAACATGGGAGAAGCCACCCTCCAGCTGTGGTCTGTGGGTGTTCCCTCCATCCCTCAGGTTCACTGAATTTTGTGTATGCCCATCTCCACCATCATGCTTCACCTGCCCCTGCCCAGCACAAGGCCAAGCCTTTGGGGGAGAGGCCTCTGGGGAAGGTCAGGGCTGCAGGAGTCAGGAGAATGCATCCAGGATCAGCTGTATTTGTCTCTAGGGGGTAGAGGTGGTGGGGAAGCCGTGGAAGTCTGGCTGGGAGGATGAGGACCTCAGGGTCTGGAAAGCTCCCCAAGAGTGGGCTGCTGACCCCACTGTCCTGCCCCAGCCCACGCCCCCACCACCTCCGGTGCCGCCAACCAAACAGCAGTACCTGTGCCAGCCGCTCCTTGATGCTGTCCTGGCCAATATCCGCTCACCCGTCTTTAACCATTCCCTGTACCGCACGTTCGTGCCGGCCATGACAGCCATCCACGGCCCACCCATCACGTACGTATAGCCCAGGGCTCAGCCTCACACTGGATGGTGGGCGGTGGGCTGTGGGCCGTGGGCGACGGGCCACAGCCTAGCCCAGCGTGGTGACCACAGCTGCCTCCTCCAGAGCCCCGGTCGTGTGTACCCGGAAGCGCAGGTTTGAAGACGATGAGCGGCAGAGCATCCCCAACGTGCTCCAGGGGGAGGTGGCCAGATTAGACCCTAAGTTCTTGGTGAATTTGGATCCTTCCCACTGCAGTAACAATGGCACCGTCCACCTGATATGCAAGTTGGGTGCGTACCAGGGAGGCGGGGCTGGTGCTGTGGGAGAGTGAGTCCTGAACTCCAGCCCCAGGGCTCTGCCACTGCCCCTGGCCGCAGAGCAGGCCCAGCCCAGGCCCGCATGCTCCATCTGGACGTGCACTTGGCCTCCCACAAATAGGCACACTCACACTGTACCCCGAGGCCCACCATCCCCACATCCTCCCTGAGCCCACACCCTCTCACCTCTCACTGCCTGCCGGGGAAGCCCCCTCCCTGCCCTCCCGGTATGGAGCCCGAGTTCCTAGGGAGATGGAAGCCTGGGAGTCAGCTCAACCTCCAGACTTTTCAGCAAGCCTCACCAAAACCTTTTGGGATATGAGGGGCCCTGTTTGGAGCAGGGCTGCGAGGCAGGGCAGGCTGGGGCCTAGGGCCAGGTCACAGGCACGGCCACGTGTGTTCCAGATGACAAGGATCTCCCGAGTGTGCCACCGCTGGAGCTCAGTGTCCCTGCTGACTACCCCGCCCAGAGCCCGCTGTGGATCGACCGGCAGTGGCAGTACGGTGGGTGAGCCGAGAGGACAGCCGTGGCGAGGCCTTATGGCTGCGGTCTAGGGGCCCTGGCATGGGGGGGTCAGCTCTGGACAGCCAGGGCTCCCGCAGCGGAGGCCCCTCCTCCCCTTTCTCTGGCTGCCCCTTTGTGGACAGGAGTGGGTTGCCCAGAAATCACTTGGAGAGAAAGGTGTCTCTGTAGCTATGGTGTTCTTCTGTCTGTCTTCCATCTTCAGGACAGCCATGGTTAGTGGGTGAGGAGTGAGCAGGCCCAGCCACCCCTGGGGGCCTCTGCAAGGCTGATAGGGGAGCACAGAAGGAGCTAAGGCTCCTGGGGACCCATATGGGTGACACGGCTTCAAACCAGAGGCCCAGAGAGAGCCCTATTGATGGGGACCAGTGCCCCTGCAGCTCAGAGCTGGTGCATAGGGCTGGGATCCCAAGGCTGTCCCCGAGACAGAGTCCTGGGCTCCAGACCTGTCCACATTCTAGTTCTCCACTGACAAGTTTTCCTGGGAGGGGAGGCCATTGGCCACCCTGCTGTGTGTGTGGGAGATGGCATCCGTGGTCATGGTGGCTGGGTGGAATGCCCCAGACGCCAACCCTGTGTCTGTGGGGCAGCCTGTTCATAGAGTTGCCGTACGGCCCAGTGTCAGGCCCAGCAGCACTCATGGCCCACTGCTCTGTTGCAGACGCCAACCCCTTCCTGCAGTCGGTGCACCGGTGCATGACCTCAAGGCTGCTGCAGCTCCCTGACAAGCACTCGGTCACAGCCCTGCTCAACACCTGGGCGCAGAGCATCCACCAGGCCTGCCTCTCAGCCGCCTAGCTCCCCAGCCACCAGGGACCACGGGGAGAGCCGGCAGCCCTGTCAGGGCCACAGAGGACATGCACCTCGTGTCGGACATTTCTAGGTGTTGGCTCCCTTAGAGATCCTGGGCTTAGATTAGCTTTCCTGCTTTTATCTTCTACCTTGGGGACCTGCCAGACATCCTCCCACACTTGTACATGACTGGGGCAGGTGGCGTGGAGCTGGCTGCATCAGTGGTGGGGGTTGGGACGTCCCCCAGGGAGTCGGACACACCACAGCCCTGTGCGCTCCTCCCTGGGCTGCTGTCCCTGGCCTCTCCAAGGCCCGTGTCCTTCCTCAGTAGCACGGGGGAGAACTCAGGGTCTCGTTAGAGCCTCTTGTGTGTGTACCAGAAAACACTTCCTGTTTCTGTAGGGGAACACAGAGGGCGAGCATAGGAAACCCTGAAAACACACACACAATTCTCTGGCACGGTTCAGACCCTGCCACCATTGGCATGTGGGGCAAGCCACAGGGAATCTCCTGGATCCAAGGGCACTGGCCGCGTCTCAGAGGGAAGGTCGGCCTGCGGGCAGTTGCAAGTCCCCTGCCATCGCCCAGGCCTCATAACTCATGGCAATCTCCCTTAAGGCCATGGGGGTCTGCTCAGCACTGTGGGGGTGCCTGGGGAGAAGGGGCACCTGGGTGGATCCTGTCCCTGGCACCGTGCCCACTCCTGGGTCAGGGCGGTGTCCTCGGGACCTGACGTCCTCAGAGCCACTCCAGAGAGGGAAGGCTCCCTGACGGCGTCAGCGCACCGGCCCTCTGGTGATGAGAGGTTTCCCTTTTCTATGTGCACTACCGTGTCATCTGTGGTTCTTACAATAAATTTATTATTCCTGTGTTTGTCATGAATTTGTCACTGTGTCCCCTCCCCTCCAAAAGTCTGGGGACCGCTGTCTAGTGAGGAATGCTGACAGGGCTGAGCCAGATTCCCCACCTTAGAGGTGGCCAGGGACACCCAGACCTTAGTTCAGCCTTTTGTGAGTGTCAGTGCGTCAACCTCACCCAGGTTTCTGGCCAAGTTCCTGCTGCCCGAAGCGAGAAGAGGCAGAGGTGAGCACTGAGGAAACGGCCAGTGGGCCAGGAGCATGGTGCTGCCAGGGGCGGGTGGACACGAAACTGACCGCCCCCGTGAGCCGTAGGAAGCTGCGGCTATGAGGCCCCCGTGGGCTGGAGTGTCACAGGGTGGGGCCCCAGAGCCCTGAGCACCGCTCTCCCGTGGCCGTGGCCCTCCGTCGTGGAAGGCAGGCTCGGCAGGACGGCTCAGCTGTGCCCGTCAGTGTGGAGGCCCTGTGTTCCGAGAAGGGAGAGCACGCCGGGACCGCCCACCCGGCCCCTCTGCAGGGAGCAGAGCTGGGGCGCAGAGCAGGGCAGTGATACCCGACAGCAGTGAGGGATGAGATGCACAAGTGGAGAAACGAGCTTTATTTCCAGTCTTTAACAGGTAGGGTAATACTTATTTCATAACGTGTTTTCATGTAAATGCAGAATAGCAAAATACTGAGCAAGAAAATAAAAAATTTCCCAGTTCTGAGACCAAGTACTTTATCTGCCACGAGTTTTATTTGTCTGGAATTTCGCTTGGCCTAAGTGCTGTCTGGAGAGGTGGGCGTCTCCAGCGGGGGGTCACGGGCCCGGCCGACCCCGCTGCGCAGACGGGCAGGCGCTGCTCACCTCAGAGCGCAGAGCGGTGCAGCCGCCGGCTCTTCACCGCCTGCAGTCGTTTCTGCCGCTCGGTGAAGCTGCTCTTCAGGGTCTGCTTCAGCGCAGGCAGGATGGAGCGCTCCGCCACCGGCATCGGGCTCAGAATCAGGCTGTTGGGCAGAGGGAGGTCACTGCAGGCACCCTCGGGGGCAGGCGCCGAGACGTGGCTGGCAGTGCAGCCCCAGACGAAGTGCTGAGCTGTCTGGTCCCTTCCGTCCTGGGCTCGGAGGCCACCCCACCTTCCCCCCGCCAGTGGGACTCACCATTTCTTGGGGACGCCCTTGGTGGGGACCTTAGGGAGCTGCGTGGCTCCCGGGTGAAGGGCCTCCTGGTCCCTGGTGAAGGAGGAGTCAGCAGTGAGCCTCAGCGGAGCAGACCTTGCTGGGATGGGGTGGGGGCCGCGAGGGGTCACTCACTTGGGAGAGCTGGGCCCAGCCTCCTCGGGGGTAGCCTTGGGCCTCTGATTCCCTTCCAGGAGGGCCTTGAGGTGCTGCAACTGGAAGGCAGGGAGCAGAGGGGCAGTGGGCGGGGCCCGCAGAGGCGCGGGGGGCCCCGTGGCCTGAGCCTCACCTCTTGGGCCTGCAGGAGGTTGGCATTCCACAGCCGGCGGATGACCACCTCACACTGCTGAAGCGTGGTGGGCTTGCGCAGGTACGGGGGCAGGCCCATCGCAGGGGGCTGCTTGCCCCTGTGCTGGTTGCCTGCCGCCGAGGCGGCCACTGCACCGGAGGTCTCCACTTCTTCATGTCTGGAACAGTCACTGCAGCAGCCCACAGCTAGCCTGCCAGGGTTGGTCTAACCCCCCACCACCTCTCTTCCGGGCTGCACCAGCACCAGTGTGAGGCCGGTGCGGGGATGAGGGGTGTCCACACTGCCTCCTCAGGGCCTGGTTCCCTTCTGCCGACCGGGGTGCTACCGGCACGAGGTGGGGGTCTCCGGTGCCAGCTGTGACCTGGGCCCATCCCTTCCTCCTCTCTCAAGGTGCACTGAGGGTCAGATGGGGTTCAAGCTGCGTGGCTACCCTCAGTCCTGACCCCACGCCTGTGGAGCTGGTTGAGAGAGCATCTAAGGACTGTGCGGAGAAGTGGGAGCCTGTCCTGCTGGTTGCGCTACCCAGGGGACAACGGGGCCTCCATTTCAGATGCAAAGTCCAGGTTCCTTGCTGCTTTCCAGGGAAGTCCCAGAAGCTCAGGTGTCAGCCCCAGTCTTGCTCTGGCCTGCTGGCTCTGTGCCTTGCAGAGGCCAAGCACACTTCCCCGGGGGGAGCCCAGGAGCCCAACTTACTGTTCCCTTGGTGAAAAGCGAGTTAATTTAAAGGCCAATTTACTTTGTTTTGTTTCTGTGAGCAAATGGTTTCAGGGCTGTTGTTGGCACGCTTGCGTGGGCTCGGGTCAGCACAGGGACCCTGCAAGCCCTCAGGGGAAGGGGGAAGGCAGTGCTCACCAGATGGGCAAGCCTGGAGCGAATGCTTTCACCAGGAGACTGGCCCATTTGGAAGGCAAAGCAGCTGGCTGGTTGCAGAATGTGAACCTACTAAGTGCGGCGCTGGGCCCACGGGGTCCAGGTGAGCCCTTACTTGGCCGGCCCCTGCATCCCTGCGGCTTTGTCCGGCTTGCTGTTGTGAAACAGGGCAGCAGCTGGGATCTCCTCTTCCAGGTCCATCTTCTGGGGAACGTCAGCTTTCGAGTCTTGCTTCTTGGAGAAGCTGAGCTGGGTCCTGGCCTTGCCTTGAGAGTTGGCTGCAGCCAGGGCAGTCAGTGGGTGCCGAGAACCAGGGCCTAAGTCACCCCCCGCCCCCTGCCTCGGTTTCCGCCTTGGAAAGGAAAGATGGTAACAGAACCCCCATCGGGGGGCTGCTGGGAGACCCGAATGAGGCTCTGAGGGTCTGTGGGTGATGCCTGCTGACTGCGGAAGGAGCTGCCTCCATGAAGCGGGCCGGCCCCACGTGTACTCAGGGAAGGCCAGGGCTGGGGATGGCCCCACAGCTGTTCCCGGACTCCGAAGCAGCACCCCATTTTGGGCAAAATGACACTGAATGAGAGGTCTGGGACCAGACCCGCACAGGTTTCCTCCCCAAGGACAAGGCCCACTGCCTGCCTGGGCCCCGCATAGAAAGGGCAAGCCAAGGGCTGCTCCTGGGAGGACTCCCAGCCTCAGGAAGGCCGAGCAGGAAGAAGAGGCTATCGGCTGCCTCACTCTGCAAAGGACACCACAAACCCAGAACTCTAGGCAGGGCTGTCCCATCTACTTCCTGCCTGCTTGGGGGGACACGATGAGCAGGGCTTCTGCCAGGCCATCTGTGTGCCACCCCATCCTGGAAGACCACTTAGGGAGGCTCAGAGGCTCCTCTCTCTCTGTGTCGGGGTGCATCTGCCATAGGGCCTTGTGCCCCACGTTGGTGTTCACTCCCTTTGTAGCCAAACCCACTGGGCTTTTGTAGCCTCCCTCTGGGCAGCCCAAAGTCCTGTAACACCCCGCCCCAGCCCATTCCTGCTCCTGTCAGCTCACGGTACCTGGGGTCGCCCTCCTTGGCTCCCTTGAGCCACCCACAGAGCCTGGCTAAAGGTGCTCCCCTGAGGTGTGTCCAGAAAAAGACCACTAGGGGTTTTCAGCAACCTGGTCAGCGCCCCGCACTAGCCATTAGGCCCAGGGCCCCAGTGGGGCGTGCGCCCCTCCCCTGACCCTGAGTTCACGGAGGGTGCTGGCGTGCTCACCTGACGTCAAATTTGAGACAGACTTGATGGACTGAAAGCTGGAATTGGAAATTCTGCCTCTGGGTGAACGCACAGGGCCAGTTGGAGATGGCAGGAATGCCACTTCCTTCCTAGTGTCTCCAGACACTTCCGCGCCCCCTCCCCTCCATGGGTGAGGGGCTGGCCACCTGTGCCCGCCTCCTGGCCCTGCAGGCCTGTGTGTTCATGCACGGCCCTCCCCCACTCTGGTGAGGCAGAGCCAAGGTGGGGGGGAGGTGATTTCTTGAAGGGTCATCCAGAAAGCAGGGGGCTTGAGCCCTAAGAAGCCCTGAAGGAGGATGACCTCTTCTGATGTCCCACTGGGGACCCCAGGCACCGCAGGACTGGGACCACAAACAGGCCCTGCCACTTGCCAAGTTCACTAGAACTGTTCTTGTCCTGTCAGAGGAGGGCCCACTACCACCCCATTCTCTGTGTCTCCTAGGAAAGGAGCCCTGGACACCCCCATGACTGGGGCATTCCAGGCAAGCACCACTCAGACTTGGCCCCAAGGTAAGTGGGGAGATCAGGCCCTAGACAGCCTGAGTCTCCCTGGGCTGGGGTGGGGGACCCGCAAAGTGAATGGGCCACTGTCAGGATGAGGAAGGGCAGTGGATAGGGGCTGTAAGTCTCCGCGTTTCCACTTCCTTCCCCCAGCCCTCTCGGTCACTGTGGGAGGTGGCAGGGAGGCTTCCGGGAAGGACTGTGCCCAGAGCCTTCCGTGCCAGGAGTGATGGACGAGAGGCACAGGGCTGGGGAGTGCTTGCCAAGGTTTCAGAGGGAGCCTGGGGCCTGCCATAGCAGCAATCCAAGCAAAAGAATCCATCAGAGCAGCAAGGCTAGGAGGGCAGCTGCTCTGCCTGCTTCCCTTACTGCACAGACCTCAGGCCTCGGGATCCCCGAGAGCCCCACCTGCTGTGCTTGGGTGCACAGTCACTCAGAGCATGGCTGGGGGCAGTGGCATCTGTCCACGTCCCCCAGGACCCCTCCCCACTGGGACAGGCCAGTGCAGCTAGCTGTGTGGATACAAGACACCCAGGGGCTGCTCCAGGCACCAGTAACATCCCATCAGGCACCTGAGGGCCTCATCTTACCTATCTTTGGCTTCTGATTCATTATTAGCTTGTAATGGAGATCTGAAAGCAAACACGTGCTCCGGTCATTTTTGAAGCTGCTGCCACTTGAAAGAAGAGGCTTGCTTTGCCCTGGGCACTCCCTTCCAGCTGACTTCACACATGACCTTGGCAGCCAGGACCCTGCCCATGTGCCAAGTCTTTGCCCTGGGTGCCCTAGGACCAGGAATCCCTCCGGCTGTTCTTGAGCCAGAGCCTTTAGGTGAGAGCCTCGGCAGAAGTCCACCCATCTGCCCATGACATCTATAGGGCACCCTCTGCTAGGTGGGGCCCCTGCTCTAGGAGAACAAGAGGTGAGTCAGGATGACCCAGCCCTCCAGGAGCCCCTAGCCATGGATGTGCAAACGTGGTCAGAGTGATGATCAAATGACACCCAGGACGTGGGCTGGCCACATCCAGACTGGGCATCAGGGAGGGACAGGGGTGAGACGCGAAATTCCTTATGTCAAGAGTGGGGAGTCCTGACACGATGGATACCCCTTGATCTCATACTTAGCACTTCAAATAAAGACAGCAGGAGAAAGGTGGGGAGAAACTGAGGCAGGACTCGGTGTGTGGGGGGCGGAGCTCTAGCTAAAACATAAGGGAGAAGAGAGAGGGAAGCCAAGTAAAAGACCTTAGGTTCCCCTTCAGGCCTGGCCCGTGGTGGTGAGGAGCCACCTGCGGGGCAGGTTAGGAAGGCCCTGCCCTGAGGAGACACGTCTGCGCGGGAGATCTGGATGGTGCCGGGCATGTAGGCCCTTGATTTGGGTGCGTTTAGTTTGTGAAAACCATTGAGCCGTTATGCTAGCACTTTCTACTTCCACAAAAAGTTTTTTTAAAACAGGCGGGCCAGGGGCGCCTGGGTGGCACAGCGGTTAAGCATCTGCCTTCGGCTCAGGGCGTGATCCCAGCGTTATGGGATGGAGCCCCACATCAGGCTCCTCTGCTATGAGCCTGCTTCTTCCTCTCCCACTCCCCCTGCTTGTGTTCCCTCTCTCGCTGGCTGTCTCTATCTCTGTCGAATAAATAAAATCTTAAAAAAAAAAAACAAAAAACAGGCGAGCCTGACTTGCCTAGGGACTAGACTGCGGCCGGGCTTACTATGGAAAATGCCACCGACAGGCTGCCCTGCCAGATGGCGGGGTGGCCCTGACGCGCCCCCACCCCCAAGACGACCCCGGTTTGGGGCGGGTGTTGGGGGGAGTCCAAGCCCCGCGTGGCAGGACCCGGGGTGGGGCTTGCTGCCCTGTGTCCCCCTTAAAACCCTCCGTGTTCTAGAGTCCACGCGTGTGTCCGTGCTGGAGCCACCCGGGGGCGGCAGGTCTGCGTCTCCCTCGGGCCCCAGCCGCGGTGGGCACCCCACCCGCGGCCCCGCCGCCCGGACTCACCCTTGTTCTCCCGCTTGAGGTACTCGATCTCCTCGTGGAGCTTGACCAGCATCTCGGCGTGCTGCTGCTGCAGGAACTGCAGACTCTTCTCCAGGTCCAGGATCCGCTTCTGCGCCTCGCTGTGCCCAGCCTGCGCGCCGTGCTGTCCGGGGTGCTGGAGGACTGCGGGCGGGCGGGGGCGCGGGCGCAATGCGTCCCGGGAGCCCGGGAGCCCCGAGCTGGGGGGCCGCCGCCCGGCCGCCGCCACCCCGGCGCTCATGTAGCCGCTGCCGCCGCCGCCGCCCGCCCACTCGGTGGCTGGGCTGCCCAGGCCTGGCGCCGCGTCGCCATGGAAACGGGAGCGAGCGAGGGGGCGTGGCGTGCGAGGGGCGTGGCGGGGCCGACCGAGGGGCGGGGCTGGTTGTGGGGGCGAGGCCTGCGTCAAGTTCCGCCTCAACTCGAATACCCTGACTTAAAAGGCATCCTCTGAATTAAGGTGAGATTGTCGTCTGCCTTTATGTACGTTTTAATATCTAATTTTGTATGCTTGTTTGTTTTAACAATTCACTTTTTGAATAGATGATACGGATTGTAGATTCAAAAATGAAAAAGGTTGAGTTTCCACTTCCAGTAATTACAAAACCCTCTGCTTTATGAAATGTGCGCAAAATATATGAAACAAATGCCTGAAAGCACACTGGAGAAGATCACGCAGACAGAAACTGGGCGAAGGCAGCTCTTGAAAGAAGACCGCTTTTCCCTGAGGGGTCTCTCTAGTCAGCCGGACCTCAAACAGGAAGTCTGGGGCCCACTGGCTGAAGAGGCAGAGGGTGGGAAGGCCACTGCAGCTGGACACAGGGGGCAACACTGGGAAGTTGGAGCCTCTGCGGGTGAGGAGCCGGCCTGAACTGCCCACGTGTGGGCACAATTCCGGGGACTCCGGGGAAAGACAAAGAGCTGGAAGGCCAAAAGCTGAGGCGATTCATTTGCTACCAGTTCCTAGGTAGACTGAGTCTGGAGTCTGACAGAGGAGCCTCGGTTTTCCTTCTAAACCCCAAAAGGGCCACACCTTGGGAATGAAGGCTATGTTCTAGAAATGAGATTTGCCGTAGAACTAAGGGCAAAATCAAAATATATCCGCCCTCATTAAACTCCACAAGTTTTGGGTGATGTTCCATAATTCAACCACCTGAAGAACAAAACTCAACATTCTTCAAAGAATTATAACAGAACCCAGAGTCTGTGTCACATCATCCATGATGTCCGATATAACTAATAAATACTGGACATGCAAAGAAACAGACAAAGGTGACTGAGTCAAGAGAAAACAATGCAAAAAAAAATTCAGATTCAGTCAACAGAAATAGATCTGCAAATAATTCTAGATAATAAAATTTATAGGAAAGTACTTTATAATAAATATGATTAAAATCTACAGAAAAAAAGATGGCTGTAGTGATTGGTCATGGAGAGTTTTTTTAAATGATTGATAAAGTATTGGGAGGGAAAAAAAAAGGAAATCCTAGAATTACAAACCTATCTGAACTTCTGGTTTCCTGGTCTGGCATTGGAAATCATCACTCCCATCGAACACAAGAAAGAAAATAGCTGAACAAGGTGAAAATTCAACAACTCTTCTTGGCTCCATCAGAGGGCTGAGATCACAGGACAAACTGCTGCCCCAAAGTTGGAGAGACGGGCAGGTGGAAACAGAATCACAATTCGCTGCAGCAGAAACCTCTGTAGGAAACACTACCAGGGGAGGAAGATCCAAACTGTAATTGATGAATTGCTGATGTGGCTCAGTGTGGACCAGTTTGAAAGTTTAAAAAAATCCCAGGTGGGGGTCCAATCTTAAGGGACCCTCACATCTTTGTGAATTTAACCTTGAGGGGTGCTACCAGATTCTCACGAGGAAGAATGGGGGAAAAAATCCCCTTGTGAACCCAGCAGGAGGAGGGTAAAGCAGCCATTCTGAAATATTGCTCAGAGCATTCTGTTCTTCTTTACATGGCTTGCCCTCAAAAGAAGCTAGGATGGCCCCAAACGCCAAACCAGACCTGGAGGAAAAGAAATACCTCTCTAGCCTCCTCAAGCCTTCCCCTCTCTCCACACCTTTCCATCACATCAGTGGGGCTCCTGTATAAAAATGGGATACAAGTGAAAGAATTGCCCACCTCAGACCTAATTTAAAAAGAAGTTCCTAGGAAAACCCAAAGATAACAAGACAAATTGAAGGCACCAGAGGAATATTTTGCCTCTGACACCTATGGCTATAGCAAACAATAAACATGGACCAAACCCTAGCAAGATAAATATAAAATTTCACATGAAAGGTCTGTTTACCTCAGTTTCTTCCACACAATGCATCATGTGCAACTTTCAACAAAAAAATTACAAGGCATACTAAAAAACGAAAAACACAGTTTGAAGAGACAGCAAGCATCAGAGCTAGACTTGGATCTGGCAAAGATGTTGGAATATTCAGATTGGGAATTTAAAACAACTATGATAAATATACTAATGGCTGTAATGGAAAAAGTGGACAATATGGAAGAATAGATGGGTAATGTAAGCAGAGAGATGAAAACCCTAAGAATAAAAAGGAAATGTGAGAAATCAAAAACAACATAACCAGGGCACCTGGGTGGCTCAGATGGTTAAGCATGTGCCTTCGGCTCAGGTCATGATCCCAGGGTCCTGGGATCAAGCCCCACATCAGGCTCCTGGCTCAGCTGCGAGTCTGCTTCTTCCTCTCCTTTTGCCTCTCCCCCTGCTCATGCTCTCTCTCTCTGTATTTCTCTGTCTCAAATAAATAAATAAACTCTTTTCAAAAATTGTTTAAAAAAACAGCAACTCTGTAACAGAAGTGAAGAATGCCTTCAACATGGAGGAAAGAATCAATTAACTTGAAGATATGTCGAGAGAAACTTCCAAAATTGAAATGTAAATAGAAGAATGAATGAAAAAGAACAGAACATCCACAAATGTTGTGACTATTACAAAAGATGTAGCATATGCATACTGGGAATACCAGAAGGTGAAGACGGGAAAGGTGCAAAAGAAATATTTAAAGCAATAATGACTGCTAATTTCAAAAAATTAATGAAAGACAACAAATCACAGATCCATGAGGCAAAGGGAACACTGGGGAGAATAAACACACAAAAAAATCTAGTCCTAGGCATATCATATTCCAACTGAAGAAAACTAAAGATGGAGAAAATCTTGAGAGAAACCAGAGGAGAAAAAACCACCGAAACAAACAAACAAACCCTTATCTATGAAGAAGCCAAGACAGAATTACATTGGACTTCTCAGAAACCATGCAAGCAGTGAGAGAGCGGAAGATGTTTCGTGTGGAAAGAAAAAAGCCACAACCCTAGTGCACTGTACCTAGCTACATTTCCCTTCAAAGGCGGAGGAGCGATAATAAAGACTTCCTCAAACAAACAAAAATTGAGGAACTTTGTTGCCAGGAGTCTGCTTGGCAAGAAATGTTAAAAGAAATTCTTCAGAAAGGAGAAAAATGACATAGGTCCAAAACTCAGATCTACATAAAGAAGAACATTAGAGAAGGAATAAATGAAAGTAAAAAAATATTTTCTTTTTCATATTCTTAAGACTTTTTTGTTTTTATTTTTTTTAAGTAGGCTCCAGACCCAATGTGGGACTCAAACTCACGACCCCAAGAACAAGAGTTGCATGTTCCACCAACTGAGCCAGCCATGTGCCCCTTCTTTTTTTTTTTAAGATTTTATTTATTTATTTGACAGACAGCCAGTGAGAGGGGGAACACAGCAGGGGGAGTGTGAGAGGAAGAAGCAGGCTCCTAGGGGAGGAGCCTGATGTGGGGCTCGATCCCAGGACCCTGCGATCACTCCCTGAGCCGAAGGCAGACGCTTAACTACTGCGCCACCCATGTGCCCCTTCTTTTTCATATTCTTAATTAATCTATCAGGTAACAGTTTGTTTAATCATAGCAACAATGCATTCGGTAATTATAGCTTATTGATAAGTGAAATGAATGACAGCAGTCTTATCTGTGAGGGAGGGAGAAATTGGAAATATTCTAAAGTCTTGCACTACCATGAAGTGGTATGGTGTTATTCTAAAGAGAACTTGGATTCACTGTAAATGTATACTCAAAGGCAACCATTAAAATAAATCTAAATAAAAAGTATAATTGATATGCTAAGGGAAGAGAGAGATGGAATAATATAAAAGGCTCAGTTAAAGGAGCACACAGCTGGCTCAGTCAGCAGAGCTTGCAACTCTTGATCTCGGGGTCATGAGTTTAAGCTCCATATTGGGTGTAGGGATTACTTATAAGTAAATAAACTTAAAAAAAAAGGCTCAGTTAAAAGCAGACAAGATGGGAAAAGAGTGGAAGACGAAAAGAGAAACAAAGAACAATGAACAGAAAACAGTAACAAATATGGTAGATAGTAATGCATCTATTTAACAATCACATTAAATATTAATGCCATACCTACACCAATTGAGAGACATAGACCACCAGAGTAGATAATAAAAAATGAAGCTTAGGGGCGCCTGGGTGGCTCAGTTGGTTAAACATCTGACTCTTCATTTTGGCTCAGGTCATGATCCAGTCGTGAATTCGAGCTCCACACTGGGCTCCATGCTGGGCGTGGAGCCTGCTTAAGATACTTCCCTTTCCTCTCCCTCTGCTCCCCCCGCACTCTTTCTCTCTCTTAAAAAAAAAGAGACATAATTTTATATTGCCTAACAAGAAACCCAACTTCATTCATTTATTTATTTTTAAAGTAATCTCTATGCCCAGTGAGGCTTGAACTCACAACCCCAAGATCAAAAGTCATGTGCTCTACTGACTGAGCCAGCCAGGTGCCAAGAAACCCACGTTAAATATAAAACACAGATAAATGAAAAGAAAAGGGATGGAGAAAGATATATGATGCTAATGCTAATTAAAAGAAAGCTACAGTAGCTATAATTTCAGAGAAAGCCAACTTCTGAGAAAGGAAAATTTACAGGGATAATGCCACCAGAGCAGCATTACATAATGATAAGGGAGTCATTTCTCCAACAAGACGCACTGTAACAGCACTCCAGCTGGTCTTAAGGTTAACACACGGGTTGCTGGCTGACTTAAGGCCCTTGGTCTGTAACAGAACTAATTTAACTTTCTTTGAGATTTGCAGACCACTGGCCTTGGGGAGTAAGGGACCAGAACAGGGGCCATTCCCAGGCCACAGAGGTTAGCAAGGCTGTTTGAAGACCCCTTAGCTTTCTGATCAGCACAGTAGTCTTTTAGCAAAACTTTTTTTCCTTTTTAAGCTCACACAAATGACTTTACTGACCTCCCTTTGAACATCTGCAGACCTTGCCCTCCATTGCAGAAAGAACAGAGTACCTTGCACAACCCCTGGGTACCAAGGAACCAGACCTTCTGTCACAACTCCGAGCACTGAGATAACTCTGTAGCTGACATCATCGAGTCTGCACAGAATCAAGAAATGTCACAGACCACTGCACTCCCTTAACTGATAAAAATCCCTTTCGAAATCCCTGGCCCAGGCAGAAGACTTGGAGTTGGCCTTTGGACACGAGTCCCCCTTTTCCCTAGGTGGCCAGCCTCCTGAATAAAGCTCCTATTCCTTTCCAATCAAAACTCTGGGAAACAAACAAAAACAACAACAACAATAAACCCCTCCTCTCTTGAGTTTTGGCCTTTACAGCAATGGGCAACTGAACTTGGGGTTCAGTAACAACACCGATCTTTAATACACATGACCCTAACAAGAGGACGGTAAAATATGTGAGGCAAAAACTGATAGAACTTCAGGGAGAAATCAATGAATCCAATCTTGCGGTTGGAGATTTCAATGCTGGTCTATCAGTAATGGACGGATCCAGCAGGCAGAAAAATAGTAAGGATATAGCTGAACTCAACAGCACCATAAATCAACTAATGGGCACCGATAGTGTACTTCATCCAACAACAGCAGAATACACATTCTTCTCGAGCTTATATATAATATTCACCAAGACAGACCACATTCTGGGCTATGAAACACTCCTTAACAAATTTAAAAGAATAGAAATCACACAATGTATGCTTTCAGAACACAAAGGAATTAAACTACGGATTGATAACAGAAAGATGGCTGGAAAATACCAAAATACTTGGAGATTAAAGAGCATACTTCTAAATAACACATTGGTCAAAAAAGAAGTCTCGAGTGAAATTTTAAAACTATTTTCAACTAAATGAAAATGAAAATACAACTTAATGAAATCTGGGAGATGTTAGGTTAAAGCAGTTTGCAGAGGAAAATTTATAGTACAGAACGCATAAAATATTAAAAAAAAATTTTAAGATTTTATTTATTTATTTGACAGAAGGAGAGAGACCACAAGTAGGCAGAGTGGCAGGCAGAGGGAGAGAGAGAAGCAGGCTCTTCACTGAGCAGGGAGCCCGATGTGGGGCTTGATCCCAGGATCTTGGGATCATGACCTGAGCCGAAGGCAGGTGCTTAACTGACTGAGCCACCCAGGGGCCTCTAAAATTGTTTTTAACCTTCAGTTAGGGAAGATCTTCTTAAATAAGATACAAAACATAGGAACCATAACAAAGAAGACTGATAATTCTGACTTTATAAAAATTTCCTGTGCCTCAAAATTAAAAAGACAAAGACTTAGAAAAAATATTTGCAACATACGTAACAGAGAACAAATTAATATCTAGAATACATCACTGATTCCTACATATTATTTTTTTTAAGATTTTATTTATTTGACAGAGAGACAGCCAGCGAGAGAGGGAACACAAGCAGGGGGAGTGGGAGAGGAAGAAGCAGGCTCCCAGCACAGGAGCCCAATGTGGGACTCGATCCCATAACGCCGGGATCACGCCCCGAGCCGAAGGCAGACGCTTAACGACTGCGCTACCCAGGCGCCCCCTGATTCCTACATATTATTAAGAGACAAATAATATAATAACAGATAAAGTTTAACCCCATAAAGTGATTAAGGAACAAGTGAATGAAATCATGTTCAAGAGAAGCTAGAAAAGAAATGGGGGGCTCCTGGGTGGCTCAGTGAGGAGTCTGCTTCTCCCTCTCCATCTCCCTCTGCCCCTCCCCCACTCCTGCTCTCTCTTTCTCTCTCTCTCTCTCAAATAAATATTTTTTAAAAGATTTTATTTATTTATTTGACAGAGAGAGAGAGACAGCAAGAGAGGGTACACAAGCAGGGGGAGTGGGAGAGGGAGAAGCAGGTTCCCAGCTGAGCAAGAAACCAGATGTGGGACTCGATCCCAGGACCCTGGGATCATGACCTGAGCCGAAGGCAGACACTTAACAACTGAGCCACCCAGGCACTCCTCAAATAAATAAAATCTTAAAAAAAAAAAAAAGGACAGTATCAGGCACCTGAGAAAAGTTACTTCTTATTGAAGCGACACAAACAGTCGACTGTTTTAACACTATAGTTTTTTAACAACTAAGGCAAAAGGAAGTCATCATGGAACAGAGTTTTCCTTCTCTGGCAAAGGAAATATGCACATTCTTCTTCAGAAACAAATTTCTTTGGGACCAAATTGGAGGGATTTAGCATTTTGGTGGTATGGATACAAAACATTAATTTATTGAGTAGAATGGATGATGTCTTCAAGAATACTTTTCCCAAGAGACAGGCAAGCCAGATGGAGTTCATTTTATCCTTTTTCCTTTTAAATTTATATATTCCTTTAATAAAATTAAGAGATAATGAAGATCTTTTAAAACCTACTGCTATATTGGGCACCTGTGTGGCTCAGTCGGCTAAACATCTGACTCTTGATCTTGGCTCATGTCTTGATCTCAAGGTTGTGAGTTCAAGCCCTGCATTAGGCTCCATGTTGGGCATGGAGCCTACTTTGAATAAAAATCGGGGCACCTGGGTGGCTTAGTTGGGCATCTGCCTTCGGCTCAGGTCATGATCCCAGGAGCCCCGCGTCCAGCTCTCTGGTCAGCAGGGAGCCTGCTTCTCCCTCTGCCCCTGCCCCTGCCTGTGCTCTCTCTCTCTCTCTGTCAAATAAATAAATAATAGTCTTGAAAAAAAAACCATCTGTTACAGAAAGGCTTTAGTTTTCCCTCCCATTATTCACAACTCCCCAAACATAAACATTACATATCTGGGGGCTCTTTCTTCTTGTTGTTATCTCCATAGCTTTCAGTGATGTGCTTAGCTACCATTTCTTGATTTATCGAAAATGAGCCACATTCACTGGCTCCTTGTTCTAACAGATGAGGATTTAACTCGTATCACCAATCCAGTACAGTCCTATTATTATTCTTAGCGCCTCTCTTATTTATATTTGTAATCTTACATCTTCGTTTTTGGTTTTACCTTATTTTACAGCAAATGAAGTGTAGCCAGGGGCTCGTGAAAGCATGATGTTGTCAATGCCTCTGCTTGGAATTCTCTGGTCTTACTATGTTTCCCATCACTCTCAAGCTTGCCCTGATGGAGTGGGGTGGACTTTTGAAGATGTGGTTACGGTGCCAGCTGGGTGGAATCACTTTGTGGAGCTGGCAGAATGTCCCGTAAGACACAGGACATGCTCAGAACCAGGGACTGATGTAGAGTGAAATTTCCCCATGGCAAAGATACCGAAAGATTTCAGGAATCAAGGGGTAGAAATGGGAGTAGCTCCTTTCATTGTTGACCTACAGTGCAGTTTTGGCTTCCCATCCCCACAACTTTGGGTTCTACTGGTTTCAAGGTCTTGGTTCCCAGGGATGGGAAGGGACACGCTGGTCCTGCTGAACAGGAAGCCAAGACTGCCACCTGGTGACTTTGTCAGGCAAATAAGAGGGTTGCTGTGCTGGTTGGGACGACTGGTCTTGATGATCGAGGGTAAATTGGTTTGCTACTCGACAATGGAGGCCAGGACGAATACCGGACACCCAGGAGATTCTCTTGGTAATCTTATTTAGTTAGAGAAAACTGTAACAACCTAAAACAGGCAGGACCATGGAAGGCACAGAAACTTCAAGAATAAAGATTTAGGGGCGCCTGGGTGGCACGGCGGTTGAGCGTCTGCCTTCGGCTCAGGGCATGATCCCGGCGTTATGGGATCAAGCCCCACATCAGGCTCTTCTGCTAGGACTGCTTCTTCCTCTCCCACTCCCCCTGCTTGTGTTCCCTCTCTCACTGGCTGTCTCTATCTCTGTCGAATAAATAAATAAAAATCTTTAAAGAAAAAAAAAAAGAATAAAGATCTAGGTCACCCCACCGTATTACCTCCACCACCATCACCAAAAATATGACTGGCTGAGGAGCTTGCTAGGGACAAATAGAACGGGTGGTGGAAGAACACCAGTCATGTCACGTGACCCATCACAGAAGCAAGCATGGTAGTGGTTAAAGATGCCCTGTGTCTTTTGTACCTGATATTTTTCTTTTTCTCCTCTCTCATTCTCATGCTATCTGATAGTATTTTTTTTAAAGATTTTATTTATTTATTTGACAGAGACAGCCAGTGAGAGGGAACACAAGCAGGGGGAGTGGGAGAGGAAGAAGCAGGCTCCCAGCAGAGGAGCCTGATGTGGGACTTGATCCCAGAACACTGGGATCACGCCCTGAGCCGAAGGCAGACGCTTAACGACTGCACCACCCTGGCACCCCTACCTGATAGTATTAATGTGTTATTTCTATATCTCAATAGTAGGTTATAAGGGGGCGCCTGGGTGGCTCAGTTGGTTAAGTGTCTGCCTTTGGCTCCGGTGTCGATCCCGGGGTCCTGGGATCGAGCCCCACATTGGGCTCCCTGCTCAGAGGGGAGTCTGCTTTTCCCTCTCCCTCTGCCCCTCCCCCCACTCATGCTCTCTCTCTCAAATAAATAAATAAAATCTTTTAAAAATTAGTAGGTTATAGGATAGCATAATCAGGGGCTCCTGGGTGGCACAGTCAGCTGAGCATCTGACTCTTGGTTTTCGGTTCAGGTCATGATCTCAAGGTGGTGGGATCAAGCCCTGAGTTAGGCTCCATGCTCAGTGCGGAGTCGGCTTGAGTTTCTCTCTCCCTCTGCCCCTCCCCCCGAAATAAATAAATAAATCTTTTTAAAAATAAAGGGTAGTAGAATCAGAAGATAAAGAAACATTTGTTCAGAGATGGATAAATGTTAGGTTCTTCTTTGGGTTTGGCCCTAGGAAGGAAAGCTGACTTGTACAATGTGAAAACATGGTGTTCTGAATACTTTTACTTGGAAGTAAAATGTCGAAAAGGAGTTGTTTGGATGCTGAGCTGGCAAAAGGGTAGATTGTGCTGGGTTGGTTGGTAGCACCACCACCATTCATTTTTAAGGCAGGGAACTGTATTTTCCAGAATCTTCTTTCCCATATGTTTTTTTTTAAATCTTTTTTTAAACAATTTTATTTATTTTTGAGAGACAGAGAGAGAGTGAGCAAGAGAGAGCCCAAGCAGGATGAAGGGCAGAGGGAGAGGGAGAAGCAGGCTCCCCACTGAGCAGGGAGCCCGACGCAGGACTGGATTCCGGGACTCCGGGATCACAACCCGAGCCGAAGGCAGATGTTTAAACGACTGAGCCACCCAGGAGCCCCCCCCCCTTTTTTTTTTTTTTAAAGATTTCATTTATTTATGAGAGAGAGTGTGGGGAGGAAGAAGCAGACTCCATGCTGAGCCTGGAGCCCGATGCAGGGTTCAATCTCAGGACCCTGAGACCATGATTGGAGCTGAAACCAAGAGTCAGATGCTTAACTGACTGAGCCACGCAGGAGCCCCTCCCGTACGCTTTTGAGGTAGAGCAGGCCAGAGAGGAAGCTGTATGTGATTTGGAAGCTGGAGGTGAATCAGTCCCAGGCAAGTGTGTGGATAAACAAGAGATTCACGTGGCTTCCAGGATCAGTACCCTGTTCATCACTGAATTCTGAGATGATCGGTAGAAGCTTCTCAGAGATTCTGAAGAACCGCAGTGCTTCAGGCTGAGGTCTCTAGCATAGCTCCTTTGAACTTGGAGACGGCACCCTTAACCTCTGCTCCTTCGGCTCTTCCAACACTCATGGAAGTTTCTAATTCTATATTAAATTCCTGTCGTTCGCAGAATACCTAATGGTCCTGACAGTACTCTGATACAAGATTATAAAGCTTCCTGAGGGGTGCCTGATGGCTCAGTCGGTTAAGCATCTGCCTCCAGCTCAGGTCATGATCTTAGGGTCCCAGGATCGAGCCCCATGTTGGGGCTCAGCAGGGAGCCTGTTTCTCCCTCTCCTTCTGCTCCTCCCTCCTGCTTATGCGTGTGCATGCGCTCTCTCTCTCTCTCAAATAAATAAATATTTTAAAAAAATTTTTTTAATTAAAAAAAATAATAGGGGCACCTGGGTGGCACAGCGGTTAAGCATCTGCCTTCGGCTCAGGGCGTGATCCTGGCGTTATGGGATCGAGCCCCACATCAGGCTCCTCTGCTATGAGCCTGCTTCTTCCTCTCCCACTCCCCCTGCTTATGTTTCCTCTCTCGCTGGCTGTCTCTATCTCTGTCAAATAAATAAAATCTTTAAAAAAAAATAATAAAAGCTTCCTGAGAGAAAAGGACAGATTGCCTACAAAGAATGAGCAATCAGCATGGCATTGAACACGTATCAACGGCCACATTGGAAGCTAGAAGAAAATAGAGCAAAGCCTTCAAAATTCAAAGGGAAATTGATTTCCAGGTCAGAATTCTCTACCCAGCTAAACGATTAATCGATAGGGTAAAATAAAGACATTTTCAGACACGCAAAGTTTCAAAATTTTACTTCTTGTCCATTTTTTCTCAGGATGCTGCTGATGGATATGCAGCATCAAAATTAGGAAATGGGGGGGATAAACAAACAAAAACCAAGAAACAGAAAGAGAATCTGGGAAACAAGGAAGCCAATGCAAGAGAAAGGGGTCAAGCATGGTGGTGGAGGGAATCCTAGCGTGGCCATTGTGCGAGAGGCCTGGAACCAGGTTGGCCAGATGGGGCATAAGGATCAAAATCTGCAGGAGGCCCAACGGGAAAACCAATGGAGTCAGCGGTTTGTCTGATGTGCTTGTCCTCACTGGCGCGTTCTTCCACTCTATGGGAAGGTGTAGGAAGATTTAGGAACAGTACATAGAAATTGAAGTGAATGAACAGGTGGGCCCATTACTAACTCCTAGAAGAACAAAATGTATAAGAAGGAATATAATTGTACTACAGTACATAGCTCATCAGTGAACAGTATTTACATCATCTTAGTGATGTCAATACTAAATATCAATTTCGCCAGAAATTCTGACATGCCATGGAGGAGGGGGCGTCATGTGGGAGAGTGGCGGGGGGAGACGGGGAGATGAGTGGGTATTTTTGTAAGAGTGATAATATCTTATGTTCCACCAGAAGTCAGTAAAAAATATTTAAAATAAGGAAGAAGTAGAAATGAAAGAACATTATGTAAATATGGAGCTAGGGATGCCTGGCTGGCTCAGTTAGCAGAGCATGAGACTCTTGGTCTCAGGCTCAGGAGTTCGAGCCCCATGATGGGGGTAGAGATTACTTGAAAAAATAAAATAAAATAAGAAACATGGAGATAAATAGCAGAAGAAACAGTTTAAAGAGTTGAAGGATTATTTGTAGGAAGCTGGACTGCTATTTTTTCCCTATAATCTCAGAGCACTATTTGACTTTTTTTTAATTAAAAGTGTTCTTTAAAATAATTCCAATATAATTAAGATACAGTGTTATATTAGTTTCAGGTGTACAACATAGTGATTCAACAATTCTATACACTACTCAGCGCTCGTCACGGGAAGTGTGGTCTTAATCCCCTTCACCTAATTCACCCATCCCCCACCCACCTCCCCTCCGGTGACCACCAGTTCGTTCTTTGTATTTAAGAGTATGTTTTTTGGGGCGCCTGGGTGGCTCAGTCGTTAAGTGTCTGCCTTCAGCTCAGGTCATGATCCCAGGGTCCTGGGATCGAGCCCTGTGTCGGGCTCCCTGCTCAGCGGGAAGCCTGCTTCTCCCTCTCCCACTCCCCCTGCTTGTGTTCCCTCTCTCGCTGTCTGTCAAATAAATAAATAAAATCTTTAAAAAAAAAAAAAAGAGTATGTTTTTTGTTTTGGGGTGTTTTTTTTGGTCTCTTTTTTTCTTTCTTTTTTTTGGTTTGTTTTTGGTTTTTTGCAAGAAAGCGAGAGAAAGAGCGCGAGCAGGGTGGGTGGCAGAGGGAGAGGGAGAAGCAGACACCCCTCTGAGCTGGGAGCCCAACAGCCGGACTCCATCCCAGGACCCTGGGATCATGACTTGAGTCGAAGGCAGATGCTTAACCGACTGAGCCACCAGGGGCCCCAGAGATTTTTTTAAAAACTTACTTCTTTGCACCTTGTTTCTCAGTAAATGGGAAATGCAATAACACTTGCCTGGCAGAATTTATTTCAAGGACGCAATGAGACAATGCATGAGAACCTTAAACACTTTACGTGAATACAAAGGAATGAAAGAGAAGGAAGCTACCTCCACGTCGCAACCCCGAGATATGGCTGAAAAGACAGTGGTGATTTTCCCATGCGACATTCTCTTATATAAATAAGAAGATAATTCCTGTTATACAAACATTCCCCCATGAGAGGCCACAGGCCTCTGACTGGCAGGACATTTTCCTGTTTCCTGCCTCGGCCTTGTACACAGATGTCCATTCTCCATTCATCTACCCACTGACACTGGTGGAAAGGAGTTGGAGAAAGAATATGTAACATGCACACCAGACTCTTCTCGTCAGAGGCTGGAAAGGCCTGGGCCTCATTCAGGGTGACCGAACATCCTGGTTTGTCTGAAACAGTCCCAGTTTCTGCCGGTTTTCTGGGGGTAGTTACAAACAGCAGCTACTTTTATCCTCAAAGTGTTCTCATCTGGGTGATAAATTATATGGTTGCCCTAGTCATAGTCCCTTAGATTGCAGGGATTCATTTAGGCTAAAAACACAGGACAAAATGCTTTAGGTGCCACATGGGAAGAGGGTCAACTTGTTACACTGCATGCATTTTAAGAGATTGGGTTATAGGGGCGCCCGGGTGGCTCTGCCGGTTAAGCGTCTGCCTTCGGCTCAGGTCATGATCCTGGGGTCCTGGGATTGAGCCCCGAATCGGGCTCCCTGCTCGGCGGGAAGCCTGCTTCTCCCTCTCCCTCTGCTCTTCCCTACGGCTTGTGTGCTCTCGCTCCCTCTGTCAAATAAATAAATAAAATCTTAAAGAGAGAGAGATTGGGTTACATTCTTGATGACACAAAAGACTCCCGTGTGTGCGGCTAATGCAGGTAAATGAGCTCCCCACCCCCCAAGATCATCAGATCTGCTCAGGCAGCTGCAGAAATTCTTCATTGTGAGCCTGCATGCTCAGGGTATTGACAAGGAAGAAACAGCTTTATCCTGGAAAATATTACAGTGAGATGTTGCAAAGAAACCTCGTCTATAAAAGCACATGAGTATAGTTCCTGTGGGACGTGTTATTTTTAGCAGAACGTTCTCTTTTTAGTGCCATTCGATCTACTGCAGGGTGTGCCACTTCGTTGGGTTTTTTTTTTTTTTGTAGATGTATTTTATTTGAGAGAGAGCGAGCACAGTGGGGAGGGGCAGAGGGAGAGAGTCTGAAGCCGACTCCACACTGAGCGCAGAGCCCGACGTGGGGCTCAATCTCACGACCCTGAGATCACGACTTGAGCTGAAACCGAGAGTCGGCCTGTGCCACCCAGGCCCCCCCCAGAGTGTGCCACTCTTTACAAGTGATCATCGTAATGGTGAGCCAAAAGATTCACAACATTCCAGACTTCTTTCTATATCATGGAGGAAAATTTAAATTGTGTTTATTACGGTGTCAGCTCCTCCTGTCAATCAAAATCCCTTGGAATGGCTGCAGAAAAACAACACAGGGTTGGGGAGGCATACCAACACCCCGAGCAGTCAAAAGTCCACTTTAACCCCTAAAACTTAGCTACAAATATCCTATTATCTCTGTCTCTCTTTTGGGGGGGGCACAAAAAAGGTGATTTTATTAAAGCACGGGGGCAGAAAGAGGTGGTGCTGAGAGAGATAATCTTTTTTTTTTAAAGACTTCATTTATTAATTGTCAGGGAGGAAGAGAGAGAGAGCAGCAGGGAGAAACAGCAAGGAGCCTGATGCAGGGCTCGACGCTTAACCATCTGAGCCACCCAGGCCTCCTGGGAGGGAGGACCTTAAGCAGGCTCCACACCCAGCACAGAGCCAGACTCGGGGCTCGATCTCACAACCCTGAGATCACGACCTGAGCAGAGATCAAGAGTTGGATGATTAACCAACTGAACCACCCAGGAGCCCCCCAAAATATTTTATTTTTAAGTAATCTCTACACCAAATGTGGAGCTCAAACTTACAGCCCCGAGATCAAGAGTCGCATTCTCTTCCAACTGAGCCAGCCAGGAGCCCTGCTAATATCCTACTCCTGATGGGAAGTCTTACTGATAATATAAATAGTCACATATAAACACATATTTTGTGTGTTACAATATATAACCTATGTTTTTAAATTACATGTATGATATATATATCATCTATATTACCTATAATATACAATATATTATGTACCTATATAATACACTGTATCTTACAATAAAGTAAATAACGAAAATGCTAGTAAGAAAATCATAAGGAAGTGGTGCCCGGCTGGCTCAGTCAGGAGAGCATGCGACTCAATCTTGGGGCTGTGAGTTCGAGCCCCACGTTGGATGCAGAGCTTACTTAAAAATAAAATCTTAAAAAAATAAAATCATAAGGAAGAGATAATACATTTACTGTACTGTATTTATTTTTTAAAAAAATCCGTGGGCCACGTGGGTGGCTCAGTTGGTTAAGCATCTGCCTTCAGCTCGGGGTTGTGATTCCAGGATCCCGGGATCAAGCCCCGCCTTGGGCTTCCCGCTCAGCGGGGAGTCTGCTTCTCCCTCCACCCCTCCACCCACCTGTGCTCTCTCTCTCTCTCAAATAAATTAAATCTTTTTTAAAAAATCTGCATATAAGTGGACCCACACAGTTCAAACCAGTGTTGTTCAAGGATTAACAGTACTTCCCTAAGCTATGAATGCACTGGCAAGTGGGAAAGTGCCATCAGCAGACTAAAAACTGAGAAATTCACGAAAGAAGGAAAGCAGACAGCATCATATTTATAGAGTAATAAGTCTAGAAGGAACCTTACCCAAAATTGGTGCAAGAGAGAACTTCTGCAAAAGTGGAAGATGTATATTCCCAAGGGGGATAAAAGGTGCCAGGAGAGGCTCCAGGGAGAATTACTGGGTGATTTGTTGGGGCATTGCTCTTAGAGCAGCTTGGCCAGGTTCAGACTGGGCTGAGCAACAGACAACAGTGACATTTGCTGTCAGGATGAAGCAGACACTGTGGACTCGGGATGGAGAGGTCAGTAAGTGCCCTGGTAGCTAATAAACCCCTTATCAGTAACCTACCAGTACAACTTCTCTAACGTTAGAATACTGCCTTCTCCCCCAGAGTTGTTGTCAGCAAGCTGCATCCACAAATAAGGATCCTTAAAAACACAGAATACAGAGAATCACCCTGTATTTGAGGAAACACACCATAAAAGTAGAAATGCAATAAAAGGAATGAACACATGAGGACACAGAGCTAATAGAGCAACCAGGAGAAGACTTAAAAAATAAGTATAATAGTTATTATCAAAAGTACTCAAAAGGCTGTTTACGTTCACGAGAAAGAAAGAAAACTTCCTGCAAAGCAGAAGCAGTTCACCTTCTGCCAGCGCGACCACCTCCTTCTGCTTCTGCCGCTGCCTCTGGCACGGCTTGGGTACTCAGTGCTGCATACACTCTACCTCTCGTGATGGATGCTGTGCGCACCCTGGCCAACAACAGGCCCCAGGAAAGAGTCAGAAGGCAGAGCGATCTCTTCAAAGTAATATTTGATGGCATTAATCCCCTCATCTAAAGCTAAAAAAATGGCTTCCTGGTGCTCTGAAGATGAACACCAAATGGCTGACACGGACTTTACTGTTCTGTGTAAGCTAGCTCCTCTCTACCTCTTGGTTTGTTCCAGGCTTCCTCTCATCCTCTCTGCCCCTCACACTCCCTCTTGGGTCACCTTGGGCTGCGTCTTCTACCTAAAACACATCCCCCTTTCTTCAGTGTTGTGAGACATACTCTTCCTTCAAACCTTAGGTCAGTCATACTTCTGAAAAAAAAAATAGGGCTTTCTGACGTCCACCGTTGGGTCAGATCTTCCTACTATTTGCTTCAGCGTACCTATTTTTGGAGTGTTTATCAAAGTTTCACTTTTACATTTAGCTTTTTGACTCTAAACTTTTGGAGGCCAGATCTGGGGTCTGGTACTGTTCACCATCATATCGCAGCACTAGCTAGGGTATCTGGATATTTGTTGAATTAAGTAAAAAGTAACACTGCAAAATTTTTGTACAATAAAATTCACAGAATACAATCTCAGAGTTAAAATGCCCTAGGATTTGACCTGTTCCATGATTTTAAAAATGGTTTTGTTGAGATATAATTAACTTACCTACAATTCATCCACTTAAAAGCATATTCAATTTTTTGTATATTCACAAAGTTGTGCAAACATCATTATAACCTAATTTTAACAATTTTAAACAATTTTTAAAAGATTTTATTTATTTAGAGAGTGAACAACTGGGGGAGGGGCAGAGGGAGAAGGAGAGAGACAATCTTCAAGCAGACTCCCCGCTGGTGCATGGAGCCCGACACAGGGCTCAATCCAAGGACCCTGAGATCATGACCTGAGCCAAAATCAAGAATCGGACGCTCAACCAACTGAGCCACCCAGGCGCCCATAAACAATTTTTTAAAGTTTTTATTTATTTAAGTAATCTCGACACCCAGTGGGGCTCAAACTCACAACCCTGAGATCAAGAATTGCATGCTCTTCTGACTGAACCAGCCAGGCACTCCGACAATCTAATTTGGGAGCATTTTTGTTCTTCTAAAGAAACCCTGTACCCATTAGCTGTCACTCCTCATTGCCTCTCTTTGCCCCAGTCCTAAGTAACCAGTAATCTACTTTCTGTCTCCATAGGTCTGCCTATTCTGGACACTTCATAGGAGTAGAATCTCACAGGGTGCCTGGGTGGCTCAGTTGGTTGGGCATCTGCCTTCAGCTCAGGTCATGATCCCAGGGTCCTGGGATCAAGCCCCGCATTGGGCTCCCTGCTAAGCGGTAAGTCTGCTTCTCTCTATCCCTCTCCCTCTGCCACTCCCCCCGCTTGTGCTCTGTCTTGCTATTTCTCTCTCAAACACATAAATAAATAAAATCTTAAGGAAAAGAAAGAAATAGAGCCTCACGGTATGTGATCTCTTGAGAATGGCTTCTTTTACTTAGCGTCATGTTCTTCAAGATTTACTTGGGTGCCTGGCTGGCTCAGTAAGTGGAGCACGTGACTCTTGATCTCAAGGTTGTGAGTTTCCCCACGTTGGGAATAGATTTTATTAAATAAATAAATAAATAAATAAATAAATAAATAAATAAATAGTTAGAAAAAGATTCACTCACACTGTGCTGTGTATCAGCACTTCCTTCTTCTTTCTGGCCAAATAATATCCCATTTTATGGCTATACTGCATGCTGTTTATCCATTCATCACTTGGTGGACATTTGGGTTGTTTCTGCATTGGGGTTATTGTGACTACGTTGCTACGAACACTTGTGCATGTGTTTTGTGTGGACCTAGGTTTTCAGTTCTCTCGGATTATATACTAGGAGCAGAATTGCTGGGCCATGTTTCCTTTTTGAGGAATTGCCAAAAAAGGTTGCACCATTTTACATTCTCACCAGCAATGTGTGAGCGTTGCAGCTTCTCCACGTCACCAACTCTTACTATTGTCTGCCTTTTTGATTCGAGCCATCCTAGGGACGGTGAAGTACTGTCTTATTGTGGTTTTGATTGCATTTCCCTGGTGGCTGCTGGTGCTGAGTATCTTTTCTTGTGCTTTTCGGCCATTTGTACATCTTCTTTGGAGAAACATTTATTCAAATCCTTCATTTCTAATTTGGATTATTTACTTTTTTATTGTTGAATTTTAAGAACTCTATGTAGATTCTAAATATAAGCACTTGATTAAATATATGATTTGGAAATATTTTCTCCCATTCTGTAGGTTGTCTTTTCACTTTGAAAGTGTCACTGTTCAGTACAAAGTTTTTTAGTTTTTTTTTTTTAAGATTTTATTTATTTATTCGACAGAGATAGAGACAGCCAATGAGAGAGGGAACACAAGCAGGGGGAGTGGGAGAGGAAGAAGCAGGCTCATAGCGGAAGAGCCTGATGTGGGGCTCGATCCCACAACGCTGGGATCACGCCCTGAGCCGAAGGCAGACGCTTAACTGCTGTGCCACCCAGGCGCCCCGAAAATTTTTTAGTTTTAATAAAATCCATTTACCTATTGTTTCTTTTGGGCATTTATACTCTTGGTGTCATACCTAAAATGCGATTGACTAATGCAGGGCCGTGAAGATCTACTCTCTGTTTTCTCCTAACAGTTTTATAATTGTAGGTCCTCTATCTGGGTCTGTGATCTGAATGATTGGACAGGTCTCTTCCAGTGCCCTGATCATGTTTTTCCCCAGTGATTTTTGTTCAACCTTAGACTGAAGAGCCCCTCCCCCACCCCAATCCTTTCCTACTCATGTAGGAATTAACTCATCCAAGCCATTTACACTGTGATTCCTGAGCTGTTAGGGGCTGGATGTGTCTATAATAGGTGTAGAATTTGTTGGGGCGCCTGAATGGCTCCGTTGGTTAAATGTCTGACTCTTGATTTCGGCTCAGGTCATGATCTCAGAGTTGTGAGCTCGAGCTCCATGCTGGGCGTGGAGCCTGCTTAAGATTCTGTCTCTGGGGCGCCTGGGTGGCACAGCGGTTAAGCATCTGCCTTCGGCTCAGGGCGTGATCCTGGCATTGTGGGATCGAACCCCACATCAGGCTCCTCCGCTATGAGCCTGCTTCTTCCTCTCCCACTCCCCTGCTTGTATTCCCTCTCTCGCTGGCTGTCTGTCTCTGTCAAATAAATAAATAAAATCTTAAAAAAAAAAAAAGATTCTCTCTCTCCCTCTGCCCCTCCCCATCCCGTGAAACGTACTTATTGGGGGAACTGCTATGTACTTGCATGGTGCTGGACCTAGAAAGATGAGTAAAATATACTTGTCTTCAAGGATTAAACACACTCGCTGGAGATTCATTTAGAAATATTTATTCAGCACTTTGAAGTGTCCAGCACCAAGCAAGTGATAAATCAATCCCTCCTGACTTAGGGCGCTAAATCCAGCCGAGGAGGAGGGGAGGTGGAGGCAAGGCAAGGTTCCCTAGAGGAAGTGACGAGACTGATGGTCTTCCAGGATGAGTGAGAGTCAGCTGGTTGAGGAAGGATGTGTTCCAAGCAGACCTTCAGAAACCTGGCCTGAGGAGCTGACTGTCCACGTCAGCAGGGAGCACCGAGCCGTGTGTGGTGAAAACAGCAGTCCTCCCACCCAGGAAGGTAGGGTGCGGGAAGTTAGAGCCGGGCTGTCTGGAGCCGTCCCAGGCAGAAGGCTCGCTCCCCGCACTGTACTGCGTCACCTGGAATGTAGATCCTTAAACAATGAGATTTCAGATGCACAAAGTCAGAGCCTCCCAGATCGTGTTGTGGGAATTCCACAGTTCTCCAGGGTTGGGCAGTTTTCACCTGCTCATCACAAGAAATAAGTGCTCTGAGTACACACTGGGAAATGCCATGTTGGCACTCAGGGGGCGTGGGTGCCAAGTGGCAGGTCTCAGAGGTCCCATTCTCCCTAAAGAGGCTGTTCTCCGAGAGTGAGCACAGCTGCCAAAGGCAGGCGGCTGCAGATGTGTCGTGGTGAGAAGACACAAAAGAGAAAGTGAGAGCAGTTGTCCAGCTGACCGACCTTCACCTTCCCCCACCGCAGCTCGTTCTGGGTGCAATAAGCCTCAGCTCTTCCAAGTCAGCCTTATGCTATGGCTGGAAGGCATTTGCTCTCTTCTCTGACCTCTTAAGGCAGTAGTGACTCATGGTCGGCTGGGTGGCTCAGTATAAGCATCCGACTCTTGGTTTTGGCTCAGCTGATGTTCTCACGGTTGTGAGACAGAGCCCCTGGTCAGGCTCCATGCTCAGCGTGGAGCCTACTTGAGACTCTCTCCCTCTCCCTGCCCCATCCCCACTCTCTCTAAAATAAATCTTAAAAAATAAAAAAACAAGAAAACAGGCAGGGGCACATGAGTGGCTGAGTCAGTTAAGTGTCTGACTTCAGATCTCAGGGTCCTGGGATCGAGCCTCATGTTGGGCTCCCTGCTCAGCGCGGAGCCTGCTTCTGCCTCTCCCTCTGACCCTCCCCCTGCATGGGTACTCTCTCTCTCAAATAAGTAAATCAAATCTTTTTTAAAAAGGCAGTAGCGACTCATGTGGATATTAAAGTCAGTGGTTATTCTCATAGCTGGACTATCAGTTGGGAGGAAGTAGGAATTCTTGAGGGGGAGAGGCTGAGAAATAATTTGCTCTATTTTGGTCACTAGATGTTTGAGAAAATTATGCTAGGAATTCTGGTTTTCAGAGCCAAACAAAGCCAGTTAAATTTTTAAAGTGAAAGTTATGCGAGTCACCTCTCAGCTCTATTGATGACGTCAGGGTTATCACTGAGGGCTGGTCATCTGGAGGGTCTGACCTACTCTTGGACATCAAAGCAGGAAGTACCAGATTCCTCCTGAATCCAGAGCCTCAGTCCTTGGGTCTCTCACACTGACCAATGAGAGCCTGAACCACCCGGGGTCCGGGATGGAGCTGGCTGAAGCCTCAAGGTCTGGAGTCGGCGTCGAAAGGCAGTGGGGTCAGCGTGGGCTCCTGGGAACCATCTCACCTGAGAGGCTGGCGAGTCTCAGAGGCACGGGAGGCCGAGCGAAGCCTCCAGAGTGTCACGCAGCTGTTTCCTGTGCCTAATGCCACCAGGAGGCCTGTGCATGCGGCCCGAGGGGTCTGGATTTGGCTGGCCCTCTGGCAGCAGCTGGGGCGGAGGGGTGAGCAGGAGTGGCAGGGGCAAGCCAGTTAGCGGGAGGTGAGACTCCAGGAGGCAGGAGTGCATGGGCGGCAGGAACCCCATCTGACCCCCCGAGCCAGGCTCTGCAGCCCCCGTTCCCCCAGCTGGGACCCCAGGGCTCCTGCACCCCTGCCCTTGCCCCACAGCCCTCCCTCAAACTGTGCCGCAAGAGCTCTTTGCAAACTAACTTGGTGAGGAGTCATCATGAAGGTAAGGTCCCCATTGTCCTCACCTGGAATACCAGCCACCCAGCCACCAGCTCTGCTCCTGCGGCAGAAGCCACAGAGGGCGGTGGGCTGTCCCAACATCACCGCCCGGACCACTGGAACCAGACCCTCCCTGACCTTCGTTATGGCTGCTGGACCACACCACAAAGTCCCGGGCCAGCGGGAGCTCTGGCCTGTTCCCCCTGGGCGCCAAGCTCTGTGCAGGGCGCACACAGCAGGTGGCTGCTTCCGAGTTCATGGATACATGGGTGGGGTGTTCCGTTTTTGCTTTCTAGGGTGTTGGAGAATGTTCTCAGGTGAAAAAAGGGCACAAGAGAAACGTGGACAAGGGAAGTCATGGAAAAGCAGAGGGTGATGGGGACACCCCATCCTTGGGGGCAGGGGTGGACGTCTGTCACAGGGAGCTGGGAAGGCCTCGTGGGCAGACGGTGCCACTGACATCTGACCCCAGACCATCATCTCTGTGTGCTCACATCCCTTTTCTTAACGAGTCTGGGGACAAAAGCTATTCAACTGTTACCACCGAACTTGTAGAAATGACATCTTATTTCCATCAATCTGACAAAAGCAATTGTCCTGTCCAGGGACAGGGGGACATGGGACACTTGGGCCTAGCCAAGCACCCCAAACAAGGCTGGTGGGTGCACATTTCAGTTCCCAGTGGTACACACGACCCTCCAAGCTTCCGGAAGCCACAGAAAACTCGACTTGCTTTTTGTATCAAGGCCAACCCTGATATGCTGAATGGAAGGCAAAATTCTCCCAGCTTTGACCCAGCTCGGGCCTGTGCTGGCTGAGGCCGACTCTGGGCCTGGTTCCCAGGGCTCCAGGGAGCCTGTCCTCTGCCATCAAAGCCACCTCACTGTCTCAGTCTGCCCCGTCTGTTGCATGTAAACAAACCCACCCGCTGTCCCCCTGGGCAGGAACTGTGGCGCCTCCCCGGTTGCTACCATGCCCAACCATTTTGGGGGGGACCATAAGGGCGACTGCGCCCCAGCACTGGAAGACTCAGGAGCCAAAACAGGTTTTATTCAGATCCGTGGTCGGTTACAAACTTGGGTTTGATTTTTGGTCGCAGGCCCCAGAATGCCATTATTCTGAGTTTACATTGAAATATGAAACTCGACATTTACAGTTTGAAAACTTAAAAACAAAAACAGAAACAAGGGCTTGGTTTAAAGTCGCTGTTGTGATGTTTTCTCTGCTGCGTCACCCGTATAATGAACGAAAGTGCCTGAGACCCCGTGGGGATGACTTCTGACAACAAACATGAAATTGAACATTTAAATGTCATCAGAGTTAGGGCCTTTGCACCTGATTTTACTGAAGACCAGATGGTGCCTGACTCCCGCGGCCCTGCCCTGTCCCCTCCACCCAGGGGACGTGAGCACCTGTCCTGACTAGGCAGTGAGGCTGGGCCGCCACCCAGCGACAAGCTCAATGGCCTGGGGGCGAGGAGGGAGCCAGAAGCCAAGCCTATCCCACCCAGCACCTGTGCTCCCGGAGGATCTTTTCTCCTACAAAGTGGAACCCTATGGCCCAGACCGGGAATGCTGGGGAACACGTGCAAAGTGACCCTCGTTTGTCAAATGTGACGGGAGAATCTCACTTTAAAGTGAGGAATCAGAGAACCACCCTCTAACTTTCTCAGGAACCTCCAGGGTTTTGGATTCTTCTCTGGAACCAGAGGCCAAGCTCCCATCCTGCTGTCGCCAGGGAGAGGAGACTCGCGGCACCCTGCCACCCTGCGGACGGCGAGGCCCCAGAATGCGGCCTCCCCAGCTTCACACAGCTCAGTCCAGGACGGTCAGAGCAGAGCAAAGCCTCGAGCGCCATGTCACTGCGAGGCCCAGGGCTGAGGGAAGCAGGGAGGCGCAAGCGGCCAGGTCTGGGCTGTCCCGTGAAACAGCCCTTGATGCCACGCTCGTCCTTGCCAAGCCTGGACCACACCCTTCCTGCCCTAGCTTCTCCCCTTTTAACTTCTCACCCTTCCTTCTTTAGCACGGGCTCTGTGGCCGCAGGAAAGCGCCCCGTCACTCGGAGGCGGCCTCCCAGGCTCAAGGGCGCGGTGGCGGGGCGGTCTCGCTGGCTTGGCCAGGCTCGGCGCCCAGCCCGAGGTCAGAGCTGGTGCAGTTTGCTGCGCTCGGTCAGCAGCGTCATGGCCACAGCGTAGAGGAGGTAGCCCAGCACGAGGAGCAGGACGCAGGGCAGGGGCCCGATATGGAACAGGGAGGCCACGACGAAGGCCAGAAGCAGCGAGAGCAGCGTCCGGTAGCTGCCCAGGAGACGCAGGCTGAGCCTCGGGCCCCGGGCACGGCTGGCCGCGTACCCGCGCGCCACGGGGCTCAGCAGGTGCCTGCCTGTCAGCCCGGGCTCCATGAGGTGGTAGCGACAAAAGCTGCCGAGGAAGTCGGCCCGGGAACACAGGGCTGCCATCTGGCCTGCAAACTGGGGCGCAGACAGAGGCGTGGGGCGTGGGCGCGGGCAGGGCCACATGCTCACCCGGCCTCTCCCCGAGGGCGGCCCCCCCACCCCGGCACTCACCCTGTGGTTGATGGCAGACGACAGTCGGAAGAGCATGCGGACCAGGCTGGCAATCTCGTAGCTCCGGATGGGCTGCAGCTCCGAGTCCCCCTGGTATTCGATGTCAAACCTCCGCAGCCCATTAATGATCTAGAAGCAGGACGAGAGGTGAGCCCCAGGGGAGACCGGGGCCAGGCAGGCAGATGCGTCAGTGGCGTGGTCTCTGCTGCACGGACTGCTGGGGTGACGGGGGACGGGAGAGGCCCTCCGGGACGTGGACCCTACCTGGTACCGGCCCAGGGGCGTGAGGATGAGTCCGTCCTCTCCCACGATGCAGTCTGGGAGCTGCTTCTTCCCGTTCTCATCTCGTGTTGTCCCCATGGCGAGTGTGAGCTGGGCGAGCTGGGCCTCACTGAGCTGTCAGGGAGGAAGCGCTCTGAGCACGCTGTGCTTCCTTTCACTTGCCGGGTGACGGGGGGAGACGGGGCTTCATCCCCTGGGATGTGACATCGCAGCTATGGGCTACACCCCCACGGGCTGGGCGGGGTTGGGGGGTCGTGGGAGCGAACACCGGGGAGGGGGCGGCCCGCACAGCTCGTACTCGGAACATCTGGCACAGGTACTCCAGCGCCTTCTCTAGGTACTCGTCTGTCTTGCGGACACTGTCCTGGCCCATCTCGTCCAGGTCGTTGGCTGGGTAGCAGCCATTCGTGTCTGTGGAGCAGAAGCCCAGCCAGGACAGAAAGGGCCGGCCGGCCGTGCTCTCCCCACACTGGTCAGAGATGGACTTGGCCGTCTGCTTGGCCTGCGTGATGAGCTGAGCCAGGCGCAAGACCTGCGGGGCACGTGGGCAGGTCAGCCAGCTCGGGGGGTGCTGCTTCGTGCCGCCCCGCCACCAGGGGACTGGCAGGCGGCCCTGGGGGAGCCCCCAGCTGGCCAGGAGGGGGCGAGGAGTTTTCAAGACTAAGACATGTATACTCTAAATGTGAAGCTTTCTAACAAATGTTGCCTTTATTACCAGAAAAAGAATTAGACCTCAATGAAAAAAAGGGCAGGCAACACCCACCCTTCCTTCCCCACCCGCGCCCCCCCCGCCCCGGGCAAAAGCGTAGGCCCTCCCCGGCTCTGCCCTTCCCACAGCTTCCGGATGGCCATGTGGCCCAGGGGAGCCCCGACTCACCAGCGTCCGGACCTCAGGCCCGAACATCGGGGTGTACTTGCAGTCCTGGCCCTCCAGGCTGTAGACATGGCTCTTCACCTTGAAGGAGGTGTCAGTGACAGCCGGCGGCCATGAGGACAGGAAGCTGCCGGTGAAGGGGGGAGCTGTGAAGAGGCGGTGCTGGCGGTGTGGGATGACGAGCTCGGGCTCCAGGAACAGCTGCTCCCCTGGAAAGCACGACGCAAGTCTGGCTTCAGCTTCCATGGCGCCCAACACCCCATCGCCACTGGCAGGCTTCCCAGGCACCCGCGGAGGCTCCCGAGGGGCAGGGGCAAGGCCCCTGCAGCCCCTGCCGGTCTCCAAGGGGAGGCCAACGTTCACACAGGAAAGCCAGAGAAGCTAACGCGCGACAGAGCCATCTAAGACGTGACAGAAACCAACACTGCTTTCCGATGCCACCGCCGAGAGTCACCTGCGGACAGAGCCCTGACCTCTGCCTCTCCTCCCGCCCACACACCCACAGCTCCCACCGACAGGCCTGCCTCGGGGAGGGCACGGCCAGCCAGTCGCAGACCTGCACCCTGCCCCCGTGCCCCCTCGGCCAGGCTGCCACAAGCCTGCAAGGCACGGGCACGGTCTGTGGGTCCCTCTCTAAGTGCTGCGCCCCGCTGGCTAAGGGCTTACCTTTCTGGATCATCTCAGCCAGGTTGGGCTGGGCAAAGACTTTGGCCACTCGGAACACCATGAGTGCATTCTTGGGGCTGACCAGGTCGGTGCGAAGCGCGCGGCTTAGGAAGCCAACGAACAGTTTGGTGTACATGAGCAAGTTCTCCTGCACAAAAGGCGCCCTGGGGACCGAGGGGGAGCGTCAGGGGCCACCTCCCACTGCGCCCCCTGCTCTTCCTTGGGTTCCGGACTCTCCCCAGCCACCACCTCAGCAGCTGAGAGAGCAGACAGGCAGGAGACAACCAGGCCTCCTGTGGACAACAGTCCTCTACAGGGTGAGGCCCTTTGCACGAAGACAAGGCCTCTGTGGCAGAGCGCTAGTGAAGAAGGGTGCGAGGGGTCGAGGGGCGGTCTGGGGGTGAGTGTGAACGTACACCTGAGCGGACAAGAACAGCAAGGAGACAGAGCAGAGGAGAGCCACCAGCTGTTTCTGTGGGAGAGCAATCCCAGGGCCCAGTCAACACAGCCCAGTCAAGGAGGGGGCGGCCTGTGTCGCCCTGAAGCAGCCACCCCCTCCCCGCCCCGGGAGGAGCGTGCGCCGGGCTGGGCTCACCATCTGTCAGACACACAGCGGGGCTGGCAGGCGCTGCTCTGGGCCTGCTTCTCCGGCGCGTACCTCCAGGGCTGCAGGTAGCTCAGCCACATCTCCAGGACCTGGTGGGACACGTGTGCGCTGGGGGCCTTGCGGCCAGCACTCCGGTGGGCTGTGGGGCTGGGGCTCTGGGCTGCATCCTGGCGCCCGGCTCCCGGGAGGCAGCTCGGGTGAGCGGGGGGTGAGTCTAACTGTGGGGCTTCGGGTCCCCTGGGGGCACCACCAAGTTCTGGCTTCTTCCCACTGCCCTCAGAGGGCCCAGGAGGGAACTCTGCACACCCTCCCGCGATGTTGTTTTTTTTCAGTTGGAACAATTTTTTAATGTGCATGTCGCTGACACAGAGTGCTACGTCAGTGCCAGCCCCTGTGATGTCGAGCCCTCCTGCTAGCCCTCCGGGAGCACGGAACATGGAGTGTTTGCTCCGCCGAGCGGGGCAGGTGCAGCTCAGTGAGGCTGGGAACCCACCCGGCGTGGACACCTGGGGTCAAAGTTAGCGCAGACAGAGCTTTTCTGTACCTGAGGGTTGGCTTTGGAAATTCAAACGAGCAGAACATGACCCCCAGGGCCTCCTCACCAGGCCTTGGCAGTAACAGCTGATTCCCCACTGCGTCCGCCCCATGGGACCTCCCTCACCAGGCACACACAGGGCAAAGGCAAAGGCGGCAAGATGGGGCTGACACTCACAGCTCTGAACGACGCGTCCAGGGGCCAGTGGCCGAAGCAGTGCTGCAGGAAGAGGTAGAGCTTCTGCTGGACAAACCTCGGGACGGCGGCCCTGCAGGAGAGCAGAGGAGACGGTCCCCTCAGAGGTGAGCCCAGTGGCTCCTGTTAGCAAGGGCCAGCTCTGCAAGGGTGAGTGGTGGGCACCCCCTGGAGGTAAGGCCTCCTACTTTGGGGCCCATTTTTCAGAAGACGAAACCAAAGTTCAGAGAGGTTAGGTAACGTCCCAAGCACACACAGCACATGTGGACGATCTAGTGAGGCTCCTGTGACCACGTCTGCTTGGCTCGCCACACACAAGTCACCTGCTCTGCTGGCCCCAGTCAGCCTAGGATTCAAGCCACCAACCCAGCCCTCCTCATGGGGGGAGAGCAAGAGCAGAGAGGAAGAGAAGGCGGAGGGCGCGGCACAGAGCTCAGTCTCCAGTGACAAATGAACCACTTTGCAGCAAAGGGGCTCCCAGCCCACTGGCTTTCCTGGGCGTTCTGAGGAACGTGGTCACTGTAGAGCTCCCACTCTGCCCACCGCTGGGGAGTGGGGGACAAGACAGGGCACAGGACGGGGCCTCCCTCTGGCCAGTCTGGCTCTTCCTACCAAAGAGGGCAGGTCTCAAAGGGAAGGCCTGGGTGGGGGTGGGGAGATAAACCCAAGGCGATTTCCCACCTGCCCCACGCCGCAGAGGCCTCACAGGCCGTCCCTCACATCCCAGGGACAGGTCCCTGCGGGCCATGTGTGTGCAGGAAGAGGCGGTGACAGCCAGGGCCACGGGAGCCCGCACATGGCCCCGTACCCACCGTTTGAACTCCTCCAGGGGGCTGGTGGCGTGCGAGTGGGCGGAGGCAGAGACCTGCTCGGGCTTCAGGCTGCCGGAGAAGGCGTGCAGATGCTTCAGCAGCAGGCGCACCACCAGCACGTGCTCCTCGCTGGGCGTGAAGGACTCCTGACGGGGGAGGGGCGGCGTCAGGACCCAGGCCAGTCCAGTGTGGGGCCCCCAGTCTGGCCATGTCCTGCCCAGAACGTTTCTCCCCCACAGGACACGTGAGCCACCCGCAGGGCCCTCCCGGTGCCTGGTTCACTGGCTCTGAGACCTGCGGAGAGCATCAAAGCCCGCGCACGGCACCCGTGGGCCCAGGCAACATGCCCGCGGCTCAGTGCGCCCGCGGCTCAGTGTGCCCGCGCAGGGAGCTAACACACCTGCAAAGGGCTTCTCTGTGCACTTCAAACCCGTTTTGTACCCTCCGCGGCTGACTCGGATCATTGCTGCCCGTCCAAGTCCTCAGGGGTCCCCACCTCCTGGGCAGATGGAGCAGCAGCAGAGAGCGAGGCAGGCCGGCATCCCCCCCACACACCCCGGATCTAGACTCCAGGTCTCCTGCTGCCTCCCAGGTGTGTGGAGACAGCTCCCTGGGGCCCCTGGCTTCCCCTTTCAGGCAGAAACACTCCCCAGTTCATTCTCCTGCTGCAACCCCCACCTTTCCATCCACTCCCTGTCCTGGACCCGCCAGCTGGGGGCTTGGCCCTGGGTGACCCTTCCTCTATGGCTACCGGACTGTGGTCAGCACGGCCCCCAAGACAAGAGCGCTTTCAATCTTGAGGGCTGAAGTTTCCATTCACAAAGTTCACACAGGCTCTTTAAGGCTCAGACCTGAGAGGACAGCCCGCCTGCTGGCTGTTCTGTGATGGAGAACAGGGTGGTCTCCTGACCGGCAGAGGATGGCACGAGCAGGCCCCGCTACCTGCCAGCTCCCAGCTCTGGGATGCCCAGACAGACGTGCTCCTCTACCCACACTCACGCCCCCCCCAGGCCTCTGGGGCCCCCACAGACTTGATGCAGGAGCTTTTGGAAGCCTAGTCCAAATCCTGAGCAATGTTGAGGCTGGCAGAGGCCATGCCTCCTGGCACAGCCTGGGCACGCAGCCGCCGCCCCGCCACAGCTCGCAGTACTGTCCTCTCAGCCCGCCCAGGCCCAGGGAACAGACCCCACAGCTCAATACGCCCGCACAGAGACCTGTGGGGCTTCGTGAGGGGATTCGCTGCTGCTTCTCTGTATGTTTAAGGCTTTGTGCAATGAATTTACATCACATCAAGAAAAAAGTGGAAGATACTTTCATAATCACGAAATTTCAGAGGGCACTGATGCCAGGCTGTAACTCCCCCCACCCCGGGAGCCTCCCCCTTTCTCATTCCTGCTCCCTAGCCAACCCCGCCACTGTCTCCCCAACAAACAGCATCCGCACTGAACCAGAACAGCCTCTCCATCCCCACGCCCTTCCCATCACACTGGAAGCCCCTCTGGCTGTCTTCCCGCTGGGGGAAGCCAAACCTTTCTTCTGACCTCCTCCCCAACCCCTTCCCCACCTCCAGAGCCAAATCCTCACAGGAACCTGGCCACAGCTGAACTTGGCTGCCTCCAGCTGCGTGCCCTTTAGGGACACTTTCCCAAACCCCGTGGCATTTCTCACTGGGCCCTGCCCTTGGCGAAGCAGCCCCTCCTGCTATGGATGTTTCTTTAGGGATCCTGCTCTTAGCCAAGTGAGACTTCCCCAGCACCCGCTTCTGTGCTCAGCCTGCCCTGCGGGCCCTCCTGGACCATTCTCTTCCTTCCTCCCAGCAGCTGCTGCTTCAAGCGGGAACCCTGTGTGCTCGCCATCTCATCCCAGCAAACCCCATTTCTCATCCTCCGCTCAAGCACCAGGTTAAGTGTTATTTTGTGCTCCCACCAAGGGGAACTAGACAGACCCCTGGCCTTGAGCACGGACCTAGACGCATGCTTTCTGCCCAGACTTCCTGGCATTCATCTCATGAATCTGTGAGCTACCAGACTCCACCAGCCCTGAAACAGCCCACAGGTCTGAACTCTACCTACCAACCTCAAATCCGTGCACACCGGTCACCCCCTGCCTAAAGCAGACCCGTCTCCATGAGGCTCTTGCCCACTCTTGCTCACCTCTGGAGAAGGGCACAAGGCCACAAGAAGCCAGGGCCCGGCATGCCCAGGGATCGACAGCCTCTCCAGGCTGGCGGGCCAAGCCCTTGTCCTCCCCGTCTCTGGCCTCACAGAGGCTTGGGGTCAGCAGAGCCACGCCGCCATGAGCCCTGGGGCCTCCCTGTGCTCAGTCGGCTCCTGAGCGCCAGGCCTGCACTGCGGGTGAGGAGGCTGCTGCAAAGGCTGCACTGCTTCCGCTCCCTCCAACCACGGCCAAGCACAGAAGCTACCAACTCCCAAGAGCCTGCAAACTCCGGTTGGCTTGGGGCTCGGCCAGGCAGATCTGGCGGCCCCACACCCCAAACCTGGGCTAATCTGCCAAGCTGAGGGCCAAGGCAGGCTGAAGACTGCCACCCACCACCCGCAACACTGGCCTTGCTCTGTCTGGAACTGGTCTGAGTCACCCCAGCCGGCCGGCCCCTCGCTTTACCACTGCACTGCCATGCGCTCCATGGCTCACACCACAGGGCAGGGGTGAAACAGAACAATAGGAGAGCAGCCAGTACTTGGTAGGCGTGGAGGGCCTGGAGGCTGGGTTGGGCAGGGCTGTGTAGGGCGCTGGAGACACTGAGTCGGTAGTGCAGAACCTCCAGCTGAGAGACAACAAACAGAGACACCGAGAAGAGGCAGGGAGGGCAGGGGGCAGGGCAGGGCAGGGGAGGGGAGAGACGGGGAGGGGCAGCAGGGAGAGAAAGACAAAAGTGAGCCCAGGAGACAAAACAAAAAACAAAAACAAAAGCACGTCAGTGACAATCCACACAATGAGAGCCCCACAGCCAGCAGCCCACAGGGGCCCACCTGGTGGGCGACCAGAGCCAGGCCCGGGCTGCTCCTCCACCTGCCGGGCAGAGAGAGCACACCCAAGGTCGCTTGGGCAGCCTCCACGTCACTGGGGCCCCAGGGTCCCTCCAGCTCCCTGAGGTCCGCCTGCCTCACTTTCCTGCCAGAGGGCCCTGCCGTCCCCGAGCCCCGCGCGTGCGGCATGTGCGTGATGCAGCCCGCCGGGACCCGGGGGCCTTGCAGGGACACACCACCAGCCACCGAGGCCCTGAAGGCCCCGAGGCTCAGAAAAGAAACTTTTGAGAAGCCAGTTCCTAATGGAGACCTCTCTGCTCAGGAAAGAAAAATATGTCATTTACTGGACTTCCCTGGGTTGTCCCAAGAGAAATTTACCAAGTTGATATATGATGTGATCAGTTCCTAGGTATCAAAGATCCAATCAGTGGCCCCTCCTGAATGGTTCCCTCTGTGGGGCGTGATTCCCAGGGTGGCATAGAGGCAAGCAAGGCTCAGCCCACCAGGCCTGACACCCTCCACACCCCACATTCCAGAAATCGTTAAAGGTGGCGCAAACACTCATGGGTTCGAATTCTGGGAGACCCACCTCTCCCACCTCACCAGGACTCCCCAACATCCAGACACACAGAGCCCTTCACCAGTCCCAACAGGCCCCGAGAATCTGGCCATGGCCACACACACCCAGAGGCAGCTGGAACGCTGAGGCTGGGACAGCCTGGGACATGGGCGATGACAGCTGAGTTGGCATAGCTGTCCACCCCGGCCCTACCCTCTGCCCTCTCCCCCCACCCCGCAGTGACAAGGCCTGTTAAAGCAGTCCCCTTCAGCCTAGCACAGCCCAGAGCCAGCCCTGGCACACACCCTGCCCAGTGAGGGCCATGCCTCCCACTGAGGACCGTGCGGCACACAGGAGAGGTCAGAATGCGTGTGCCAGGCCTTGAGGAGACAGGCGCAGCCAGAGACACACAGAGCAAGGGCAGGAAGGAGCACAGCAAGGAGGGGTCTGCCCTTCAAGGCCTTCCTCTGGGCCAGACCCCAGGCTCAGCCAGAGTTCAGTGGGAATTGGGGAGCACATGGTTCCCCTGTTGGGGACCTGCCCAGCCTATGGGAACACCAGGCAGGCCCCACAGTGGCCTGCAGGAGTGTGTGGACTTCAGTGACCATCTGCCTCTCCAGTGGCCCTGCTCGGGAAGCCAGGGTGGAGCAGAGGCCCGGGCTCTAAGAGGCAGGCATCCACTCTGGGTGCAGGTTGGCACGGAAGCACCGTGGGACCTCTCGCAGCTGTACTTCCTGCATCTCTAACATCGGGAGACAGTGACCCCAAGGCTAGGATTCAACATGGCACATCAGAGGCCTGGATAGATGGTAAGGAGCCTGGGACGAAGGAGACCTCTACAGCTGTCTTTCTTTCTCCACTTCCCACACACCAGGTTTACTTAGGTTTTGTTTTCAGCCTCAATAGGAGGCAAAAAACCCCAAACAAACAAAAAATACAAACCCTCTCCGGGTGCCTGGTAGGGGTTTCCCAGTCGTCCGCCCAACTACCAGTCATTCTGAGCAGCTCTCACCCGCCCTGTGGTCTGGCCAAGAGGAAGCAAACATGGGGAAGAAGGGGAAGGTCCCCCCGCCCCAGCAGGTACAGCCCACCATCAGCCCAGGTGACAGACAGCCTAGAGGACCTGTGTGACCGGCAGATCCACTAAAAACTACAGCTCGCACTAGCTCAGAAGACAGCATGAGCGGCCAGGAAGGCAATGCAGCAAAACAGCCTCTGCGTCTGCAAGACCAAGCCACATGCACAGGGGCTGCGTGAGCCCCCGGAGCACTGTGCACCAGCCGGGAATGTGCAAGCCCGCTCTGGAAGCAGGAATCGCAGCACAGGTACTCAGTGATACAAGAGGCCCAAGAGGGAGTCCTGGCTTTCCCTCTGTGCCATGGGGTGCCAAGGACAGAGATTTGGGGTACTCTGCACTTTAGGAGAGCAGTAGTTGGTGGCTGCTCCCCAGACCGGTACTCAGCAGGGAGTAGGGAAGCTGAGCTGGATCCCGAGACTCTGTAGCGGGAAAACAACTGCTCCATGCTGGGATTGCAAAGGAGAGGTCACGGGCCACCCGTATGTATTTCAGGCTCCGAGAGACTGAATTCTTAAGGAATCTCTCAAGCATTCCATCTGGCATCGACAAAAGCAACGTCTAAGAGGCAGCCCAGAAGCACACAGAAGCCGTGGATCGTGCAGCTGGTTACAGGACGATGGCGCCCCCAGCAGGGGCCCGGTTTGCGCATTTCAGGCTGTTTCATGGAATGTGAACCTAGATGCCCACCCTGCCTCTTATTAAACCAACAGAGCTGTTCTACCCTGACGAGTCCAGGGGGCAGCCGGCACTGGGGACGGCGACCCAGGGAAGGTTTCGGGGACACAGCTGCCTCCATGCCTCTGCGAGTGAGCATGCTGCCCTGTGAGGGAAGGGAAGGAAAGGAGGAGACAGGCCAGGGCACATGTAGGAAGGCATCAGATCCCACCCACTGCACAGATGGCTACCTGCCACCGCTCTGGAGGAGGGGGAGGGCAGTGTGGGCACCAAGGGGAGCGAGGTCTGCCAGGTGCCACCTCAGCAGGAAAGCAGAGACACTGTCACAGTAGAGGGGACAGACCCAGCTATAACTCCCAGAGGCATCCACGACTCTCCTGCCCCCAGAGCACGAGCACCACAACCTCATCCATTCCGGCTGCCGGGGAGGGGGCTCTGGAAGGAGCATGGGGAGGACCCCAGAGAGGACAGGTCTCCAGCCCTCACGGTGGAAGCCCACCACAGAACCAAACCCACCTGCTGTCCAGCACTGGAGTAAGGGGTGGTGGGGAGTTTCTGCTTCCTACCATCCAGCCCTTGAAAACTAGCTGGAATTAAGGATAAGAAGTAGCAGGTGGACCAGGCACACCAGGGCCAGAGCAGAAGGGACGAAAAAGTGCGGCAACGTACCTTGGCGTGAGGGGACTGCATTTTTTGGTACATCTCCAAGGAATAATGATGAAGCCACATTTCAACAAAAACCTGCAAGAGAGCATTGGGTGGTCAAATGATTTTTATCTAGGGTGTTGTGACCACTCAAAGGCAATTCTTTTCAACAAACAGTGTTGGGAAAACTGGATATCTACATGCAAAGAATGAAGCCAGACCATTACCTTCCATCAGAAACAACAAATAACTCAAAATGGATCAAAGACCTTCATGTAAGAGCTAAAACTATAAAACTCTTAGAAGAAAGCATGGGGAGAGAACTTTATGACATTGGATTTGGCTGTGATTTCTTAGCTCAGGCTCTAAAAGCACAGGCAACAAAAGAAAACAGGTATATCAGACTTCGTGAAAAATTTTAAAATTTTGCACATAGAAGACACTATCCAGAGTGAAAAAGGCCACCCACCGGATGGGGGAAAGTATTTACAAATCACCTATGTGAGGAGGAATGGATATCCAGAATATATAGACAACTCCTACAACCCAGCCACAAATAAGTAAAGCCACTCGATTAAAAAATGGGCAATGGACTTGAACAGACATTTCGCCAGACGACATACAGATGGCCAATAAGGACACGAAAAGATGCTCAACATCACCAACCATGAGGGAAGTGCCAATCAAAGCCACTGGGAGACACCGCCTCACATCCACTAGGGGCGCTCTAATCAAAACCAGAACATCATGGCTGTGCACCACTGGTGGGGACACGGGGACATTCTAAGGTACGGCTGCCGAGGAACACAGTACGGCACTTCCACAGCACATCAGGCGGGATTACCACACGATCCACCAGTTCTGCTTCAGGGTATATACCCCAAAAAATTGAAATCAGAGTGTCTAGGAGATTTTTATACATCCGTGTTCGCAACAGAACGATTCACAATGGCTGAAACATGCAAGCGACCCCAGTGGCCATCCACAGATGAACGGAAACACAGAAAATGGTAGATCCACGTGACAGAGTATTACTGAGCCTTAAAAAGAAAAGAAATTTGGCAACGCACTCCCACATGGATGAACCTTGACAGCACTCTGCTACGTGAAATAAGTCAGTCATAAAAAGCATAAGTACTGTGTGATTCCACTTTTACGAGGTCCTAGAGTAGTCAAAATCCTAGACGCAAAGAGCAGAGTGGAGGGGGCCCGGGGCTGGGAGGACGGAGTGTGGGAAACTTCTGTTTAATGGGTGCAGCTTCATTGTTACAAGATGAGAAGGTTCTGGAGATTCCTTCCATAGCAATATGAATATACGTAATGCTACTGACCTGCATACTAAGAAATAATTAAGAAGGTAAATTTTGTTATGTATATTTTACTACAATTCAAAGAAGTTTTTTTTTTAATATTTTATTTATTTATTTGACAGAGAGAGAGAGACAGCCAGCGAGAGAGGGAACACAAGCAGGGGGAGTGGGAGAGGAAGAAGCAGGCTCATAGCGGAGGAGCCTGATGTGGGGCTCGATCCCATCACACCAGGATCACGCCCTGAGCCGAAGGCAGACGCTCAACCGCTGTGCCACCCAGGCGCCCCCAAAGAAGTTTTTTAATTAAACAACAACAACAACAACAACAACAACATTAACGTTCTGGTCTAGAAAACAACCCTCCAGCATTTCTGCCAACAACAACAACAACAACAACATTAACGTTCTGGTCTAGAAAACAACCCTCCAGCATTTCTGCCCCATAAGCCCGTGTCCTGGCCACCAGCCCTCCTCTTGGGCTGGCACAGCCCAGAGTCCACATTAGCTGGGAGACATCTGAAGCACCAGGGCCCCTCTGCAAACAGGGACGACGAGTCCAGCCGGCTGATCTCCCGGCTGATCTCTCACCAACAACACGATGGCCGCTGAAAGCACAGCAGCCCATACACCAAGAGTTATGGACGAGGCAGGAAGGACAGAATCCCATCTTATCCACGTGTCAGGCTGTCAGTAAGTGATGTTCATGGCTACCAACTGAGCCCCGGAGTCGAGCGTCAGAAACAACTGCACCTCTCCAAGGCATATTTGCAAGAGACAGCCTGGCCTGGGAGGTGGGCAGTGCTGCACTCGGGAGTGAGCCAGCCCAAGCCTGCGTGGGAGGCTGGAGCCTGCACAAGGGCAGACAAGGGGCCTTACCACCTCCCACGTGGATCCCCCAACCCGGAAGGGATAGGGGCTACCGGCCAACCAAGGTGAGAGGCTTTGTAAGCCTTCTCCAGCCAGTGTTACAAAAACGCTACTGGGCCAGGGGCTTAATATGCCAATGAGGGTGATCACAGGAAACCTTTCCAGCAACACGGGCACAGGTCGGAGGTGTGGGGCATGGGGCAAGCCTTCATGCGGAGCCACTGGAAACTGACCAGCATTCATGCCACCATGAGAAAGACAAAACTCCACAGACAGCAAACCCCGGGATGAAAAGCACTGCCAATGACACCCAGCTTAGACAGGTGGGCACGTTTCTTCTAGTCTCTGATTTCTACACATCAAACAGGAAAACCAACAACGTAGAAGCACCGTGAGACTGAGGGCAGTGTTTACGCCTCTGCCCCTCAGTCAGAAGATGGCCAGGCAGTTTATTTTGAAATAGAAGACAAGAAGGGCCTCTTCACTCTCACCTGGAGCAGAGTTTCGGACCTCCAGATCTCATGGGAGGCGGGGTCTGCGTTCACAGACGTCTGATGAGAGATGTGTCGCTTCAGGAGGCTGGTGTGATGGAGGCCATAGGAAGCGAAGGGCATGGCTGGCGTCCTGAGGGACACAGGGAAACAGGCCTTCATTAGGGGCTCCTACCGATCCCAACCAGGGGCAATCTGAACGTGAACATCGGTGGCAACAGTAGCCATTACCACCTGCTGAACCACAGGACGGCCCCCAAATCCATATGGACACACACAATCAATGAACGGGAAAAGCCTTCCTTAACGCAGAGCACGCACTGATCAATGTAAGGGATGAAAGCAGACAACCGCCCTTAGGCAACCATCCTATTAATAACTGATTTGGCCGGCGATAATCAAGGGACACTAACACCGCTGATAATAATGTAGTCTTAGTGTATCTTCCCAACAAATCCCTCTTGCTAATTAACTTGGTACGAAGTACCCATTTAATTTCACAGTAGGAAAATCTGGCCAACACCCCCCTGGCCCGGTGACCAAGACAATGTCGCCAGCACACAGATTCTACGGCCGTTGGGCCTAATCGCTAGGGAACACCAGAAAACTCAAGATAAGGGCATTTTGTACACCCCCAGGCTGCACACGTCAAAGGTGTCAAGGTCAGGAAAGACATGGGAAGGCTGAGGGACTGTTCCAGACTAAAGGGGGACCAGAGGCAACCGAACGCAGTAAGTGAGCCTGCGCTGCACCCCGGCCAGGTAGCAGACATTAGTGGGGTAACCAGAGCAGCACGAGTGGGGTCTGAGGATGAGATGGCGGCCTAGCAGCAATACTAATTTCCTGCTTCGGATAAAAGCGCAGTGGCTGTGTAGGGGAATACACTCGCTTTTAGGAAATACACTTCAAAATGTTAAAAAATACCAGGCATTGTGTCTAGAACTTATTCAAATAGCCTAGAAAAAACACATACAGATAAACAGAGAATAAAACAACTCAGAAACATAGGTGAAAGACCTATGGAAGTTTTTTGTTATTCATGGCAAGTTTTAAGTTTGAAATTCTAGATTAAAATAAGTCAACAAAACTGGGCCCAGAAAGCAGCTTGGCAGCTGAAACCTGCCTCTGAGAGGGCGTGAACCTGGACAGCCGGGGTCCTTCTCGGCTGCAGCATTTTACCAATGCCTGGGCAGCCTCTGCCCACTTCCATGCCCCCACCTCCTCCTTTCAATCCCCCTCCTCGGAGGCATTCCTGTGCTGGCAGGAAAGAACCTGCCCCCGGGGAAGAAGGTGCACCGGCTAGGCTGAAGAGGGTGAGGAGCACAGGTGGGAGCTCTCGGGTCACGAGTGTCTCCTGGGGAGAGGCGGCCAACTGGCCCCTGGCTACAGAACTCCCAAGGCCTCAGTTCACCCTTGGGTCGAGGCTGGCTGCACACTCCCTTCCTGCACGATGCAGCCGCAGCCCAGCCTGCTTGGAGTGGCACAAAAGGCTCTTTACCCCAGGGCCTCTGGCTCAGGCCAAGACCTGGTCCGGCAGCCTACACAGATTCCTCCTGTTCTTATCCTCACACGTCAGCCCTACTGTGGCCTGCCCGCAGGCCCTTTCTCTCCAGCACCACCTGCCCAGTGCCACCGATCAGCTCTGGCAGCATCGCTTCGAACCCCTGCCACCGTTTCCGTGTGGGGCTTGGATGCCACACATAGGGAGGGCTGCTATGGGCAGAACACAGCCCACTTCCAAACCAAAGCCAGGTCTTGTCCATGGGGCCACACGACCTGCTCACTGAAAACCCAGGCACAGACACCCTCCTCACCCCCACCCTCTGGTCTGTAGCCAGGGCAGCTGGGGTTGGGGCACCCTGAGCAATGCCCACTGCCCAGGCCACTCCCCTGGGGAAGGGCCAGACTTTACAGGCTAGCTGCAGGGATGGGCCACCCCAGGCCAAGAGTCAGGGCCGCCAGAAAGCCTTACCTGGGAGCTGGTGAGGGGCTGGGCCCCCCGGGACTGGAGGAGAGCGGGGGGAGCACACTGCCTTCTGTGGGCAGGAACCATGACAGGTACCTGTCCACGAGGATGAAATACGCACAGTCTGAAGTTCGTATGTGGAGAGTCCCAGGGAGTGGCTGGAAAAGCAAATCTGTGTTGGTGTGTGGCTCTGGGTGCCGCCCTGGCTGCGGACTCCAGTGGCCTCAGGGCTCAAATCAATGCACACAAGCCCTGGGACAACGGGCCACATCCCAGGGGCCAGACCACAAGCACCCTGGGCAGCACCAGGAGAAAAGTTCCCACCATAGGAGGCCTGACGAGATCCCCGAGTCCTTTTCAGCATGCAAGCTTCCTGCCCTGCCCCTGTGCCCAGCAAGCACTTCCCACAGGAAGCCCCTCCAAACACCACTCGAGGTGCCCAGGTCACCCGACATGGCCTGTCAAGTGTGCCCACTGGCCTGTCATCCTAAGTGAGGGTGGCCGGAAGAGCAAAGGCTGGAGGAGGATGTAAAGGAGGAGCCGGCGAAATGAGGCAGGAAGGGAAAAGCAGTGAACAGTAAAGAAAATCCTGGCCCACAGCCCCCACCCTTCACAGGAGCTTTGGTGAAAAGCTACTCAGGGGCACCCCTCTTGTACCTTCTGAGTGATGAGGCTCAAAGCAAAGAAGAACATGTAGTACTCGAACGGATCTGATGGCAGCGTCAGGGGGCAAACAGGCAGGGTTACTGGGCCACCCCCAGCACTGTGGCCTGGCCACCCAGGGCCTCCCCACCCCTGGGGGGCTGACAAAGGATACTGAGGGCCAAGTTCAGGCCGAGGCCCCCCGTCGGGGGGAACTGGACCTTGTTGTGGTACAGAGGGCTGTCGGGGAGCACGCGCTCCTGGATGGATGCTTTCACGGGGCCCTGCGGAGACAGGGCGTTGGGCTTGTGGGCAGGCTCCGGCGGGGCACCCCCGTGCAGCGGAGCTGCCGAGGCGGCCAGCACACGGACCCCGCCTGGGGGAGCAGTGCTGCCCTCTGGGTAGCACTGGGGCAAGAGAGCCTCCACTCCAAATCACTCACACTATCCTCAGGAAGACCCTCAAACAGCAAGGGCAGCAGCTGTGTGTTTCCAAGCCCAGTCCAGAGATTCGTGTTCCCCCTCTTCTTTGCCTCCCATACCCACCAAGCAAGTCACTCCTCAATTTAGCCCTGAAGGACTGTAAACTCAGAAAAATAGAGCAACTGGTCACATAGCCCTGCCTGCCACTCAGCCAGGAACCAACCAGTTCGCGTGGTGCCTTCTCCATGGGCAGAGCTGGGAATGATGCCTCCTGGGCCCTAAGCAGACACCATGGCATTCTCCTGCCCACGAGGCCGCAGCCCCCCAAGCATTGCCCAGCCCCCACCACTGCAGCCGCTGTGCAGGGCACTCTGTCCCAAGCATGACGCTCACCCCACAGCTTACTTACGGGCAGGTAGGTGACAGGAAAGTCAAACTTATAGTCTTCGGCCTGAAGCTTATAAACCAACTTCATCATTGGGCCACTGAACATGAAATTAAACCAACAAAAAGAGGGCAATGAACTGCAAACCATCTTGCTTTGATGGTTTCTTTCTTTGAGAAATATAGTGCTTTAAAAGTGGGATCACTGTGAGGAAACATCCAGCCCCTCTCAGGTGACAAACCTACCTACCCAGGGTCTAGAAATTCCATTGCAATGCTGTACTCCACAGGACTCATGCGTCCGTGTAAGGAGCGGAGGTTCCAGCCGACAAGGACACCGTCCAGGCTGCCAAAAATGCTCTCCACCAGCCATGGGAAGATGGTGTGCAGTTCCTGAAATGGTGTGCAGGGGAGGCTTTGGGCAGGCCTGCTGAGGACCAGTGCCCACTGCTGGGGTGTGTGCCACGTGGGCCTCTTGTCCAGTCCAGCCCCACACCCCAAGCTGTCCACCTCCTTCACTGAATGTGTACACATGAACTGGAAATTTCCAGGGTGAGAATCTTTGTCCAGGCTGGCTTCCTGGGCTTACACTTACTACTTGATAATTCTGGGTGTGACTTAAATAAAATATACGTTTTCAGTGGGAAAACCAGGGTTTCTCAATCTGTTGGGCTGGAGCCTTCTTTGCTGGGGTGCATTGTCCTGTGCAATTTGAGAAAGTGACCAGCATCACTGGCCTCTACCCACTCGATGCCAGTACCACCCTCCCCTGACAACCAAAAATGTCTCTAGACGTTGCCAAGTGTCTCATGCAGGACAGAAGCACCTGTGGCTGAGAACACCTGGTCCACATGTTGAGATGTTAAAATGTGTCCATAAAGGTGACAGTCACAGTACCGCATCAGGCCTCCGTGCAGGGCAGTGCTCAGAGTTGGGAATCAGGGGGCACAAGAATGTTTTTCAAAGAGTATATGAGACACGCCCCAAAAAGATGCTAGCAGAACTGTACCTTTGCTGGAAAATCCTCGATGACTTTAACCAAGTCTTGGCACCGCTGTGCAAACGGCTTATTTATAGAGTCAGCTTTCAGGCTAGCCTAGAAGATAGAACAAACCAAAAAAATCATGAGCACATTCGCTTGGCAGCTTTTGCTGTTATTCTGGCTCGAATCAAAACAGAAAGCCAAGTGGAGGGCAGGAGTTAGACACACCACGGGCATGGCTCCCCAGCACCTTGTGCGTCAGGTCATGTGTGTGTCAGAGGCCTAAAGGAAGCAACTAGGAGAGGTGGGGGTACTTTGCTGTCCAGACAGCCAACTCTCAGGCTGCCTCCCTGCACCCTGTCAGGTATCCCCAGTTACGGCAGGGTGTTACACGGTTTCAGGACAGAAGTGACCTCCACCCAATCCAGAGCAGGGGGTCAGCTCCAGAAATCAGCCCCACAGCCAGAAGAGGACCCTTACTGTGTAGGGCACCCCTCACAGACCACAGAGTACTCCCTGAGTTTATACACACGACCTGGAAATTTCCCTGTGATGCCACCCGTGATGACGCCACTGTGATCATCAGTGAGGATGCCCAACAAAACAAGGAAAACAGCAGAAGCCCTCTCAATCAAGCTATCCTTTGTTCAGCAGATAATGAGCCAAATGAATTCGTTACCTTAAGAAACAAGGCAGGCTAGGAATGACAGATGACTTCAACCAAACGTCGACACTAATCGTGAAGGCGGCAGGCCGGGAAACATTCAAGAATGAAGAAAATCTACCCAAGGTTGTGGGGTGTGGATTAAGATCTGGAGAAAATGCCAGAATCTGAACCTAGAGGGCTTTGCCCAAGGATTATCTAAGGCCTTAGCCACCATCAAATGAGGGTGGTGTCTCAATCAGAGATAAAGATCTGGGCTGTTGCAGCCATGCACTGTGGGAAGGTTCCCCGCATGCTTGGCCTCTACCCACTGGATGCCAGTAGCATTGCATGTGTTGGCTCTAGAAGGGACACCAAGGCAGGATGTCCTTCTGAATAAATGTTTACAGAAAGTATCTCCTGGGAACTGAAATTAGGACTCCTCAACATGGCTTCTGCCTCACACATAACTTCCCGGCACCATGTTTAATACTGAGAGTGCGGTCCTGCCATTTTCCCAGGATGACAGTTATGATTATTACAATACCCCGTGAAGTGTGTAAAGATTTACAAGATGTGAAAATTCTGATGTATATCCTTTCACATAAGCCTCCCCATGCCCCAGGAAGTAGTGAAAATGGCATTTGAATCAACGTACCTTGTAGGTGAGAAACTCATCTGTAGATGAGAAAACCAGGGCTCAGAAGTTGAGTAAACCCAACGTCCCGCACCGGTAGGGGGCAGAGTGAAGTCTAAGGATTCTAACTCCCAGGCCAACTTCCTTCACACCCCCTCAAAAAACCACCAGCAGGAAGTTCAGGTCAGGGGAAAGAACTCGCAAGTCCCTGAGCTATAGAACTATCATCAGGCTGACGCTCCCGCGGGCAGCTGGTACTCACCAGAAGAAAGCTGGGCTGCTGCAGGTGAGGGAACGCCATAGCAGCCTCCTGGGGACCACTGACAACGGCTGTCTTAGGAAACCACTGCGAAAAAACAAAGGTGACAACTCAACATCTACCACACAACAGATTATATCGCCTCACAATGCCCAAGAGAGTATTCGTATAACTCAGTACATCTGCACTGCCAAACTCCACGTTTTACAGAAATGCCAGTCTGACGCAGTCCACAGCGGCCAGCTTCAGAGCCAAGTGTGCAGTGGCGAATCCCTGGTGATGCTTGTATGGCACTTGCTAGGTGCCATGCCTGCTTCTAAGGACCCTCCGTATATTTCCTCATTTAATCCTCAGGGGTAGGCAGAATTTTAAAGATAGCCCTCCAAGATTCCTATCCTTGGGTATTCAATCAAATGCTCATCTAGGTTTTATGAAGGAATTTTGCAGTTATGACTGAAGTCTCAAGGGGGCGGACCATAAGATACAGAGCAGTTCCAGCTGCCGGCCAGTAAGGAAACAGGGACCTTAGCTCTACAATCTGAAAGAACTGGATTCTGCCAGCAACAATGAATAAACTTGGAAAAAGACTCTTTCCACGGGCTTCTAGGAAAGAACAAAGCCAACCAACACCTTGATTTCAGTCTTGTGATATCCTAAGTAGAGAACCCAGCGGAGCCTGCTGAGACTCCTGGACTATATAACTGTGAGCTAATAAGTGGATGCAATTTTAAGCTGCTAAGTTTGTTAAGGAAGAACAGAAAATACATATACCCTCTCAACAATTCTCCGAGGTCAATACAGATAGAAAGAAGTGGAAGCAGAGAGGAGGTAAATCACTTGCTCTCACTTAGCTGGTGAATGGCAGAGCCAAGACTCTAATACACAGACTTCCTAACACACTTCCACGGAGACAGGTATGTCACCTGTGCTCTATGAGAATGAATGGAGGGGACAAGCAAGCTCACCCGAAGGACCTTTTGAATAAGCCATCAGAAAATCAGGAGCAACTCTCTAGATTCCTGTATCTCTGTCCACCCAGGTCAGAAACTGAAAATATCCAGATGTGGACTAAACAGAAAGGGAGCCTGCCAAGTACCACTGATGATGGCTTTACTGGCATAGCTCTGCCCACAGCATGAGTAAGGTGCTGAGGTAGCAAATGAAGTGTATGTGGATGAAAAAGACTAGGTGCAAGGAAGCTGTGAGGCAGTGGAGGAGTTGAGAGGAGATATGCATCTCTGCCTATTGGCAATAGAAACACTTCCCGGGTTTTTTCAATTCTTAATGACACTGGCTATCAAATTCAGTTTTAAGGAAGACCTAAAAGGCCTGTCCTGAACCAAGAGAACACTGGGATTAAAATGATCAAAGCAGCGTAAAGTCCTGGCCTGTTTGCAAAGGGCAGAGCTTTAGAGATGATGAGGTGGAAGTACCTCCTTGTTCAGAGGAAGCCTACACTGGCATCAGCTCAAGGCCCCAGGCCCAGAGGCCCCAAACCCAGGGGCAGGCTTTCCGAGAGAGGGCAGTGTTTCTTAACGCCCTGTTCTCTAACCCTGCCACAGCCAGGCTCCTCCATCACACCCTTCTCCACTATGTACCAAGTGTTCCCTTCATCCGCCACTTTACAGCCACTTTCCTCAGTGGCTGCTTCGGACCTTGTTTTGAGGTTTCTTCTCAGAGTGGGAACGCCAATCATGCCAAGCAAATCACTCTACTGCCAAGGCCTCCCTCTGGCTGCGCTCTGAGAAGCGTAGTATGCTCCCATTTGTTGCTCACAACTGCCCTGTGAAGTGAGCATCGGGATCTCCATATTACAGATGAAGAAACTGAGGCTCAGAAAGGTCGGCCCACACAGGGAAGAAGAATCTGGTGAGAATCCACGCCCGGCTCTTCCTCCCGTACAGCTTGTTGAGCCCAAGGCTCAACTTTAACTCGAATCTCTCCCTCCGCCAACTCCTTCAACGAACGTTAACCAAGCACCCACCAGGACCGGGTGTGCGAGGCGCGCGAGAAAGTGGCATGAGGGCGCAGCCCAAGAAGATGGTAATGAGGGCGCAACCGGGCCCCTGGGTTTCCAGCCGGCCGGCCAGGCTCGGGCACAGACACCAACGCCCGGCCCGAGGCCTGCGGCTCATGTAGGAACGGAGATGGCTTCAGCGGAGGTTCGGGGGGCCGCCGGGACATGAGGCTGTCCCGCACGCGGCTCCCACCACGTACCTGTGGGGCCCATAAAGTCGCTTGCCTGAGGGACGGAGACCGCCATTCGGCTACCCGGCGCCGAAATGTCGTCATCAAGCTGCGCCTGCCGTCACGCCTCCCCTGGCCTGGCGGGAAACGCACCACCAACTCCGCGGGCAGTTAACTCAAAAGGCGCGTGCGCAAAGTGAAGGCCGGCCGGGTTTATGGGTTACATCTCCGAAGACGCGTGCGCAGCGAGGGCAGCAGCGTCCCTTAACCCTGAGTTCTGCGGCCTGTAGGTGCTGTAAGGAGCGCGCATGCGCATAAGGAGAAGCTGTTCATTAGGGTCCTGGAGGCGCGCCCCCTAATGGGGAGCCGGCGTGGAATAATTATACACTGCAATGACTGACCTGACAGGCATTTTATTGAGCGCCTACTATATGCCAGGCACTGCGCTGGGCGCTGCTGCCCAAGTGAAAATGACCACTGCAGTCTGACCCTGAAGGCCCAGAAACGGGTCTCTGCGGTCCGCCTCGGTATTCCCCACGCTTAACACATCTCCCTATTGTGGGATCACTGAGTGCAATCGTCAAGAAAGAATTGAGACTATTGGTGCAACTTAGAAAGTTCGTTGCAGTAGCACAGGGACAGGACCCATAGGCAGAAACTGCTGCACTTTTGCTGTATGAAGCCGGTGGTTATACGCTTAGTGTTCAAGGCGGAGGAGGCGTGCAGGCAGTATTAGATCATAAATGTCTTCTTGGAATTTCTGGTCCTAAAGCTAGTTTTGCAAGATTTCTCTGGTGCTTATCATTCAGCGCGATATTAACTGTTGATGAGATGTACAGGCAGTCATGAGAGCCTTTAAGAATGTAGCAGCCGGTACTTATTTGATCCTTATCAAAACTATGCAGGTTCTAGTTCAGCCTTGGGGGCTAAAGAACATTTTTCTGCTTTTATCCGGTCTAATCCCGCAGGTAAACGCGGATCAAGTGGCGGAGAGGAGACAAACCGGTCCCGGCCCTCTGCGGCGCCGCAGGGAAAGGAAGGGCCGGCGGGGCCAGTAGAGGGCGCTGTGGGAGCGGCGGAGGGGCTCGGCGGAGGCGGCGGCAGAGGGGCGAGCGAGGCGCTCACCTTCCCGCTGGCCCGGTACATGGCGGCGCCGGGCGCAGGGCCCGGGCCGGGAGCGCCTCCGGGGCTGGAGGCGGCCCTGCAGAAGCTCGCGCTGCGACGGAAGAAGGTGCTGAGCGCCGAGGAGATGGAACTGTACGAGCTGGCGCAGGCGGCGGGCGGCGCCATCGACCCCGACGTGTTCAAGTGAGCGCGCGCGTATGGGAGTGCGCGCTCGTCCTACCCCGAGAGCCCTTGGGCCCCTGCTCCCCCGCTCCCCCGCCCCCCAGCCCTTGCCCTTGGTCTGGAGGAGCCCTCCCGCCCTTTTCCGACTCCTTTGGGCGTCCAGAGTAGAGTTGGGGTCCTGAGGGAGGTGGCCCTCCTAGGCCTGGGCGTCAGGAGGGCTCACTGCCCACCGCGTGTGTTCTCTCCAGGATCCTGGTGGACTTGCTGAAGCTGAACGTGGCGCCCCTCGCCGTCTTCCAGATGCTCAAGTCCATGTGTGCTGGGCAGAGGCTGGCGGGCGAGCCCCAGGACCCAGCGGCCGTGTCTTTGCCCACATCGAACGTGCCCGAGACCCGAGGTCAGAACTGGGCCCGGTGCTCCCTGCCCCTGCGGCTCAGGGGGTGGGTGGCAGGGGAGGGAAGTGGGCAGCGCCAGGCACAACGCAGCCTTGGCCCTGAGTGGCCCGATCCTACTGTGGGTCTTCTCCCCGGACCCGCAGGGACCATCCAAGGGCTCCCCTCTTGGTTTCCAGTCCCCAGCTTTGGCTTCATTGCTGCCCTTGAGAGTGCACATGTGCGAGTTCAGATCAGGCGGATGCAAAATGGGTGTCCAGGATGCCCCAAGCAGGCTAGGCCTCATCTAGGGTTCTGCCTGCCTCCTTGGGGAGAAGAGCTTCCATTCCGCAAAGACAGGAACAAGGTGGTTTTGGTTCCTGTTCTCATGGTGTGTACAGCCTCAAGGAAAGTGCTCAGGGAGTGGGCCAGGCTGAGGCCTTCCTGCCTGCTCTTCGCCTGTACCCTCTCTGGGCCCAGGTGCTGCTCAGGAACGTAGGCAGCTGAGCTTCCTTTCTCAGATTGCAGGACACAGGTCACCATGGCAGCCCCGGGCTGCCCTAGACACATGGGGTACACACAACACTGGGCTCAAGTTTCAGGGACCTCCTCACTCCTGAGAGTCACAACTTGGGGGCTAAGCAGGTGCTGCTAACAAGGGTGTCACAGTGGAGCTCCAGCTGCGTCCTGGTGTGTCACATCTGCTCCCAGTTTCAGACATGCTCTGAATGCTTGGCCAGAAGCGCTCAGGCATTCACAGACATCCTGAGAAGGGGCTGGTGTTCAGGTTGGGGGCAGGCTGGGCCTCTGTGGGTGGGAGTGCCAGGGCCCTGGGTACCCGTGCCCCCTGTCCTGAGAGGCCCTGGGCACTGGAGCGCAGGCTTCCTTACTGATCCACGCTCTGTCTACTCTCTTTGTGTCTCTCTCTGACCTCCAGAGGCCTCCTTTCTCTCTGCCAAGAACTGTAGTCCCCCTGCAAGGCCCTCCTTTTCCTCGGCCCCGCGGCCTGCGGCCTCTCCGGTTCTGCTCCACGGCCCAGCTGCCACGCACTCGCCTCTCTCTCCAGGGCCCCCCGGTTCCCTCCGGTTCTCTTGCTGCCTGTTCTCTCCTTTCGCAGGTTGCGTTTATTGGTTTATCTCTGGGGGTTGGTGCTCTTTCTTGTTTCTGTGGAAACTGCTGTGGCCCCCAGAAAGTCAGAGCAGCTTCGAGATGAGCTGCAAGGACCTTATGGGCCATTCCTACCACACAGCTTAGAGGCTGGGACATGATTTCATGGCTCAGTTTATTAGAGACAACCTGCAGTACTTCTAGAATGGGACCGACACCCTCTGCTCCCCAGAGGTGAGACTTTGTACTCTGTGGAGGTGCCCTGACCCCAGAGGAGGACAGTAGGCAGAGGGGCAGGAGAGCCTTTACTTTGATATAGAGAGTGAAGCCTCAGGTGTGAGAAATGCCTTGGCCCCTTAGATGCTATTGCCCACCTGAACAGGTAGCCTAGAGGATAAGCTGTGATTGCCCTTTCCTGCCTGCTTCCTGAGCCAAGGGTACCTTCCAGGGATTGCCACGTGTGATGAGGCTGCAGCCCCAGAGCCAGGGGTGTGTGAGGGCCTGAGATCCTATGGGTGCCCTGACTGTCCCCTCCATGTTCCTCCTCACATCACCCACCTTGCTGTTCTGGGTGCTGCCTGGAGCTCGGGCCGGCCAGGTGGGGGAGGGCCCAGGGGCAGGTCAGGACGGAGGTGGGTAGACTACAAGGCTGAGTTGAGGAATCAATGGGCAGAAGGAGGGAGAAACTGGAAACAGCCCTAGTCATTGGAGGGGGTGTTGCCGCTCGCTTACCCAGTGACTGGGTGCCAAGCTGGCTGTCAGGGCTGAGGACTCAGGGGGGCTGTGAGATGGACAGGTCCTCCTTCCAGTGAGGGAGATGGCTAGATCAATCAGTGGTGGCAGAGATGGGAGGAAGCCAGTGTAGCCGGCGTCGCTGGAGCAGCAAGCATTAAGCGGGTTCAGAGTCCTGTTGCCCTGCAGCCCTTTGAGGTAGGGGGAGTGGGGAGGGCCCCAGCCAGAGATGCAGGCCCAAGCCCCTGGTGGGAGGGGGCCTGAGCTTGAAGGAGGGAAAAGAGGAGGGGAGGGGAGGGGGTCAAGAGGTACTATGGGTTTGGCACTGGGAACACTGGCATAGAAGGGCTCTGAGGGAGGTGGGGAGAGAGCCCCAAGCACAGGAATAGAAGTCGTCTGGAGTGCTGGGGCCCACGAGGTTTTCTCAAGTGCTTTGGCTTTGGGTCTGCTGGGTTGGGCAGCCAGCAACCAGGATATGAGGACACGGAGGCTGTGGGGAGATGCCAAGTGAGGGTTGAGGGCAGCCTGGAAAGGGGGTTTGGTGGGGAGGCACTGAAGGGGAGCAGGGCAGTTGAGAGGCCATGCCAGGAGCGTGCGGTGGCCAAGAGGAAGAGGCTGTCAGAGACCAAGAGCTCTGAGGCCACATGCACAGAATCTGTCCCCACAGAGCTTGGGCAGGGTCTAGGGTGGAGAAAAGGAGGAGAGTTGACAGAGTGATCAGCTGGGGACTGTGGTAGCCTAGGATTGTGATGCAGGTTTGGGGCTGTTGGGGCTAACTGGCCTTAGGTTTCCCATGGAATCGGGTGTGGAGCTGCTGCAGACCAGGGGCTGGAGTCCCCACTCAGGAGTTTGATCCGGTAAGCTGCAGCAGGCACAGCAGGTCATCTGGGTTCCTGTCCCCTGGCCATCCAGGCAGTCTGTGGGGACTGTCGCTGATAAACTCACTCATTTCTGCCTTTACCAGGCAGAAAATGGAGAAACAGAAGACCCCAAGAGCACAGAGGGGTAAATGCTTGTCTTGGTGGGGGTGTGGTCACTGAGGAAAAATAAAATTCGGTTGAGTATTCTCTGTTGAAGTTTAGGGAAATTGTATACTTTTTTTTTTTTTTAAGATTTTATTTTTGAGAGAGAGAGCACGAGCTGGGGGGGGGTGGCAGGGGGAGTGCAGAGGCAGAGGGAGAAGCAGACTCCCCGCCAAGCAGGGAGCCCAGCGCGGGGCTTGATCCCAGGACCCGAGCCGAAGGCAGACCACGTAAGCGACTGAGCCACCCAGGTGCCCCGGGAAACTGTATTTTAAAAAGATGTTCCTCCAGAGCATGTAAGATGAAGTTTGGTGTACAGAAGCTGTGAGCCTGACACAGAGCTTCATTGTCCAGTATGGAAGCCATGGGCCCCCCAAGGCTGGTGCAGCTGAGACTCGCTGCAAGGTTAAGTACACATCAGATGCCCAGATGCCAAAGAACTGGCGCAAAAAGAGAATACCTCACAAGTAATTTTTATACTGATTACATGTTGAAATGGTAATATTGCACATTTGGGGTAATTAAAATACATTATTTAAATTAATTTCCTGTTTCTTTTCACTTTTGAATGTGGCTAGTAGAAAATGAGTGACCTGTGTGGCTCACATCCTATTTCTATTGGACAGCACTGTTCCAGAAAAATCACAGCAACACTTTGCCTGAAACTCTGAGTCAGGGCTGTATGTACACATGCAGGAGGGGTCACACCCCCCAAGAAACAAGCTACAGTAAGGGTTAAAGATGCATGTGTGCATGTCCACGGTACACAAGTCCTTGTCGTTGCGTTCTGTATGTGTTCTTAAGCTCCTCCTGTGTGCTCAGCCAGAAAGGGCAGCAGGACTGGCTGGTGGGTGTAGACCTGCCCACGGGCTCTCTAGTAGCAGTGACGGAGGGTCCTGGCCGCACACTCACCCTGGCCACCAGACCTTGCCAGGCAGCCAGGGCGCCTGCTATGCTGTCTCAACCCCCTATTCTTTTCCTTCCTCACACAATATGCTTCTGGGGTGCACTTATGGTCACTAATATTTGGCCTCAACGGCCCCACCAGCCCATTTGAGCACAAGGGAGCACTGGCACCACGAAGGAAAGGGCTGCTCCTGGGCACCATAAGCAGGATGGGAGCAGCAGCCCACACTCAGGCTCTCTGTGAACCCTTGAGCCCCCCAGCTCTGCTGGCAGGGCTTGCGGGGGATGGGGAGTCAGGATCACATGGGCCACACCAGAGGTAAATGGTACAGTGGGTCCCACCGGGCTGGGCCAGCTCCCCGGCTGTGGGGTATGTGTTTCAGGTTGCATTTGGGGTTTTGGTTGGGGTGGGATGCAGTGAGATTTTAGGGGTAGGAGGAGCACCAACTTTATAACACAATAAGCCAGACTTTTTAACCTTCAGTGGTCATGGTCTTCAACTGTTTGAGGGCCACTCAGGTATTGGGGCCTGGGGGCATATCACCCCTCCCACCTTTGGCTCAGCTTGGTCCTCCGTTCCCTCTGACCCTAATTACCCTATGCAGGGACCTGGGGCAGATAGGACCAGCTCCAGAAAGTCTCTTGCAGGGCCCAGGGGCGCATGGCTGAGCAGGTCTGACCACTGATAGGCCCTGCACACCATTTTCCTGAGACCAGAATGTCACTCTCCTCAACCTCACCAGCTCTGCATAAAATGAGGCCTGCATGGGTCTCCCCACTAACTGAGAGCACATGATTCCTGAAGGTTCTAAAAATTGCAGAGCTGGATAAATGATCTTTCATTGTTAGATGGTGCTCTTAATGCCTTTTATGGCTCAAAGTTACATTGGTGTCTTATTTCCAGGGATTATCAGCCTCATCAAGGTTAAAGATGAACATTATTTGCTGTTTTCTCCTTTAATCTCATCCTTGAGTTTCCAGAAGGGCCCTGGTCACTATACTGAGGGGGAGAGGAAATTCCAGCGTGTGGCGTGCTGAAGAAAAGCTACGTTCAGACTCAGGCCCACATCTGAGATACACCCTGCCATTTGCTGGGGTGAGCTGTACTTGCAAGTCCTTCAGTGAGTGCCCCGAGCTGACTTTGCGGGGCACCTAAGTAGCCCGGATTAAGCCAGGGGCTACATAGGAGTTCAGTCAGCCTGGCCCAGCCTGGAGAGGGACATGGCCTCAGAGTAGGCAACAGCATGTTGGGAGCTACAAGGCGGTGGGGCTCATGCCCTCGCAGGAGACGGGATCCTTGCCCACTGACCAGTCAGTGGGGACCAGAATATCAGGATCTGTAAAGGAAAAAGGAAATGTGTGGTGACAGCTCTCTACTTTGTCTTTTCCATGAGTCACCGGCAGGCTGAGTTGGCCCAGCTTCACCCCACTACATGCCCTCAGCTGTGGGTAACCTGTTATTACATCTTTGTCGAATCAACTGTATGCAAGGACTTGTGAAACTCAGGGTGGCAAAGCAAGGGAAAATCTGAGCTGTCAGAATTTCAAACGTGCCACCAATTTCACCCTTTCCAGCCCACTGGGCAGCAGAGACCCCCTGTGCTCTGGAGAGGACCTGTTCAGAAATGCTCTGTAGGAGGGCTGTCCCATCTCTGCAGGAATCCTGGGGAGAATGTGGTTGTAGCAGAGAGCCTGGAAAGCAAGTGTGATGTCCTGGAGGAGCCAGGGTCTGCAGTACTGCAAATGCAGGTGCCTCCCCTTGTTCAAGATGACAGGAAAACAGGAATGACTTCACATGCCCCCCAAGAAAACTCATGGTGTCTTTTCTCCAAAAACCTACAAGTCCTCAGTGCAGGCGATTTATTTGACTACTGACATTGAGGTTGAGGGTCAAACACGGGACACATCCCCTGGTCAGAGTCTGCAGGGTGGACCCTGCCAGGCTGGAAAAGAGCCCTGGCCAAGGGAGGCCCAATGGGGATGGACCGTGACCCAGTATGGGGATGGACCGTGACCCAGTGGGTGAGCCTGCTCCCTGGGCACGTTTTGTTCACTGTGGTGTCCTGTTAGTCTTATGAATGCTATCAACACCTTGAGGCCAGGGAAGCCATTCCTTTAAAATAAAGCTCTGGCCCAAGTGTGCAGATTTTCCTGTCTTCACAGAAAGAGGGTAAGGTAAGTAAATTACAGGTCAAGGGATATCTGTGCCAGTGGTCTCCATCTGAACGTGACTACCTGTGGTCAGGGCAAGTCTCGTTGAGCACTCAGGCCTTGGCAGGAACCCAATCACAGGATCCGGGAGCTGAACTTGACAGCAAGAGGCTTGACCTCCGAATGTTTGCAAAATACTTTGAGGTAGGTAGGGAAACGCCTGTGAGAAAGAGCTTCCGAGACCCAAGTCCAAAAGCCTGACTTCCACTCTTGATGGTTGGGCCTCCTGCATCATCACTGCAAGCAGTTCAGCTGTGGGTGATCTGGAGCGGGGAGTGCCAGGAGAGGCAGGAGGCAGCAGCCCAGCTGGTGACCCCTCCTTCACTGCTGGTGGTCGGCCGAGTCCTTTCACTTTTCAGGGCAGGAGTCAACCAGCTGAGCTCACCTTTCCCAAAAGAGGCCTTGTGGACTTTCCCCATTGCTCCTTCCACACTTTCCCCATTGCTCCTTGCACTGCTTCTGTCCTAGGACCCATGCCCGAGGGCCTCCTGCACTCTGCCCAGGACTTCTCTTGGATGTGCCATCTCCAGGCAGTCCTCAGCCTGAGGGCTGACAGAGGGTTCCTGACTCAAAGGTCAGACAGAGATGTGTTAGACATAATGTGCAAGGAACACAAATGTAGTCAATGTGCCCACTGTGGAGTTTGCCCTGGTTCCTAATGATTGTGTTCTGTGTCTGCTCAGGGAGAAACAAAGGCAGCACGGCTCTGAGTGGAGGCCCAGCACTGGCAGAGCGCGGTGGCCGGGAAGGATCCAGCCAAAGGATGCCCCGACAACCCAGTGCCACCAGGCTGCCCAAGGGGGGCGGGCCGGGGAAGAGCCCCACTCGGAGCAGCACCTGAGACGGGCAGACTTCTCCCGCCGCCCAGCTGTGGGCTCCGCCAGCCTCCTAGCAGAGGCTACACAGGCTTCCCCCAGTTGGTAATAAAGCTTTGTGAAAAACCAAGGGTCCATCCAAGCTGTTTTCTATCACCTTTTTAATATGTTAAGACACAAAGATTTACCATCAGTTCTGCCTGGTGGGCCTGGCTGTGCTACAGCTGAACTAACCAAGTGACTTAAACCAGTGATTTCACCCTTCTGTACCTTATTGTCAGGTTGGAGAGAAACTATCTGTACAGTTGGCCCTTTAATGGGTTAGGGGCATGGGTTAGGGGCACCAACCCCCTGCATAGTTGAAAATCTGAGTATAACTTTTGCCTCCCCAAAGCCTACTGTTAACAGGAAGCCTTACCAATAATATGAAGTCAATTAACACGTACTTTGTATATGGATTATATACTGTATTTCTTACCATAAGAGGAAGCTAGAGAAAAAATCATAAGGAAAATACATTTACACTACCATACTGTAAAAAATCCACATACAGTTGGCCCTGCACCATTCAAACTCCTGTTGTTCAAGGGTCAGCTGTATTCCTAGGTCTTTTATAAATGGATGTCAACATGTTTTGTTAAAGGGAAAGGTGCAGTGCTTTCGCTGAGACTGTTCCCAGGGTGCTCAGCTGCAAGGGTCTGGTGTGGAGGGGAATGCTGTCATACAGGGTAAGGGCACAGCGAAGTCAAAGATGAATTGTGTTGTAACCTAGAGTTCACCCTGTGGGCTGCGAATGCCATGCAAAATCCAGTAAGACTCCTTCCCCCCTAAAAAATGTCCTCACCCTACACATTTGACTCACAGTGTTAGGGACTTTGTCAACAACCCCTTCCACAGACCTCAGATGTTCAAATTCCAGTTCCAAACTCTTACCATGTGCCGTTAACAGAGAAACGTGAGGAATGACAAACACAACTGAAAATCTAACACCGTTTTCCGAGATGTAGGAAATCTTGGGCTCTGAAACCTTGATTTGAAAACACTGTTTCCCGCAGATCATGGCACATAAGCAGTGGCTCCTTACAGATGTCAGCAGTGCTCCCTGTAGTCCTACAGTGCAGCCGGGGACAGCCTTCCACATGGCCCAGCAGGCTTCGGGTCCTACCCATCCCTGGAGGCAGAGGAGTGCGCCTGGCCGTGCACCACAGTTCACAGAGGTTTTGTACAGAAACTTTAACTGTAAACAACTGGAAACAAGATGTGCTGCAGGGGGGCAGAAGGGGGTGGGGGGAGAGGAAGACCTGCCAGCCCCACCCCCACTCAGTATTCTTCCCCTTCTTCAGCCTCTGCTTCCACGGAATCCACACCCACCTCTTCATAATCTTTCTCCAGAGCTGCCAGGTCCTCCCGGGCCTCAGAGAACTCCCCTTCCTCCATGCCCTCCCCCACGTACCAGTGCACAAAGGCTCGCTTTGCGTACATGAGGTCAAACTTATGGTCCAGGCGGGCCCAGGCCTCGGCAATGGCGGTAGTGTTGCTCAGCATGCACACGGCCCGCTGCACCTTGGCCAGGTCCCCCCCGGGGACGACGGTGGGGGGCTGGTAGTTGATGCCCACCTGCGAGAGAAAGGGAAGAAAGCAGTCTGTGAAGCTTCAGTCAAACCCAGAAATGGTGGCTGCTTTCATGGAAACAGAAGACATGTAGGTGCCTTCTTCATGCCAGGTGAGGTGTCAGGTGAGCAGGCTGCTGGTTTCTACACAAGGACGGTGGGGAAGAAGGAGCCCTGGAGCCGGCCAGCCTGGCTCAGGCCCAAGCTGCCTGAAGGGCTGTATCCCAGAACCTGAGCCATGGGACGTGCTCAGGTAACAGGACTGTTTCTTCTAAAAAGGGATACTACTTTCTATTCTTCACATATTATTTTCTCCACAGATGGGGATTCATTTCTGTAGCTGAAACCTCTTCCACTCGAGTCAGAGCGCTAAGGTTTTATCACGAGGGGAGATTATACCCCCGTCTCCCATTGAATGAGCCAGCCTGTGCATCACAGGACGACAGGAATGCTGTCAGGGGTCAGCTACCGCTGCAACAGGAGGTGGCCTATGTGTGTGTAAGTAGGAGAAAGGAGGTGATATTCAAGGGCTGGGACCAAAGGGGAGGCATTCCAAGTTCCCAAACCAGGGGACAATGTGACCAGAGCTTTCGGCAGCAATACACAGGGTCAATAAGAACCAGGCTCAGCAAACATTGTCTATGAAGGACAAGACAGCACATATCCTATGCTGGGCAGGCCACATGGTCTCGGTTATGATCACTAATTCTGTCTATATAGTACAAAAGCAGCCACAATGACACACCAATGAACAGGTGTGGCTGTGTTCACATAAAATTTTATTTATAAAACTAGGTGGCTGGTCTGCCAACCGTGCCGACCCCTGAACCCAGAGTAGAAAGTGCTAGCTAAGGAAGCAGTGAGGTCTGAGCCAGCAGAGGCGGCATGAAAAGCAAGGCAGAGAGAAGTCCATCTTCCCAGATGGAAAACACTGACAGGGTTTAGTATTCAAGTATTGGACAAAGCTGCAAAGCAACAGCAAATTTCCTATCTTGTATCAAATGGAAGGTTGGTACAAACTACGGAGGAGGCAAACTCAGGCCAAAATTGCTGAGCTTACCAAAAAAGAAATAAATATGTTGCAATTTTTCCCAAAAACATTCATCAAAGTTTTTGTTTAAATCAAACACTGCATGGGACATTTAAATTGGGTTTAATTTCTTTTTTTTTTTTTTTTTTTAAAGATTTTATTTATTTATTTGACAGAGATAGAGACAGCCAGAGAGAGAAGGAACACAAGCAGGGGGAGTGGGAGAGGAAGAAGCAGGCTCATAGCAGAAGAGCCTGATGTGGGACTCGATCCCATAACGCCAGGATCACGCCCTGAGCCGAAGGCAGACGCTTAACCGCTGTGCCACCCAGGCGCCCCAAATTGGGTTTAATTTCTATATGCCTGTGGAATGAAGTAGGATTTAGTGACAGCAATGTTTATAGTAATGCCCCAATTTCAAATATCCACATAAATTATCAAAATGCCTTGAAAATGTCTACATTTCTAAATCCAAACTACATTTCCCCACTCTAATTCACCACCCAAAAAAAGGAACAAAAATTGTTCCAAAATTTCCTGTTTTGTTAAAAAAAAAAAATTCTCACCACAGGTATATAGTGTGATAACTCAGGAAGGAAGTTCAAAAGGCACCAATGAATAAATTAACACTCTGGCTCACTAATTTATAACCAAGGGGCTGGCTGCCAAGGAACAGGGGTATGCTCCACAAAGGGCATTCTGCGCTCAGTCTGCTGTTGCTGACAGGTAAAACCACTGCACAGCGCCCAGTCCTACCTTAAATCCAGTCGGGCACCAATCCACAAACTGGATGGTGCGCTTGGTTGATGGTGGCGATGGCTGCGTTGACATCTTTCGGGACCACGTCCCCCCTGTACAACATGCAGCAGGCCATGTACTTGCCGTGCCGAGGGTCACACTTGACCATCTGGTTGGCTGGCTCGAAGCAGGCATTGGTGATCTCGGCCACGGACAGCTGCTCGTGGTAGGCCTTCTCGGCAGAGATGACCGGGGCGTACGTGGCCAGGGGAAAGTGGATGCGGGGGTACGGGACCAGGTTGGTCTGGAATTCCGTCAAGTCCACGTTCAGGGCCCCATCGAATCGCAGGGAGGCCGTGATGGAGGACACGATCTGCCCGATCAGACGATTGAGGTTGGTGTACGTGGGCCGCTCGATATCCAGGTTGCGCCGACATATGTCGTAGATGGCTTCGTTGTCCACCATGAAGGCACAGTCGGAATGCTCCAGGGTCGTGTGGGTGGTCAGGATGGAGTTGTAGGGCTCCACCACGGCCGTGGACACCTGTGGGGCTGGGTAAATGGCAAATTCCAGCTTGGACTTCTTGCCGTAATCCACCGACAGCCGCTCCATGAGCAGAGACGCGAACCCAGAGCCGGTGCCGCCCCCGAAACTGTGGAAGATGAGGAAGCCCTGCAGCCCCGTGCACAGATCCGCCTGAGAGAAATCACAAACCGTGGGTCAGTGCTGCAGAACCCACACCCCCGACCTCCAATGANGCCACACCCCCGACCTCCAATGACCCGGTCACTTCTCTTTTGCTCCGCAGGACGCTACGTGTTCAAATCGTCTGCAGTGCACATGAATTGACACTCCGAAGCAAAGCAAGGCAGACGTTAAGATGGATGGAAAACTTCTGGTGCTTGAGCACAAATCGGGGTAGTGGCAACAAACTGTTCCAGTGTTCATTAGATTTTTCACATTTATGCACTCACAGTAATAAGAAAAAAGAAAAAAAAAGATCAATTTCATTTAAGAATGTTCTTAATGAAGCAAAAATGATTATAGATTTTATAAAATCTCCAACCTCGGGGCGACTGGGTGACTCAGTTAAGCGTCTCTCTCTCTCTCTTTTTTTTTTTTTTGAAAGCAGATTTAAAAATTTCATTTATTTTGGGGCGCCTCGGTGGCGCAGTTGTTAAGCGTCTGCCTTCGGCTCAGGGCCTGATGCTGGCGTTCTAGGATCGAGCCCCACATCAGGCTCCTCCGCTAGGAGCCTGCTTCTTCCTCTCCCACTCCCCCTGCTTGTGTTCCCTCTCTCACTGGCTGTCTCTCCCTGCCAAATAAATAAATTTTTTAAAAAATAAATAATAAAAATAAAAATTTCATTTATTTTATTTATTTTTTAAAGATTTTGTTTATTTGTCAAGAGTGGGGGGAGCTGTAGGCAGGGCAGACAGGGAGAAGCAGGTTCCCCGCCGAGCAAGAAGCCCAATACGGGACTCGATCCCTGTAACCTGGGATCGTGACCCGAGCCATAGGCAGACGCTTAACTGACTGAGCCACCCAGGTGTCCCAAGCATCTGTCTGACTCTTGATTTCAACTCAGGTAATATTCTCAGGGTCCCAGGAACGAGCCCTGCGTTCATCGGGAAGTCTGCTTGAGGATTCTCTCTCCCTCTACGCCCCCCACGCTCTCTGTAAAATAAATATATCTACAAAAAAATAAAGCCTCCATCCTCAAGAACTGTGACAAAATGGAAAATGTTCATAAAGTACTTATGTTCCTGCTCAAACACAGCTACCTTGAGAAACGGTACTAGTGTGTTTTGAGTTGCGATGTGAACTAGCTGCTTTTCTCATGGAATGTTATTTTGCTACAAAGAGTTGACAAACTATGGCTATTCTGACTTGGGGATTTGTCATTTATGGTAACGCGTGTTGCCTTAATGTGAACAAATATTTTTAAAGTTTCTCGTTTTAATTTCTAACATGACAAATGCTTATAGATGTAACCCACATAAACAAAAGCTTTTTGGAAGTCCTGTTTAATTTATAATACTGGACGGATGTCCTGAGATCCGAAAGTCTGAGAACCGTCCTACTGTCGTCCGGAAGTCATCACTATGGCCGGGCTCCTCGGAGACTGAGTCAAGGCCACCCAACAATCCAGCTGCCAGCCTGGCTCGTTAAAGGCACAATTTCTGACTAGCCGCCTGCACCCGCCCACCCCCAGGATGCAGGTCGCTACTGTCCTCGGGGCCCAACACACCCAGAGGACAAGCGAGAGGACGACCATCTGCTCGTCCCCACAGCCCCAGGCCTTCCGTGCCCACCCCAGCCCTCTCTTCTAGCCAACGCCTGCCCCCCCCCACGGAACCCGGGTTCCGGTGTCTGTCCCAGTCTGGCCCCATCCTGTCGCCTCGCGTGGGGGACTTCGCCCACTCGCTCGCCTGGGCGTCCACAGAGCAAGAGTGCTCGGGGTCCTGCCAATGCTGGCCAGGCCCCGGGACCTTACCATGGTGAGTTCAGCTGCTGCTCAACGCCACTACTCGACCTCAACTGCCGCCAGAAACGCCACGCGCTCAACTGCCGCCGCTGCACTGCGCACACTGCGGGGGATTGGCCAGCCCCTGCCAAGCCTCCTATTGGTCCTCAGCGCCTCGGGGCGGACCGAGGCCTGGAATCCCGCTTCCGATTGGCTATTGCTTGACTCGCGGAGTATGACCCTTTCTGATTGGATGTGGCTTTGGCGGGAAGGCTACCGCCTTGCCAAAGGCGGGGCGTTCTGGTGCATCCTTAGCCTTTAGGGTGGAGTGGCCGCAGTTTCCTTGGCGTGGGGCCCAGGACATTTTCATGCATGTAAGCCCCCAGTGTGCGAATGGCTTCAAGTCAAGTTTGCGTCGCCTTCTCGCTTGGAGCCTCAGGCCCACTCATCTGCCTGTTCCTGATTCAGGTCTTTGCAAACATGACCACCTCGCGGAGGTCTGTCCGTCAACTGCCTGTAACCGATCCAAGGGAGAGTTGCTCCACCCCATGCCCAGCAAGTCTGTAAAAGACTGGCACCGCGCTTTTGCCGTGAAGGTAGACTGTCGGTGTGGTGCTGCACAGGAGAACGGGAAACCAGTGCTCAAAGTCCTGAACTTCTGATGGTTTATAAGTGAGGATTTTTAAGGGCAAAATTTGGGTCAGGGGTCTCCTGAAAAGGCGGACGCTGTTGATCGGAGGCCCATGAAATCACGTTCGCAGATGTTACTTTGTTACTTGAGGTGGCTTTCTCTGGTCCGCGGAAGTGTGCTCTATCTCAGGAGACTTGGAATTTGAAAAACATTTGTTAGGTTAGAAATTTCATTAGGTACATGTGGTGATTGCGTGTTTGGGATAGTGTGATCAGCTGCTTTTAAGTGACTGTTCCGTGAGTAAACTGGTGGGGTCATGATCCTTTGAATAAGTAAGCATTCCTATCAAGAGATAGGCCTACTCCATTCCCTAGCCCGTCGAGCTGTGCTTGTGAAGGATATGTCCTCTGCTGTTCGTTCTTTCATCTAAGCTAGTAAGATGGGTGCCAGCTTTATACCCAAAGTCTGCACCCCCTTTCTTGTCCACCCCTTTTCTGGTGCAGAAAGGCCTTTGCCATCCAGCACTGGGAACCAGGCAGGATTCGATTATTTCTTTGATGTGAACTGGGTTTCTGGGGACACGGGACTGGAAGGGTATACCCCAGCCTCCCCCACGACCCCCAAGAGCTGGGTTGGAGCTCAGTGTCCATTTTGGGGGACTTTGGAACAATTATCTGATTCTTCCATTCTGTAAAGACTAACTCAACTTTCTTGAGGATCCCATGTGTATTTATTTCTGAGAAAAGCAGGGTAAGAGGAATTCTGGCATATTCCCGGTTTATCACCCCAATGCAACACACTTTCTGGCGATTCCCTAGAGTGTGTTAGAACAGACTCTTACTTAGTCCTTAGAGAAGAATGGAGAACTCAACCCCTGCAATGGGGCACACAAGATAGAGGGGCTGGAATTTTCCTGTAGGCCTTGGGAACATAGGAATAGTATGATTAGGTCCGACCTTAGGCAGCTTTGGCAGCGGGGAGGAGGGAGATGGAAGGAGGTCAGGGGAGAGCCAGGGAAACCAGGAGAAACCTTCCCTGCTTCTTCTCCCCAGGAGAGTGAATCCTTCTATCTTAGTTCACCTGCCATAACAAAACACCACAGACTGGGTAGCTTAAGCACAGAAGTTTATTTTTTCACAGTTCTGAAGGCTAGAAGTGCAAGGTCAAGTTCTGGAACATGTAAGTTCAAGCCTACACGGGTGGGAGGACAGAGCAAGTTCTCTGGTGTCTCTTCTTATGAGGACACTAATCCTATCAGATCAGGACCCCACTCTTACGATCTCATTTGACATCAGTTACCTCCTATCTCCAAATACAGTCACATTGGGGATTAGGGCTTCAACGTAGGAATTGGGGGGGTACCCAATTCAGTCTATAGCACCCTCCTTTCTCAGGGCTCCAAACAAGCCACATACATAATTGAATTGTAGCCTGTATCACATTTTATTATTTTTCAAAAAGATTTATTTATTATTTTAGAGAGAGGGAGAAAGCACAAACGGGGGATGGGCAGAGGGGAAGGGAGAGAAGTTGACTTCCGCTGAGTGGGGCAGGGTGGGGGGGGTGTCTGACGGCAGGCTCCATCTCAGGACCCTGAGATCATGACCTGAGCCAAAATCCAGAGTCAGATGCACAACTGACTGAGCCACCCAGGCATCTCCCCCCCACCTTTTTTTTATTTTTTTCCCTCATGTTTTAAAGTACTATTTTTTTTTCTGGTTATGAAAGGAACACATATTCAGCATAGGAAATGTGGAAAATAATGAATAATAGGAAAAAAATTAAAATCATCTCCAAACCCATACCGTAAAGCTAACCATTGTTAATATGTCAGGGTTTTTTCAGTCTTTTCTCCTGCATATATACACTTATACGTCTTTTTTACACAATTTGCATCCAACAATATGATTTGTTTTGTTTTGGTAACAGCTTTCTTGAGATACAATTCACATACTATACAATTCACCCATTTTTTTAAAAAATTTTATTTTTAAGTAATCTCTACACGCGATATGGGGCTTGACTCACAAACCAGAAATCAAGAGTCACATGCTCTACAGGTTAAGTCAGCCAGGCAACCCCCAATTTTATTATTATTATTTTTTAAAGATTTTATTTATTTATTTGACGGAGAGAGGGTGAAAGCACAAGCCGGGAGACAGGGAGAGGGAGAAGCAGACTCTCTGCTGAGCAGGGAACCTGATGCAGGGCTCGATCCCAGGACCCTGGGATCATGACCTGAGCCGAAGGCAGACACATAACCGACTGAGCCACTCAGGCACCCCCCCCCCAACAATTTGAAAGTGGTGTACAATCCACTGGTTTGTACTGTATTCACGGAGTTGTGCAACCATTACCACAATCAGATATAGAACATTTCATCACCCCACATTTCATTCCTGTCTCTGGCCAAATTCTAGGGGTATTCCATTGTATGGGGTACCATATTTCATTCATCCATTTATCAGTGGGTGGACATTTGTACTTTGTGGATATTATGAATAAAGCTGTGAACATCCGTGTGCAAGGTTTTGTGTGAACATATGTTTTCATTTCTCTTGGAATTGCTGGGTCTATGATAAACCACATGTATAATCTTTTGAGGAACGAGCAGACAACCCGTGTGATTGTTTTATCCTGATGTTCTCGCTTAACATTGATCATGTGCATTTTCATAAACTGTTAAATGTTCTTTGAACACTTGGCTTTTAATGTTTGCAGACTTCCAAATCTTAGTTAACCATTTCCCTGTTGGTGGGCATTTAGATTATTTCCAATTTTCATGTTATAAACAGCATTTCAGTGAACATCGTTGGGCATCAATCTTTTTATGCAGCTCTGGGTATTTCTACAGAGCAGATTAATCAGACCATTGAATCAAAGAACACAGCAGTCTTAAGGCTCTTGGTGCATAATGATAAATTGCCTTCCAAAAAAGTTGTGTTAGTTTGCATTCTGGCAAGTCCAATTTGTACTTTCATTGTCTCCTGAGGTCACCAAAGTAGGGACTTTGGGTATCTCTGACCCCATACCCAGCTCAATATGTAGCACATAGTACAAGTTACACAAATTAGTGTGAGCACAGGAAGACCCAGTCTCTGCGCTAACAGAGGCCACGGGATGGAGAGGAGGGTACAGGTGTCGGAGACCTCATCAACACGAGCTCCACAGGACTTACCGCCCAGTTGACATGGGGACTCCCTGCAGACACAAGTGGTGATAAGGCATCGTGAGGCCAAGATCCCTCGATGTGGAAGCGAGTGGCCAACGTGAGACGAGGAACCTCACACCGCAGCCCCTGAGGGACAGATGCTGCTAGGGATGGGGTGAAGGCCGGCAGCAACTTTTCTGTACTCTGCTCTGTGGGCAGCAGTCTCCACACGGAGCGCTGGAAGAAGTACCTTCACTGAGCTGCCGAGGTCATCGAACTCTCTGTCCACTTGGATCTCCTGAGGAGAAACCCATTACAAGGCACTACGTTACCACGTTCTGAGAACTTCACTGATTTTACTTAGACCCTCGAGGTTTTGAAGAAACTCCTTAGGGCAGCTTCGCTCGTATGGATGACAGTGTCATCACTCCCCAAACCATGAAAATAGAGAAGGGAAGTGGCTCCAGGGGAGCTCCTTGGGGCCTGCACTATTTCTCGATCTAGGGACTGGTTGCATAGGTGTCTTCTGGCTGTGGAAACTCACAGCCCTAACCCACGTGCACGCTTCAGCATAAACATTATTCCTCAATAACAAATGAAAAGCAAGGGGAGTGAGGGGAAGAATACGAGCACCAATGGGGTCTTTCTCTACACAGGCCTTTTCCGTGGGGACTGTTAGCTCATCCCCTCTTCACAATGAGCCTGGCTGGAAGATTTTAGCCCCATTTCACCTAAAGACAAGGCTGAAACCTGGGAAGGGTTTTACATGAACTGTCAGGATTCAGAAGTATTTCCCTTAGGGGCACCTGGGTGACTCAGTCAGTTAAGCGTCTGTCTTTGGCTCAGGTCATGATCCCAGGGTCCTGGGATCGAGCCCCGCATCAGGCTCTCTGCTCAGCAGGGTGCCTGCTTCTCCCTCTCCCTCTGCTGCTGCTCCCCTGCTTGTGCTCTCTCTCTCTCTGTCAAATAAATAAATAAAAACTTAAAAAAAAAAAGTATTTCCCTTACAGCTGAGGAGAAAATCTAGGCTGGGGAGATTAGACGAATAACAGTTAAGGAACAGGAAAATAGAATAGTGCATCTAGACTAGTGTTACACTTCAATTCAGAAGATCCCATGTTGGGGCGCCTGGGTGGCACAGCGGTTAAGTGTCTGCCTTCAGCTCAGGGCGTGATCCCGGTGTTGTGGGATCGAACCCCACGTCAGGCTCCTCCGCTATGAGCCTGCTTCTTCCTCTCTCACTCCCCCTGCTTGTGTTCCCTCTCTCGCTGGCTGTCTCTATCTCTGTCAAATAAATAAATAAAATCTTTAAAAAAAAAAAAAAAAGAAGATCCCATGTTGATGACTCAGGATTTGGTCCCAGGCCTATCTGATTTTCAATTCTGTGGTGTTTCCATTTCATTAAAAGCTCCGGATAATAACCATAGGTTATATTGAATGAGCATGTACTTTTACAGAACACTTTTATACATCATTCCTTTATTTATTTTTAAAAATATTTACTTAAGTAATCTCTGCACCCAATGCAGGGCTCAAACTCACAACCCTGAGATCAAGAGTCACATGCTATTCCGACTTGAGCCAGCGATGTGCCCCTTCTTCTTCTTCTGTTTTTCTTTCTTTCTTTTTTTTTTTTTTAATGATAGAAGCCAATGCTAACAGGAATTCTCAGAGCAGGAGGAACAAGATCAAGGCAAGCTAATCTCTGGCTTTGGAGCTGTCAAACTGGGCAGGCAGAAGGAAGCAATGAGGCCATTTGGCATCAGTTGTCCCCAGCCTGAAGGATTAGAGCTGGAAAAACATGTATCTGCAAAGGTTTTGACTTAAATCTGGGTTGACATCAACCAGGGTTAGAATAAGCAGTGATGTGTGACTAGACTTCCTTTTAATAACTCATATCTGAGGATTCTCTCTTTAATGTTTAACTGCTTTTAATTTCTATATTAAAAAGGCACAATTGACTGAAAAGGAGTCTTAATCTCTCCCAAGGCCACATGAGTGAATCTTCCAGCACCATGACCCACCTGCAGACAGAACAGGCCGGGGGGGCCTTGCAAGTACTGAACGTGCAAATCCAAACATCGGTGAACAGCGAGCTTTGTGTCCTCTCAGCCACCTATTCTCTCTCAGTCAATGAGGAACCCAGGCAGCGGTCGGAGGTGAGACCATGGCGGTACCCCCCAGTCAGGAGTGGCACTGTGACCTTACAGTCAGGCCGGGGGTGGGACTCAGAGTCAGCCACACTAAGTATGTGGGCAGGGCACTCTATTTCTCTAATCCCCACTCTCTTCCTCTAAATGATAACTCATGGGCCTGTTGGGAGGGTCACAGATGAGATTTATGAAAAGCTCTTACAGAGAAATCCAGGAGTTCTAGGCTGGACATTGGATTATCCCGGACACACTTTAGAACTCCAAAGCAGCCTTCGCCTCGCATGGGATTCCTGGACATCTGAGAAACACACACACAGTTGAGAAAAACCAAGCCCAGGGAGGCTGGTGGAGCAACTCCAAAGGGAAGGAGGGACTCTTCCTACCCACTGAAGTGACTCAGGACAGCCCCACTGTCTCAGCTCAGAAGTTGTCTCCACTGACAGAATGCCCTTGGTGACCTGTGGGGCCAGGATAAACACTGGCTGAACACCCCCACCCCCATGCCCAACTCTGTGCCGGGCACCAAAGGTACCGACACACAGGGCACATCCCTGCCTTTACAGAGCTCACCCATCGCGGGGAAGAGAGGAAGGAAACACTATGAAAACACTGTTGCAGTGAGAGTGTGCATCAGCTCTCCTTGGGAGGTAAAGGTTAGGCAGGGGTTAAAACACCTGCCCTGAGCTTTACAGGTGAGGGGCGCAGCAGCGCTGGGTATTTCAGCAGGAAGAGCAGGAAGAGCGAAACAGAGGAGAGAGTTTGCACCATGTGCAGAAAATTCAGAGCAGCTTGGGGTGAGAGAATGAGCTTCACAGGTGGAAGGCAGAGGGGATGTGGCAGAGCGCGGAGCCCAGTGTGCAGTGAACGATGTACTGCTGAGCATGCATTTATCCAGAGGGGAGCTGCTGACACGTTCCAAGCAAAGAGGGGCACGTTTCTGGTTTAGAGAGATAGCTGGTAGGTAAGAAGGAAGGGCCAGAGATGGGAAACCAGCTGGTCCACAGAACGTGAGGGGAAGTGAGAAAGGGGAGCAGGTAGCCCGAGCACTCTGCAGGAAGTAAGATGAAGGATGGAAGGCACAGCAAAGAAAGGGAAGGGTGAGCACTGGGTCCCCCTTCTGACTCCATGCGGAGGCTCCCCACCTCCCCCCCCACAGGAGGCAGCCCTTAGAGGGAGATGTCTTCAGGTTGTGCTTTGTGCCCATGGGGCATCCAGGGGACCGTCCAGCAGGTGGCTGGAAATGGGGATCCAGAGCTTAAGAGAGGTCTGGGTTGCAGCCAGGGTGGGGTTGGAGGGGTGGGTGGGAGAGGAGTGAGCCGCAGGCTGGGATGGGAGTGTACACAGGGCTCCTCTGCCAGCTGAGGGAGCTGAGAGCCAGGCAGAGCTGGACACCCCCTGGACCTGGCAGTACTGTCCTCCGAGCACTTGCTGTGGGCAGTGGCCCTCACAGGCCTCCTCCACCCCCGGGGTGCACACTCCCTTCTCTGTCCTCTGCTCTCAGCCCCGCCTCGCCTCTCCTACCCACTGGCAACTCTGAAGGAAAGGAACCCCTGGTGTGCGCACGAGGCCTCGGGTAGGTCGGAGCATGGCCAACAGCACACCTGGGCTGACTGGGTGGACCGAGAAAGAGTAATGACAGCTGGAAGGTGGGGTGACACTGCTGGGAGGGAAGGAAGGGTGAGGGAGGGGTCTGAAGAAGCGCACGGGTCAGGCCAGGGATGGGTGAGTGAATGGCAAGGGAAAGGAGTGGTCACAAGAGGAAGCCAGGAGGCCCCCTCCCTTATCTGGTCTCTAGAACCTGTGTACCCCACTGGAGTGGACAGATGTGGCAGTTGAGGGATCTGCGCGGACACTTATAGGGGGGCCTCCCCCATCAGGCTAGCTCACAACAAGAATCCTCAGTGTCTGATTGGCCCGGAGGCCCAGGCCCAGGCTCAAGGCTCCCACTGCAGAGATGCGGTTGTTGCTGCAACAGAAAGACACAAGCATTTTGCTGCCTTCTGAGCGGCTGTGCAGAGCCACACTGCCCCAGGGGCCCAGCTGGTGTGGCCCGTGCGTCCACGTGGTTGGGCTTCATGTTCCAGCCTCCACTGATGCTCCAGGGACCCTGGGCAGGTCAGTAGGTAATGGTTGGATGGTGACTCTGCTTCGAGGCCCCCAGTGTTCAGGGAGATCACTCAGCAAACACACTAGAGCACCCCTCCCCCCAGTGGAAGCCAGCTGTGGCTCCCAGGCCCTCAGAGCTCAGCAGGTCCTCCCACATGTTCCGCCCCCCATCAGCACCCCATTTCTATCAGCATTACATTATCTGTTCTGGAAAGCACCCAGCTCCCTCCTCACGTCCTCTCCTTCTCAAGAGGGACCTAAACTCTGGCCCCAGCACCTCTCTTGGCCACTTCATCTCAGAGCCAGTCCCTCTTCCTTCTGACCTCGCAGACCCCAGCTCTGGCCTCGAATTCCAGCATGTCTCATAGCCTCTTCTGCTTCTAGTTCCTTCCACGCGAAGGACAGAATTGCATCGGGCAGACCCTGCCCACTCCAGGAGCCCCCTCCCGGGGGAAGTGCTCAGCCACAGCAGTCCAGGACCCGTTGGGCTTCTGGCTCTTTCTTTCCCTGTGGTTTGTGGTCCCTGCTCTGGTTACTTGCTGAGGGCTGGGATGCTGGCTGGGGCTGGAGCAGCAGCTCACACACAGCAGGCACCCGGCGGTCACGTGCTGAGCAGAGCATGAGCACTCACCCCCACCAGGCTCTGCTGAAGATGTTTTCTTTCTTTGTTTGTTTTGTTTTGTTTTGTTTT
>NC_048231.1:44228781-44249802 GCF_002007445.2 Ailuropoda melanoleuca
CCACATCCAAAGAGAAATCATCTCCCTCTGCCGGTATGGCCTCTTTTCATCCAGTGAGGGCCAAAGCTGGATCTGTGCCTCCCTTCTGTGCATTCCATCTCCTAGTGGTGTTCACTGCTGCCTGGGTCGTACCCGGATGAGGCCATCATCTTCTAGTGGGTCCCCTGGTGCACGCCACCCAGCAGCCACCCTGTGCTTTCCTATGTGATATCAACCAGAGCCTGCCAGCCCTTGTTTCCACCCTGGGGAGATTCCCTTTCCATGGTGGTGGCCACCAAGTCCAGATCTTGACCCTGTCACACCCGCTGCCTTCTCTCCTTCCTGGGTGCGCATTGCTCCAAACTTGCAGAGCGCACACATGTAGCACGTGGATGTCAGCCCCCCTGCTTGTCCTTAGCCACTCTTTGCCCAGGTGGAGCTTATCGCCTGCTCCCCTGGCCCCTGACCATGAGTGCAATTGAGGGGTCCTAGCTCCGGCAGGTCCCCGGGCCAACTCAGCTCTAGATCTTCAGTGGGCTGGAGGCTCTTGGACAATGCTGGTTGAGAGAATGGGTATGGACATGAAAAATATGCTTGTCTCAAAGAGGCAGTTGTGGGCTTCTCGAAATAGCCAGAAACCCAGCTATTCTCTCATCTCTACTTCAGCTGGCCTCACTGGTGGCACTTTCCTAGAGCAGAGTTGATGATGAGATCGGGCCAGGACCCTTTTCCCCACCGGCCGAGCTGCCAGTTCCGGCCTCTCCCTTTGGGGGCAGGAAGCAGGGACCAACCCTGACACTTGCTTTCTAGGGAGAGAATGTGTTCTTCTTGGTGACCAATTTCCTTGTGACGCCAGAACAAGTCCAGGACAGATGCCCAGAGGTAAGTCTGTCTAGGAGCTTCCTAGCAGGTCCCTAGTTCCTCTGCCAGCCCTGGGTCACCAGCCATGTCCCCCCCTTCTTCCCATGTAACTGACCGTTCAGTATGTGCTACCGTATCTCAGGCACTGAGCTAAAACCTTTTTGTGAATCATTCCACTTAATCCTCACAAATACCCTGCCTGGAAGGAATTACTACGATCCCATTTAAGATGAGAAGCCAGGGTCTCAGAAAGGTAGGCTCACATGCTCAAGGCTGTTCAACCTCTGGACCTCTGAGCTGTCTTCTGGAGCCTTCCACCATAGCTCTCTGTGAGATGTCCAGGCCCTTCCCATCCTGGTCCCACCTCTGGGCACCCTCCAAGTTGTCAATATAACACCCAGAATTAGGTACAAGTTTCAGGTAAGCTCTAATAGCAAGAGACAAGCCAGAAGATCACCTTCTCTTTTCCTTTTTTGTTTTTTTTTTTTTGGTAATATTTATTTATTTATATTTAGAGAGAGAGAGCATGGGTATGTGTGTGGGGGGTGGCTGGTGCAGAAGAAGAGAAAGAATCCTGAAGCAGACTCCCTGCTAAGGGAGGAGCCCCACATGGGGCTTGATTCCAGGACCCTGAGATCATGACCTGAGCCAAAATCAAAAGCCAGCTGCTTAACTGACTGGGGGCCCCACCCCCCGCCCCCAGACAGTCTCTATTAATGTGTGCCAAGTCAGCTTCCATTTTTGTGGGCAAACACAAAATGACCCTGATGCTGAGCTTGGGGTCACTTATGATCCCTGGAGAGTTTTCACTACAACTGTGGTCACACCGGAGTCTCCCACTCCCTATTCTTGTCTATTTCTCATCCAGAATCACAGGTTTTCTGCCTGAAATCTCACCTTTACCCCTTGCCTAAGGATGTCCCACGGATCCAGTGTCTGTCACAGAGCACACTTGCTCTTCTCTCCAGCTGTGGGGTTTTTTCCAAAAAAATTTTTATTGCGATAAAATACATGTAACAGAAAATTTACCTTCTTACCCATTTTTAAGTGTATGGTTTCCACCTGTGGATTTTGTTTGAGCAGTCGGGACCCAGGGCATAGCCCTGGAAGCCTACCTCCATGGTGACCTCTTTTTTTTTTTTTTTAAAGATTTTATTTATTTATTTGACAGAGATAGAGACAGCCAGCGAGAGAGGGAACACAAGCAGGGGGAGTGGAAGAGGAAGAAGCAGGCTCATAGCGGAGGAGCCTGATGTGGGGCTCGATCTCATAATGCCGGGATCACGCCCTGAGCCGAAGGCAGACACTTAACCGCTGTGCCACCCAGGTGCCCCCATGGTGACCTCTTTTTAAAATCAAGCCTAACATTTAATTGCTTACAGGGCCTTGTGGTCACCTGTCCCCTATGTCCTGGTTTTTGGTGCCACCACAGATGCGGGGGAGTGTCACATGTCCCAGGCTGGCCCCATCCGCAAAGGGGGCGAAGCATGTGCACAAAAGGGTGTGCAAATGCACACACTGTCTTTCCTTTTCTAAATGTTCAGAAGACATCTAATTGATGTTCAGTGTGTAGGTTGTCCTGCAATTCTGCTGAAGTCCTCACTCGGTGTTTTCTGGAATCCATGTGATTCCTCCTTGCTTCATGTCCCAGCTTTGAGCTCTTCCCATGAGACTTCTGGGGCTGGGAAGGAATTCATCAGATCTGACAACGAGGCTCCCTGAGACTAGCCAGCGTTCCTGCCCGCTCCTCTCTGGGGTCCTGGTCGTCCGGTCCCTCGCAACACATGCACTGTTCTCCTTGGAGAGGCCAGCCTCCTGCAAACACCTGCTGAGTCCTGGGGCGTGTTGTGTGTATGTGGCAGCAGGCCTGACGCTGGGGATGCAAAACTCCACCCCTTGTAAGTCAAGCAGCCAAGCTGGCGGTTCCTGTGATGCGGGCACAGGCCGTAGCTGGAGACCCAGGGAGGTGTGTCTGGCAGACCAGGGCCTCAGGAAGGGTTTCCCACAGGACTCGAGACTCAAGTGGGATCTTGAGAATGTCCAAGCAGAGGGAGCTGTGTGAGCAAAGGCCCCAAGCTGTGTGAGATGAGGCACCTCCGGGGTCACCTGCTGCAGAGTGGGGTTAGAGCCTAGATTGGGAATGAGGTGGCAAGGGGGGCCCTGTGAACTCTGCTGGGAGCTGAACTTGATCACAGGAGCGTGGCGGAGGCAGAGATGGTCTCTGCTGAATGCGTGGAGGCACAGGTGCAGGCCCTGGGGTGGTCATCGTGGGGTCTGATCGGAGGAGATGGCGACCCAGCCAGGGTGGAGAGGAGGGGTGGACTCAGAACACAGGTGGCCCTGCTCTGTCCTCTGCCCACTTATCACAGTCCCAGCCCCCCACAGTCCCACTGTCTCATTTGGCTTGGAGTCCCCGAGCCCTTCTTGCCGCCTGACACAGTGCTGCTCAGGCTGCTTGTGAGCCAGGTGACTCGAACAGTGGTGCTTATTGTCAGCCTGGTGCAGAACGGTGTCTGTGAGAGTGTGCCTTCCTCTCCAGGGCTCTAGGGCCCCCAGAAAGCTTGCCACCTCCCCCTTCTGACTGATCCCTAGAATACTGTGAGTGTGTAGGCGCTAACGTCCCTGTTTTACGGAAGGACAAGCAGGGAAGGGACTAGCCTGTGGTCCCTCAGCTAGTGTGTGTGGTCCTACCTACTTCCCTACCCAGACCCCGCCAACCAGGGTCCTGCCCTTTGTTCCCCACACCCAGTGCCTCCACCCTGGTGTGAACTTGCCCTTCCCACAGTCCCTTCACCTTCCTTGTTCTGTCACCTGAGTTGGACCAGAGGATCTGGGCCTCTGGTGGGGAGAGAAGTATCAGGAAGGAAGGAGGCTTGCTCTGCCTTGGAATACAGCACCTGCATCGCTAGCTGGCTGGGGGGCTGCTCGCCACCCTTCTCTCACCACCTCCTTTTATTTGTACCCTCCAGCTTTCTCATGCGCCCCCCAAACTCAGGCATCTCTATGGGGCTAAGGCAGGTAGTGCTGTGTCCCTGCAGGCTTCAAGGCTGGGTCACAGAGGGGAGACACACCCTGGGCCCTTGCCAACTCTGCTTTCCCCATTCAGCACCCCTCCATTCCGCTGGCTAATTGCTGGGCCGATGAGGACTGTCCTGAAGGGGAGACGGGGATGCACAGCCACGGTAACTGTGGGCCCTGTCTTCCAGTGCCTCCCCTGGGTGGGGGCTCCAGGGGCTGGGCTGGGACCCTGCGTGGCTCTTGAGAGCAGGCCTGGTGGTGTTTCTGTGTCTCTCCTTTCTGTCAGCCACCCCCTGACCACCACCCCCCCGCCCGCCACAGCAGCCCTGTGGAAATTTGAGGGCCTGGAGTTTGTCTTGTGTTTTCAAGGCATAAAAACGGGCCAATGTGTGGAATTCAACAGGACCCACAGGACTTGTGAGATCCAGGGCTGGTGCCCCGTGGAGAGCGGCACTATGCCCATGTAAGTGTCCCCCCCACCTCCAGGGCAGGGCCCCAGAACCGCAGAGACTGCCCTTCACTTCCCCTCCCCCCCAGGAAGCCCCTACTGATCCAGGCAGAGAACTTCACCCTGTTCATCAAGAACACTGTCACCTTCAGCAAGTTCAACTTCTCCAAGTAAGAGTGGGTGGGTCATGATGCCCCCAGACCCTCCTGGTCTCCTACCTGACCTGATCCCCCCCGTCCCATCCCCCACCCTCCAGGTCCAATGCCTTGGACACCTGGGACGCCACTTATTTCAAGCGCTGCCGCTATGACTCACGCTACAGCCCCTACTGCCCTGTGTTCCGCATTGGGGAACTCGTGGCTGCGGCTGGAGGGGTCTTTGAGGACCTGGCATTACTGGTGTGTCCATGGGGGACAGGGTTCCAGGAGGGCTCAGGGAGAGGGTCCGGAGCCTGTGTGCTGGTGAAGCAGCGATGTGCCATGCGCAGGGAGGTGCTGTGGGCATCCGAATCCACTGGAATTGTGACCTGGATGCTGGGGGTTCCGACTGCCGGCCCCACTACTCCTTCCAGCTTCAGGAGAGGAGCTACAACTTCAGGTGCGGCCCCCACTACCCTCCTCCTGCTCCTTGGCCAGGTCTCCCCTCCACCTGTCCTCCCATGGTAGCCAGGACCCACCACATGGTGGCCCATCCCTCCAGGCACTCCACTGTGTGCACCAGGAGGGCCCCAGGGGCAGGAGGGGTGTTCCTCAGCACCAGGTCCCCCCGCAGGGGCTCTTGTCAAGCCTCTCTCCTGATCCGGTCCCCCTCTGTCCCCTGGGGCTCCTCACCCCCAGCCCCTCCCCCACTCCACCCCACCTCCCGCATCTCCCTCCTTAGCACAGGGGGATTTCTTTTTTACTTCTGCCTTAGGTCTTATCCTAAAATTCTCAAAAACCTATAGAAAAGTTCAAAGGTTAGTACTGTGAACATCCATACCCATACACCCTCTTTCTGGGTTCACTGGGGGGTTTTTTTGGTTTGGGTTTTATTTTTTACCATTTTGCCGCATTTGCTTTCTCTCTCCCTCTCTAGAGTGAGCTGGATATATTTAGATAGATTTGAAAGGGAACTATTTGAAAGTGAGTGTCAGATGTCCTCTCAACACTGTCCCAAGATGAGGACTTTCCTCACGTGACTGCTGTCCCATTGTCACACTCAAGAAATTTAACATTGGCAGAATAAATCTAATATTTAAATTTCCTCCACTGTGCCAGTAATGGTCTTATATCTTTTTATTTTCCAATCCAGGATACACTCAGGGATCTTGCATTGCATTTATTGTCACATCTTTGAGTCTCCTAAACAGACCACCCCCCACCCACCCGCCAGAATCCTCCTGTTACTTCTTGTCACCTGGTCATTGTCACGCATACGCACACAACAGACACCAGGCCTGGAGGTGATGCCCCTTGACCTCCCCTTCACCCTTTAGACTCACACAGCCCAGGGCTTGCCTCCCTCCCTGCCCTCATACCCACTGCCAGTGCCTGTGTAGGGATTTTTCTGTCCCCTCTGTCCGCTCAGCAGGCAAGGAGCTTCCAAGAGGCAGGTAGGTCCCAGTTGGTCTTTCCCCTCTGTCCCAAGCAATGACACATGGCTGAGACAGCTGGGGCTGGGGGTTTATAGAGTCAATGGATGAGTAAGAAGAAGCCTGGGAGGTTGGGCCAGCCCAGGAGTGGCAGCAGAGCAAGCCACCAGACTCTTTCCTGCCCTCAGGACAGCCACTCACTGGTGGAAGGCCTCAGGTGTGGAGGCCCGGAGTCTGCTCAAGCTCTTTGGGGTCCGTTTCGACATCCTCGTCACTGGACAGGTAGGAGGCGCTGGGGGGGGGGTGTGAGGGGGAGATGGTCATAGCCCCGGAGGCTCAGTCCATGTCGGTCTCAGGCAGGGAAGTTCGGGCTTATCCCCACAACCATCACTCTGGGCACCGGAGCAGCTTGGCTGGGTGTGGTGAGTCTGGCCAACGTGGGCTCCCTCCGGCTGCAGAGACTGTGCGCCCAGCCTGCCCAAGGGCACACCGAGCGCCCTGACCCCCACCGTGCATGGCGTTGAGTCTGGGGGTGAGGGTTGGGGAGGTGGCCGAAGGGCAGGCTGAGGGCCAAGACACAGATCTGCCCCGCCTGTCCCAGATCACCTTCTTCTGTGACCTGCTGCTGTTGTACGTGGATGAAGAAGCCCATTTCTACTGGAGCACCAAATATGAGGAGGTGAGCTGCGGGCCTGTCCGGCCCCTCGCTCTGTCTACTTTGGAGGGTATTGACCACACCCCTGATCGGATGTTCTCATCTGCAGGCAAAGGCCCCGAAGGTGACCACCAACTCTGAGGAGACAGAGCCAGCTTCAACACCCCCGCACATGGCTTCCCAGGTGTCTTAGAGGGGACCCAGTCTGGGAACCAGACACCAACACCAGAGTGGCCATGCCCAGGCTCCAGCCCCCACTCACTGGCCTGTTCCTGAGGCCTGTGACTGTTTCCTGCTGGTTTGCCGGGTGGGGGCCCCGTCTTGGGGACCTGCTGGATAAAGCCCCAGCAGGACCAGGGTGGGGGTTGCGGGGAAAATCCCACCCTTCCACTCCCAGACGGACTGTCCTTCCACTGACTCCAGACTCAGCAGGGTGCTGCCTGGCGGCAGAGGGAGGCACAGAAGCCAGTTCTGTATAGAGACCCAAAGCAGAACAGGAGCCACGGAGAAGGGGAGACCCTGGGGCACCCAAGCAGCAGGGCTGTGGTCCAGTGGGGCTCCTGCTGTGTGTAGGTCTAGAGAACTCGCTCCTAGTCTCCATCACCAGTGTTCCCAGCAGTGGCCTGCTCACCAGCTGTTAGCACCGACCCTCCCACTGGCTGTGGCAGACTCCAGCCCTCCTCCCTCTGCCAGCACCCCATCGTAGCACCCCTATCATAGGTAGAGCCCCTCCCTCTCAGCTGTGCTGCACTGGGGACTGTGCAACCAGAGTCTGAAGCAAGGTAGAAAGAAGCCTGATAAGAGGGGTCAGGCTGCTCTGCTGTTGGGTTGCCTGGGCCAGGTTCCTACCCAACTCTGGGCCTAGCCCATGGAATGAAGAGTGGGTAGGCAGATAATCCAACCCCTTGGGACCCCAGGCAGGACACATTCACCCTTTGGTCTCACATCTGCTCAGTTTATCAGCATCAGCCCCTCCCTGGTAGTAGCCCTTGGGCTGTGGGGTTTGGGATAGGGAGGATGGGACGGAGCGGCTGAGATGGTGGTCACTGGGTCCTTTGGGATCTTCTGTAAGCCTCCTCCTTAACCCCCCACCCCCAGCTCAAACCCTAGAACCTGCTCACTGGATCCATGGGGGTAGGGAGGCTGTACATCTGGAATTCACTGCTACCCAAGCTCATATCTAAGAACCTGTCCCGGCATCTGCTTGTCCCAGCCTGAGGCAACTGCATGCAGGAGACCTTAATCCTAACCCCCTGGCAGAGGAACGTGGCAGGAAGGAATGTCCTTAACAAAGGACACAAAAGCCCCCAGCGGGCTGGATTGGTATCTTTCTGCAGTCTGAGTCCGGCCTGCTGGAGAATTTCTCCTGTCCCAGAGTTCCACAGTCACGGGCTGCAGGAGCAAAACTCCCTGTGGTCCCAGGGCAGAGGCAGGAATTTGGGAGTGCCCTCCCAAGGAAGGCAAGGGACTTCTCTTTCATGGGTCCCTGGTGACCAGGGGTATGCTGGCAGCTTGGCGGGGGAGCAACAAAGACCAGCTGGGAGGGCCAGGGCTGGGGCTCAGGCTGGCCTAGCATCTGCCATTACCTGGCACCTGGAGCCTCAGCAAAGCCTTGGGGTCTCTGCCGCTTCTCAATCCCCAGAGCAGTGTCCATGCGGAGGCAGGTTCAGGAGAGCCATGGTGAGAGAACATGGCTCTGAGGCCTGGTTATTGGAGTGGGGTCACATGCACCTGGTTGTCCTCAGGGCCCTGAGAAAGCTGTTATAGCTGCGGAAAGTCAAGGAGTAAAGCCTGCTAAACCCAGCAGCTTCCTGTGTAGTCCTTACAGGCAGGATGGGGAGTTGGAAGCATCTACGATGGACGTGGCATGGCTTTAGCAAGACCAGTGGGGGAAGGGGTGGGGCCTCAGGACACCCCCCCCCCCCAAGGACCGGGGCCTCACAGCCACCAGCTGGGCTCGGAGGTGCTCGTGCATCCGTACGCAGGCGTGTATACCATACATGCGTGTACCATCCTGAGCCGTTATGGCAAAGCCCTTGAGGGAAGGGGGAGAGAGGGAGGAGTGCCGGCTGTGACAGCTAGGCAGCTGTGGCCAGAGCCTGAGGCTGGAAGCAGCTGTTGCTCAGTCTGCAGGCCAAGCGGGCACACGCCTCAGAGGAGCCCTGGGCAGGCCTCGGGGACATGCTATGCTTTCTGGGAGCCCTGGGAACCCAGGAAGACCCTGGAACTCCACTGCCCTTTCTAGGAGACCTTTTTGGGGCCCAGGCTCTGCTCTCTGGATCTGCCCTCTCAAGGGACATGCGGGGAGCTGGTGGGGGGGAGCTGACTCTGCCGTTTTCATGGACCCCTCCTCTCCTGGTGTGTGTCGGGGTGTATATAGCTCCCCTCGGAGCTGCAGAGGGCACCAGCCTAAGGACAGGACCCCAGGACCCAGGCTGGGTGGTGTCTCCGATTCAGGGTTGTCCCAGAGCCGGTGCCTCCCTCTTGCCAAACCGCGGCATCTTTGCTGTGGATTGGAGACAATCACCTGGTTTCTGGGGGCAGGAAAGCACTCAGTGCTTTCACAAGGAATGAAATGGTGGACACAGCAGCAGGTAATGTGGCTGTCCAAGAGGTTATTATTGTGGATATCTGGGGCTGCAGGCCTCTCCCCCGCCCACCCTCACCCACCCCAGCCCACCCCACCTGCCCGAATAGCTGGAATGGCTCATGAGCAGGAAGGTGCTGGGCAAAATATTCACCCCAGTGGCACTGGCCATGGCCCACTCCCCTCATCCCCAAACTAGGCACTTGGGCTAAGGCCCCAAGGTCTCGAGGACCCCTCAGCATGGGCAGGCCTGCAAACCTGAGCTGGCTCGGACAGAAGGGACTCCCAGCCCCTCTGGGCTCCTGAGGATGTGGGGGATGGCAGAACACGCATGGATAGGCCTCCAGCTCCATTCAAGGACCGGCGGGCTGCTCTGTGGGGCTGGGCTCCTGGGCGGGCGCCTGGCTGGCAGGCTGCACGGTCTGTACCGTCCCCTCCAGGCTGGTGCTGGGGAACACCACGTAGCGGGTCGTGGTCAGCTCTGGCGGCTCCCGCTGGTTCTCTTTGCTGTGCCAGATGCCATAGCCAAAGTACACGGCAAGTCCTGCAGGAGTTGTGGGAGACTGAGGGGCAGTTCGCAGCCCTGCTTGCCCTCCTGGCTTGCCTTCTTCCTGTGGCCCACCCAGGGCCCCAAGCCTGGCCTCCACTCACCGATCAGCAGCCAGATGGAGAAGCGCAGCCAAGTCAGGTAGCTTAGCTTCAGCATGAGGCAGATGTTAAGGAAGATGCTCAGGGCTGGAGTCAGGGGCACCATGGGGATCTGCGGGGGCAAGAGCGGGGCTGGGCTGGGCTGCAGGGAAGGTCTGCTGGCTCAGGGCCTGATTTCTCAAGAGTCCACAGAGCCTTTCTCCATCTCTGGAGATTTGGGAAACAAGAGCCCGCTTCGCATGCCGAAAGAGACAGGGATGGGTGTACGGGGCTCCCCCACCCTGTGAAGCCTGGTTCATCCTGGCACAGCAGAGGAGGAAGGGGCAAAACGAGCTAGCTGGGCTGAGAGCCAGTGGGCATGGGCTGGGGGCAGTACCTGGAAGGCGTCCTGCTGGTGCTGTTGCTGGTGGGCCCCCAGGACGAGGAGGCTGAGCAGAAATGCGACAGAGCTGAACAGGAGCAGCAGGATGTAGCCCCAGTATGGGAGGTGCAGGGCCGAGTCCCCGAAGACCAGCACACAGGCCAGGGTGATGGCCGAGGCCACCAGGATGCTGAGTCCCCAAGCCACAGCAGCTCCAGGGCTGCACCTAGCTAGGAAGCCCAGGTAGGGCCTCAGAGCTGGCCGCAGCTGCCCGGGCTCGGGGGCTGAGGTCTGCTCGGTGCCCACCAGCTGTATGTGGTCCGAGAAAGAGTGGTACTCTTTGACCCTAGGGCCAGGGCTGGCTGGGCCTGGGGAACTGGATGGAGGGGCCTTCTGGAAGCGTAGCACAAGAATGCTGGTGGCCACAAAAGTGTAGGCCAGCAGTGTGCCAATGGACAGGAACTGGACCAGTGCCTCGAGGTCCAGCAGCAGTGCCAGTAAACTCATGAGGCCCCCGAACACAACGATGCCCACCAAGGGCACCTGCGTCCGGGGGTGCACTCGGGCAAACACCTGGAAGAAGAGCCCGTCGATGGCCATGGCATAGACGATGCGTGGCAAGGAGAAGAGACTGCTGAGCAGGACAGTGTTCATGGCTGCGGCAGAGGGCGGGGGACTGGTCAGCATGGTGGATAGGCCCAAGGGGCCCCTGCTAGGAGCCAGGGCATGCACAACCCCTCGGGAACATGGGCATGAGCTTGTCTGGGATCTCAGAATGAGCCTGAGTCTATGTGGGGTGTTGGATTGTTACCCCCCCACCGCCACCACCAGGAATGGGACACCCTAGTTTAGGTTACAGGCCCATCAGAGAATCTGATGAGGGCTGAGTCCTTCTCCCAGGAAAGGACCTGGAAGCACATCCTCAGAACTGACATTTTAGGTACCACTGTGAGCGGGCAGGGAGTAGGGTCCTTCCAACAAGCCTGGGTGGAGAGTCTAATGATTAGCACCATCCTGGACCTGTTATGCAACTGGCAACAGACCCAGATGGAGACGTGTTCCCCGGGGAAGCTTAGGGCAGGGCCCCACTGCCCTGTTCACTCCCACCTTGCCTGAAAGGCCCCTTACCGCAGATGGAGCCAGTTGCCACGATGAAGCCAGCCCAGCTATAGCCCCGCCGGTAGAAGGCGTCAGCGAGCGCGGAGTCAGGGTTCAGGCTGTGCCACGGAACCATGAGGGTGAGCACGGTGGAGACGAGAATGTAGGCAGCAGCTGCCAGGCCGAGCGAGATGGAAATGGCTATGGGCACAGCTTGCTTCGGGTTCCTGGCCTCCTCGCTGGAGGCGGCAATGACATCAAAGCCCACGAAGGCGTAGAAGCAGGTGGCAGTGCCAGCCATGATGCCGGAGAAGCCAAAAGGCGCAAAGCCCCCCTCCTCAGCACTCCAGTTGTGCGGGCGGGCCAGGATAAAACCCAGGATGACGATAAAGAGGATGAGGACCAGGCTGACCACGGAGAAGGTGTGGTTGAGCCAGGAGGAAACTCGGGCTCCGCAGGAGATGAAGGCAGAGGCCAAAAGTATGATGCCAGCCGCCAGGAAGTCTGGGTAGTGGGCCAGCAGGGGCACCTGCCAGGTTCCAATGTGGGCCTGGGTGAAGTTGTGGATGCGGTGGCTGAACATGGAGTCCAGGTAGCCACTCCAGGCACGGGCCACAGCAGCACCACCAATGAGGTATTCGAGGAGCACGTTCCAGCCGATGAGGAAGGCCCACAGCTCACCCATGGACACGTAGGTGAAGAGGTAGGCAGAGCCTGTGCGGGGCAACCGGGCCCCAAACTCTGCGTAACACAGGGCGGACAGCAGGGAGGCCACGGCGGCCACCGCGAAGGACAAGAGCACCGCAGGGCCAGCCATTTCCTTCGCCACAGTGCCTGTGAGCACATAGAGGCCTGAGCCCACCATGCCACCCACGCCCAGCAGGGTCAGGTCCAGCGTGGACAGGCAGCGCTGCAGTGACGTCTCCATGGTAGAGTCCTCCAGTGGTTTCAGTCGGTTCAGCTTCTGGCAGAAGCGCGCCAGGCTGGCGGTGCTGGGGAGCCCCCTGACCATGATGGGCAGCTGAGAGGAGCAGGAAGCCAGCTGCCGGCACCTACCAGGGCCAGAGGGGAATGACAGGTTGCCCAGCCAGGTACTGACCAGGCTTCAGTCTGCTCTGTTCATCCCCCTGGGGCCGCAGATGCCTGCATAGCTAGCTTGCCTGAGGGCTGGGATCAGTCCGGAGTGAGCCGGAGGTCACAGGGAGGAATGGAGCTCCTGTCTGCCTCTGGGCAGGTGAGGGAGCCTTGTGCAGCTGGACCTGGGCGCTTTGGGGGGAGGGTGCTAAGGGTGAAAAGGGTGCAGCTCCAGGAAGTGCGGTTGGGAAATGCTCCTTGGTCTGGCATGGGAGAGCAAGGTAGAAACCCCAGGCTTCCCGGGAGCTGGGCCCGGCCTCCAGGACCCGGAACAGGAGGGTCTCTGCTGTCCTGGGCGTGAGCCGGGTGGCCACCTGGCCTCAGACAGTGGCACTTGCCAGCACCACACATGCACACACGCACACACCGCCCTGTGGGACTTGGGTATCTGCGCACCCAGCGGCCAGGAGGCGGGGCGCTCTTGGCCCCGCACCCCGAAGCAAAAGCTCCTTGCCCTGCCCCCGCCCCGACAGGTCACCGCCGCTTCCACCGCCGGCGGAGCCACTTCCACCCGGGTATCCGAGCCTTTGCCTCCTCTCAGGCTTAACCATGTCCCTGCAGGAGTCGCTGAGACTCACCTGCTGTCACCGTCACCGCTGCTCTGCACGCTGTGCCTGCCCTGCCCGGCTGACGCCGGCTACGCGCAGAGCCCGCCCCCACTCCTCCCGCGCCAGATCCAGCGTGAGGCCCCACCCACCTCGCTGTCACAGCACCCAGCTGGCCCACTGTATCCATACCTCACACGATGGAGACTTGAACTCACCAGATCGAGGGAAGTCCTGTTAACTGTGTTTGATTCACAGATGAGGAAGCCCAGGCCACCAGGTTAGTGACTAATCCAGATCACTGGGGTGGTCTTGGGAGGCAGGCAAGCTTAAGGACCTGGTTTGGAGGGATCTGGAACCCACCCGCTTGACACTGCTGCAGTAACCCTCCTTGACTCTTTTTTTTTTTTTTAAGATTTTATGTATTTATTTGAGAGAAAGAGAGAGCATGAGAAGGGGGAGGGTCGGAGGGAGAAGCAGACTCCCCACTGAATATGGAACCCGATGTGGGACTCGATCCTGGGACAGCTGGATCGCGATCTGACCCAAAGCATTTGCTTAACCAACTGAGCCACCCAAGCGCCCAAACCTCCTTGATTCTTCACCTCCGCACATGTACTCCATTCAGCCGGTCACCATCCAAATTCCCCTCCCCCAACATTGGGGTGTTTTGGGGGCTGCAGGGAGTCAGGCAAGCGTCTGAGAAGATGAGGGTTTGGGTCTGGCTGAGTGGCCCCAGGCAATCCCTGACATGTCCTGTAAAATACAATAAGCCACCCTCACACATTGGTGAGGGAGTGCACAGCTTTTGGGAGTGTTCTGTGAGTTGTAAGAACTCATGCTGGCTGCTCTAAGCCTTGTCCTAAAAGGCGGCAATCCATAGCGTTCCAGCTCAGGGCACCCCTAGGGCCCTACAGATGCGAGTGACATCCCCTCCTGGCCTAGGAGCACCAGTCAGGCTTGGAGAACCCTGGGGGACCCCAATAGCAGCTTCCCACTTGTGGGTATCAGTGAGAGGTGATATGCTGGGCACCTACTCCATGCCACTCCCCATACCACAGGCAGTCCCCGTGTCCCGTCGTGTAGCCATTACAAATTCCCCTCAGGCTTACTTATTCCTGGGGCTGAAGGGTCTTTGTCCTGCTCTTTCTACTTTTTGAAAGTAGGAAAGTTGGTGTGACAGCAAAATGATGACAATCCATGCAAGCAAACCAAAACCCAAATGGGTTAGGGGTACCTGCAGCCACTCTGGATCAATGAACTGGTGACAGGATGGTGGACTCCCAGACAAGATGGTGCCACTTGGAGCACTCTGCCTTGGCCGCCCCCCTTGATCCCCTCTGATATTCGGCTGATGTTGTCTTGAAGAGCTTCAGATGGGCTCCCACTTCCTGCAGGGATGACATCTCCCTTACCTTGCTCCCCCTTGGCCTGAACATACATGACAGATGTTTCTTGTTCTGAAATGCCACCACAAAAATGTAGAAAAATGCATTTCAACCCAAGAGACAGGGGCAGGTTTGTAACAGAAGCTCCCCCAAGGCCCTATCAACAACCACCTGAGAGCTGGTATGCAGCGTTTCAGAGAACTGACTTTTCATCCATCCAGGGAAGGCTCTCCCCACCTATATGAGTACGTATTTGAGGGCAAACATGGTTGACACAGTGAATTGTAAATATCAGGGATATGACTGGGCCAAGTTCTGGAACCCTGCTGAACAAGGCAGTTACAAAGAGCAACCTGATGAAAATTCAGTGAAACCTAAAGCACCAAAAAAGAAAAAGAAGAAGGAAGAGAAGGAAGGGGGGAGGGGGAAGGGAATACCTCCTAACTTATTCTACAAAGCCAAAGGCATCACAAGAAAGAAGAACTACAGACTGCTACCTGTTATATATATAGATTCAGACTTTAACAACAAAATACTAGCAAATTGAATCCAGCAACATATAAAAAGGGCCAAGTGGAATTTATCCCAGGAATGCAAGGTTGATTTAACATAGGAAAATCAAGCAATGTAACATGCCAGACTAATGGAATAAAGAACCAAACCACATGATCATCTTAACATACGCAGAAAAAAACCACTCAACAAATGAGGAATAAAAGGGAACATTCACAGCCTGCTAGAGCCTGTCTATGAAAAACCTTTGACTTATATACTCAATGGTGAAAAACTGAAAGCTTTCCATTATGATAAAGAACAACATAAGGATGTCTACTCACTACTTGTACTCAACATTTTACTGGAGGTAGTAGCCATAGCAATTAGGCAAGGACATGCAATAAAAGGAATCCAAATTGGAAAGAAGTAAAATTATCTCTAATCACAGATGACATGATCTTATGTATAGAGAATCCTAGGGAATCCACCCAATGAAATAACTATTAAACAAGTCCAGGGAAAGTGCTGGATACAAGAGCAATATACATAAATCAGAGGATCTAATGTATAATGTGGTAACTATATTTGACAGCACTGTTATTACATAATTGAAATTTTCTAAGAGAGTGGACCTTAAATGTTCTCACACAAAAAGGTAAGTATGTGATGTGATGGATGTGTTAATGAGCTAGATGGGAAGAATCATTTCACAGTGTTTAAGTAAATCAAATCATTGTGATGTATTTTTTGAACATCTTACATTTTTGTTAATTATATCTCAATAAAGCTGGAAAAAATTAAAAAATCAATTGTATTCCTATACACTAACAATGAACTCTCCAGAATGAAATTAAGAAAATAACTCTGCTTACATAGTCTCAAAAAGAATAAATATATTTATAAAGATATTTAGAATAATATATCAGTTATATCTCAATAAAGCTGTGAAAAAGGATGCTTAGAATAAATTTAACAGAAGAATGCAATACTTGCACATTGAGACCTACTAAACATCACTGAAAGAAATTAAAGAAGACCCAAATAAATGGAAAGACATCCCATGTTCATAGACTGGAAGACAATATTGTTAAGATGACAGTACTCCCCAAATCTGTCTGCAGATGCAATGTAATGCCTATCAGAGGCCCAACTGCCTGTTTTGCAGAAATTATCAAGCTGATTCTAAAATTCTATGGAAATGCAGGGGACCCAGAGTAGCCAAAACAATTTTGAAAAAGAACAAAGTTGGAGGGGGGCCTGGCTGGCTCAGTTTGTGGAGCATGTGATCTCAGGGTTGTGAACTGGAGCCCCACATTGGGTGGAGAGGTTACTTAAAAAAATAAAAGAATTTGGGGCGCCTGGGTGGCTCAGTCGGTTAAGCGTCTGCCTTTGGCTCAGGTCATGATCCCAGGGTTCTGGGATTGAGCCCTGCTTGGGGCTCCTTGCTCAGCTGGGTGTCTCCTTCTCCCTCTGCCCCACCCCCTCCCCCGGCCCCCTCCCCCGTGGGTCCTGGGATCGAGCCCTGCATTGGGCTCCCTGCTCCTCGGGGAGCCTGCTTCTCCCTCTCCCTCTGCCTTCTGCTCCCCCTGCTTGTGCTCTCTCTTTCTATCAAATAAATATATAAAATCTAAAAAAATGTATAAAATAAAATAATCTTTAAAAAAAAAGAACAAAGTTAGAGTACTCCACTTCTTGATTTCTAAACTGACTACAAAGCTACAGTATTCAATGCAGTGTGTTACAGAAAAAAAGGATAAACATATGAATCAATGGGATGGGACTGAGAATCCAGAAATACCACCAATCAATTTTTAAAAATTTCTGTCCAATTTTAATCTAGGGCAAATTGATTTTTAAAAAATAGACTTTTCACCTGGGAGGTGCCTGGAGAATGCTTATCACAAGTACCATTAAGAGAGTCATATCAGGAACTTCCGCATTTACCTGTGACTCTGTGGGCTGTTATCTAGGGCATATACTCTTGGGAGGAGTCAATACCAGTTTAAGCGCCCTGCGGGCTACTTAGCCACACAAAATAGTTGCTGAGGCAGCAATATTATGGACTAGTTTAGATATACCCTCAAACTCTTAAAAGAATACATCTTCATGACCGTGGTTTAGGGAATGTTTTTTTAAATATGACACGAAATGTTCAAGCAACCTAAGACAAGTATAGATAAACTGGACTTCATTAAAATTTAAAACTTTTGCGCTTCAAAGGACACCATCAAGAAAGTGAAGGCAATAATCCACAGAAGGGGAGAAAATATTTGCAAATCATATATATGGTAAGGGGGTTGTATCCAGAATATATAAAGAACGCTTACAATCCAACGATAAAAAGATAAGTAGCCTAACTTAAAAATGCATAAAGAATGGGGGGAGAGGGGCGCCTGGGTGGCTTAGTCAGTCAAGCGTCTGCCATCTGCTTAGGTCACGATCCCTGCTTCTCCCTCTCTCCCTCTCCCCCCCGCCCGGCTTGTGCTCTCTCTTGCTCGCTTGCTCGCTCACTCTACCTGTCAAATAAATAAATAAAATCTTTATTTTTTAATTTTTTAAAAAGATTTTATTTATTTATTTGACAGAGAGAGCCCAAGCCAGGAAGGAGCGGCAGGCAGAGGGAGAGGGAGAAGCAGACTTGAGGCTGAGCAGGGAGCCCGATGCGGGGCTCGATTCCAGGAACCTGGGATCATGACCTGAGCAGAAGGCAGATGCCCACTGACTGAGCCACCCAGGCACCCCTAAATAAAATCTTAAAAAAAAAAAAGAATGGGGGAGGGGTAAAAAATGGGTAAAGGATCAGAAATGGAACTGATAGATGGTAGCTGTACTTGTGGTGAACATAGTATAATATATAAACTTGTCAAATCACTAGGATTTACACCAGAAGCTAATGTAACATTGTGTGTCAACTCTACTCAAATAATAAAAAAATATATATATAAATATAGATGGGTAAAGGATCTAAGTAGGCATTTCCCCAAAGAAAATATACACACATCCAATAAGCACATGGAAAGATTCTTGTCATCGTTAGTCATTAGTGAAAATAAATAAATAAATAAATAAATAAATAAATAAATAAATAAATCTGTCTTAAATATAAAACATAAAAATATTTACTGAGAGTTAAGTCCAGGAAAAGTTAGTGACCTCCGCCCTAACCACCTTATGAGTAATAGGTGCTTTCTGCCCTGCTCTCTATCTTCTGCTGTTTTGCGACCCTAGAAGAGGACTTGTCCTTCCTCACCCCATACCCCGACCCTGTTGCCACTCAATTGCACCTCTGCACTTCCGGAATCTGTAAGTAGTAATAAATACATTTATTTATTTATTTATTTATTTATTTATTTATTTATTTATTTATTTTTAAGTAGTCTCCATGCCCAACATAGGGCTCAAACTCACCACCCTGAGATCAAGAGTCACATGCTCCACTGATTGAGCCAGCAGGCACCCTTACATATTCTTAAGTCAATACAGCACGTTGGGCTTCTCAATACACTAATTCTTCTTACTTCTAGACCACACTCTATCTGCAATCCGCCAAAGCAAGGGAGGAGGATCTGAAGAGTTCTTCCCACTGACTGCATGGTGGGCGTGTTGCTCAAACCCAGACCATTTGAACTGCCACCGTGAACATTACCTCATACCTCAATTGACCTAGAAGTGGTAGGCAGGGCATGAAATCTGCACTTTGCATCTGTGTGTTTGAAATTTTTTACGTTATATTTATAAATTATTATGTAATTTATGTTTATATTACTATATATACTTTGTATTTATTTATTTATATTCTCAATATTTAACTCCTTTTTGGTCTGTTTTCTATATATATTCCAGTTCATTCAGGTAGTACTTAGAAGCGCCAAGAGACGGGGCTCTTTTCTTCTGTAGGGTAAACACAGACTGTCGCATGGACCAGCAGTAGGAATGGGGTAGTGAAACGAAGGCATCAAACTCCCTTCCAGGAACCCTGCAAATTCTGTGCGTCCTTTCACCAAGGTTTGTGAGTGGGCGGGTGCGTAATTCTTTGGCTTTCGGCAATGTGGGGTCTCCTGCCCCGAACCTCACCCTGTGGCCTTATGCACTCCCTTAATTGGCCAATCCCATTTGTATCTGTGGCTGGTTTCCAACCCACCCAGTAAAGTCAAACTCCTTGGTCTCGTCACGGTCGTGCCGGCCCCACTCAGAACCTTCAATGTCACCCTCTTTACCACAGTCCAGGTGCTCCTGGCTGAATCTTGCAACTCTCAGACGTCCCTGTCCGCAGGCCCGCTCCGCCCACGCCTCCTATGCCTCTTTGCTGCTTGGAAAACTCGCCATACTTTCTCTGAGACCTCGGTAAATCCGGCCTCCTAGAAGGGAGAACGAACCTCTCCCTCTTTCCTAGAGCTCCCCAGCCACTTCCTGCAGGGTACCTGTCACGTGGTCCACATCATAGCCTCTCCTTGCGGAAGTCCTGATACATCTGCCCCTGAGAGACCCAGGACTTAAAAATTCTTACCAGCCCAGAATACTAACATCAGCACCAGTAAAAGGCTGCTAACGAAATAACCCCTAAATGTATCTGCTCAAGCTTAAGTCTGCAAAACCCCTTCACTGTTAACAGCCGTTATCACTTCCAATACCCCTGTACAAGTAAAACTAAAAATGTAGGGAGACTACATTTTATAGATTAACATGTGGGGCTCGGGTTGGTGTAAGCTATGGTAGCATGGCCTCCACCCCTAATCAGGGGCGCCCCGCGGCCACCCCTTCAGAGTCGCTCAGCGGGCATTAGCTCCGCAATTTCTGCCAACGTTCTAAGAGACGCTCTGCCTCTGCATTCCCGCCACCAGGTCTCCACTTCCCGCCCAAAGTGATGACCAATCAACAGCGATTTCGCCCGGCAAGAAAATACCCAATCACGATTTAGGTCCCCACCTGGGACCTGCCCCCTGAAGCGGTCGGAGCCAATAGCATTCGCGTGAGCAACGAGCCAATCAGGATGCGGGACGCAGCGTGGAGGGCAGGCAGTTGGGCTCGTGGTGTTGCACTGAGAGGAGGTGAAGTCAGGCGTGTGACGAGGAGGCGACTGCCATGGTATGACGGGAGGCCTCGGGACGCGGGGAGGGGGGCAGCGTGGAAGGCAGACCCAGGTGGCAGTGGGGCGCGAGGGTGTCCTTGACTCCGCAGCTTCGGGACGGTTGTGCTACCCAGGAGCGTGCGGATCAGGGATTGGTGCCCGCAGCCCTCGCCCTTCCAGACTCTTCCTTGCCTAAGCAACACCAGGTGCTGCACTCGAGTTCTCTCCGACTTGTCTCTCTTAACGCAGTGGGCTCATGAGGGCGCTTATATACGTAGTATTTACAGCGTCTAGAATTAAGAATGATAGAAAACGCATATATATAATGAAAATTCTTGCTTCCTTCATTAGATAAGGTGTGTATTTATTTGTTTAGGTGGGTTTATTTTTTTATTTTTATTTTTTTAAAGATTTTATTTATTTATTTGACAGAGAGAGACAGCCAGCGAGAGAGGGAACAAAAGCAGGGGGAGTGGGAGAGGAAGAAGCAGGCTCCCAGCGGAGAACCCGGACGTGGGACTCGATCCCAGAACACCAGGATCGCGCCCTGAGCCGAAGGCAGACGCTTAATGACTGGGCCACCCAGGCGCCCCTGTTTAGGTGCGTTTATACTCAGAGTTTTCTTAGCCCAAAACCAAGCAAACAGAAGTAGATATGCTTATATTCCCCTTTCTTGCACCAAAAGTAGCACACAGTATAAACCCTTGCACCTTGTTTTTGCATTGTACAAAAAGTCCAGCAGCGCCCTCCGTATCAGCACACAGAGATCTGCATTGTTGTTTACCACTGCATAGTATTCTAGTGTGCACCTATAGATTATTCAACCTGTTTGGGGTCACTGGATACTTGGATTTTCCTGCAGTCTTTTATGCATGAAGCTGCAATGAGTAATCCGTGCATGCGTCTTACCTTAACTGGTGTAGGTGTGTATGTGATGCCAGAAGTAGATGGCTGTGATTTTGTAGCTATTGTCAGATTCCCTTTTATTGGCAATATATGAGAATTCCTGTCTTCCCACAGCAGTCTAGGCTTCTGCCTTTAAGTCATGCATTTTTATATCCTCAGGAGATGGAATGCACAGAAGGGAGGCACAGGTCCAGCTTTGGCCCTCACTGGATGAAAAGAGGCCATACCGGCAGAGGGAGATGATTTCTCTTTGGATGTGG